>NC_077233.1:19083754-19383754 GCF_027887165.1 Monodelphis domestica
TGAATTCCCTTTCTTGTTTCCATGTTAACGCCTTCAGAGATTGAACTTCCTCAAGGCCAGGGGCTATGACATATTCAACTCTGTATGGAAGCCTCCAGTTCAAATCCTGTCTCTGATATCTACTGGCCGTATGACCCTGGGCAAGTCACCTCACCTCAGTCTGACTCGGTTTCCTCATCTACAAAATGGGAATACTAATAGTACCTATTTCCCAAGTTTGTTTTTTTAAACCCTTACCTTCCATCTTAGAATCAATATTGTGTGTTGGTTCCAAGGCAGAAGAGTGGTAAGGGCTAGGCAATGGGGGTCAAGTGACTTGTCCAGGGTCGCCCAGCTGGGAAATGTCTGAGGCCAGATTTGAACCAGGACCTCCCATCTCTAGGCCTGGCTCTCAATTCAATTCATTTTAAATTAGACCGAATAAAGAGTAAAAGGTACACCAATATACACAGAGGAATGAAGAGAGAGAGAGAGGGAGGGAGGGAGAGAGAGAGAGACAGAGAGAGACAGAGAGAGACAGAGAAAGAGATGCAAGATGAGAGTTGAGCAGAGAGATTGGGGCAGGAGAAGTAGATTTGAGGATCATCAGCATAGAGATGGCAATGAAGTCCATGGGGGCTGATGAGATTATCTGAATAATAAATAGAGAGGAAGAAGGGAAGACGGTCCAGGACAAAGCCCATTTAGGGTTTGTTTAGAGGGTGCAATCTGGGGGCAGATCCAGCAAAGACAGAGAAGGAGTGGTCAGAGAGGTAGGAGGAGAACCAGCAGAGAGGAGTGTGGGCATCCCAAAAACCAAGAGAGGAGAGTATCCAGAAGGAGATGATCTGTGGTGTCAAAGGCTTCAGAGGAGTCAAGAAGGCTGGGGACTGAGACAAGACCACTAAGTCCACTGGCCACTTGGGAGAGGGCAGTTTCAGTGGAATGATGAGATTAGGAACCAGGCTGGAAGCTAGCAAGGACCCCTAGGATTTTAGAATTGTCGTCATTGGTGGACAGAATGGAAGTGCTCTGAGGGCAGGCACTGGTTCACCTCGGTCTGTGGAGCCACCATGGCTGGTCCAGAGTAAAGGAACTAGACTGGGGGTTGTGTTAGGAACTCCTTGGTGAGGTTGCAGATGGGTGCCCATGTGAGACACCGTCTTGGAGAATTGTCTAGAGGGCTGAGGGGCCACGGATGGGTCAGAGCTGGGGCTTAGACCCAAGCCTTAACAATAAGAATTTTATATATGTATACATGCATTTTACACACGCATGTATGTACTGCATACACACATGTACATATTGTGTATATGTGTTTATAATTTTATGTGTATTCTATAAATGTACTATATGTCTTGTATATATACATGTATATGCATTTAGAATTTCATATACACATGCATTTTATACATGTATATGGGTAGTATATACATATAGGTATATGCATTTATATTTTATACACACATGTATTTTATACATGTACACAGGCAGTGCATACATACATGTACATGTGCACATAAATTTTTATATGCGTATATGTACACATTGTCATATGGATATAGCCATAATTTTATATGTATTTTATACATGTATATAGATAATGTTGTACATGTATGTATATGTATTTATAATTCTATACACACATGTATTTTATAAATGTACATAGATAGTGTGCACATACATGTGCATGCGCGTATAGTTTATACATGCGTGTATTTCATGCATGTATATATGTTGTATACATACATGTTCACATGGTACATGTGAGATATATTTATGATTTATCTGTATTTTATACATGTATATGTATTGTACATGTATATCTTGTATACATACATGCATTTATAATTTATATATACATATAGCACACATGTATATTATATGTGCATATCTTACAGACATACATGAATATTATTTATGCACAAGTGCATTTATAAACATGTGTATTATGTGTACATGTCTCGTATACATACATACATACATACATGTTTAGAACTATATATGCATGCATGTTTTTATACATGCATAGATGTATTGTGTACATATATTTATATATTGGTGTATTTATAATTATATATGTATATATACATACATGTAAGAATATACAAGAATATATCATCTATCTACATATAAAGGTGTGTATAGAATTGTTACAATCACATATTGTTATAATATATCATTCTATATAAGTATACATTGTGTGTGTATAATAATACACGCTACGGTTGCATTGTGTATATAGTATAAATACATTGTATATACTTACATATTATATATAGATGTGTATTATATTACACACACACACACACACACACACACACATGCACACGTGTACTTTAAGGTTTCCAAAGCTCTTCACTCGTTGTCTCATTTGGTCTTCACAACCATCCTAGGATGTGGCAGCTATTATTATGCCCATTTTATAGATGAGGACACTGAGATGGAGAGTGCTTATGGGGTTTGCCCAGGGTCATACAGCTAGTGAGTTTCTAAGGTAGGATTTGAATTCAGACCACCTTGATACAAATCCAATAGATACTGAGTCTGACACTGTCTACCTGGTATGTGTGACCTTTGGCTTTCTAGAGCCTCAGTTTCTTCATTTGTAAAATGGAGGGGATGGCCTTGAAGATGGTTCTTTAGCACTAAAGATCTCGTCAGACATGGCTGGGGTGTGGGGGGCTCTAGGAAGAGGTGGCATGGCCTCCCCAGGTCCTGCTTCCCTGCTGTCACATGTGCCTCAAAGTCCCCCCTATCCTTACTACAAAATAAAAACCTTCCCAAGATCCTTCGGTGCCCCAAGGCTGCTGTGCCCGTCTCCAGCCCGAGTCCTTGAGGAAGCTGGCTCCACCTGCCTTCTGTCCTGGCTTCCAACCTCAGCGGCTCTCTCCATAATGGTCAGATCCGGTGCTCTCTGCCCAGGCCCCTCGGACATTTGTCCCCTTCTGGTCTGTCCCCTCTTTCTCAGACCCCTTTGCTGGCTCCTCCTTCTTCTTGCCTCGGCGATCGGAGCCCTCCAGGCTGTCCCAGTCCCTTTTCTCTTCCCTTCTTGCTCTAACCTTTCTCAGCAGCCTCTGTGGGTGTAGCTGAGACCTTGGGAGGAGAACTCCCGGCTCTGTCCAGGCAGCCTCAGTTTCCCTTCTGAACTTCAATCCTGCCACGCTCGCTGCCTGCTGGCCATTTCAAACCAGCTCCAGCAGAAGTCCGGTAAGAAGACCAATGGCCAACTGCAGTCTTTGCCATTGGTTTCCCTCCCCCCGAGCTCTCCCACCCGGGGCAGCCTCCATACAAGCTGCTAAAGTTTCTTTAAACCCCCATCTGCCCGGGGACTCTCCTCCTCTCAATGACAGCCCTTCCTTTTTCCTGTTGATGTTCAGGCCCCTCCAACTCTTCGTGACCCCATTTGGGGTTTTCTTGTCAAAGATACCAGAATGTTGGCCATTTCCTTCTTTAGCTCATCTGACAGATGAGGAAACTGAGGCAAACAGGGTTAAGTGACCTGCCCAGGATTATACATCTTAGATCCTAGAGTGCTTTGCCATTTCCTTCTCCAGTTCATTTGACAGGTAGGGAAACTAAGCCTAGTAATCACAGCTAAGATACTGGAGTGCTTTACCATTTCCTTCTTCAGCTCATCTGACAGATGAGAAAACTGAGGCAAACAGGGTTAAGTGACCTGCCCAGGATCATACAGCTTAGATCCTAGAGTGCTTTGCCATTTCCTTCTCCAGTTCATTTGACAGGTAAGGAAACTGAGGCAAACAGGGTTAAGTGACCTGCCCAGGATTATACAGCTCAGATCCTGGAGTGTTTTGCCATTTCCTTCTTCAGCTCATCTGACAGATGAGAAAACTGAGGCAAACAGGGTTAAGTGACCTGCCCAGGATCATACAGCTTAGATCCTAGAGTGCTTTGCCATTTCCTTCTCCAGTTCATTTGACAGGTAAGGAAACTGAGGCAAACAGGGTTAAGTGACCTGCCCAGGATTATACAGCTCAGATCCTGGAGTGCTTTGCCATTTTCTTCTCCAGCTCATTTGACAGATAGGGAAACTGAGGCAAACAGGGAGAAGTGAATTGTCTGGGATCACACTGGACACTTCATATCTGAGGCCAGATTTGATTTAGGTCTTCCTGGGCTCTACCCACTGTGCTACCCAGCTGCCCACAGCTCCGGATTACCTCTAGGATAAAATACAAACTCGGGCATCTGACTGTTAAAGGCTTTTACGACGGGGCTCCAAACTATCTTTTCAACCTCATCCAATATTCCTCCCCTTCAGGAACTCTGGAACTCAGCCACCCTTTTGGGCCACTTTGCTGCATTTCTCTCACCCATCTCCCACCTCTGTGCCTTTGCCCTGGGTCTCTGTGTCCAGAG
Source organism: Monodelphis domestica (assembly GCF_027887165.1). NCBI lineage: Eukaryota > Metazoa > Chordata > Mammalia > Didelphimorphia > Didelphidae > Monodelphis > Monodelphis domestica. Next base: position 19,088,117 of record NC_077233.1, read on the forward strand.
CACTCACTCCCCCAGCTCACTTGCACCTCCTAATTTCCCAGGTTTCCTCCAAGGCTCAGCTTTCTGGGACGGTCCTGGATCTGTGCCAAGAAAACCCCAAATGCTCGTGGAGAGTCGGACATGACTGAGAATGGCAGTGACTTGGGTCTGCCCAAGGTTTGCACGCTGACTCGTACCACTACGAGTGTGGACAGTCTCTTGGTCTTAGAAGGGGTGGAAGAGGGGAATGAGGTTCGGAAGAGCCCAGAAGCTGACCAGTGAGCGGCCACTCCCTCTGCAGCCTCAGATCAGCACCTCTTCTCCAACATGGATTGTGAGGAGAGCATTGAAGGGCGCAGTCCGTCTGGTCCCCAGGGTCACTTTGCCTCCCGAAGACTGGTTTGTCTGGAATAAATGGCCAGAAGCGCTCGCTGGGCTGTGATGACATGAACAAGCTCCCAGCCAGTCCCGCCTGCTTTGGGATCCTCCCCAGAAGGGTCTGGAAGAATTCCTGGCAGAAGCAGCCCCCAGCTCAGCCCCAGGCTCTGGAGGGAAGAGCCCATTGCCAGGATGAGGATCTCAAGCCCAAGTCCCTCCCCTGGCTGGATCTGGAAGGGAGCACTGTGTCCCTGGCGCAGTCACAGCCTCTCCGGTCTCCCTCCTGGGACGCAGCACTCTCTCATCAGCCCTTCCAGCTCAGATCTGGGGATAAGGAAGGGGCTGGCCCAGAGCCCAGAAGGATGCTTCTATCTCTGGAAAGGCTGGCCTTGGGCTAAATGTGTGACCTGCCACGCCTGAAGATCACTGCGCAGGCACAGAGAGCCAAACACCAATTCCCACTCTTCTGCCAGGGCTAAGCCCAGCTCCTAACAAAGTGCCTGGCACACAGTAGGCACTCAGTACGGGCTCACTGGCTCCAATGGACTCTGAATCAAGGGGAAAAAGCTGGACTTGGAGGCAGGAAGCCCTGGGTTCAAATCCTGCCTTTTGTGCTTGGGATTTGTGCTGGGGAAGATCTCCAGAACGGCCGATCCATCGGGCTGTCTTGCCCGACTGCCCTAGTGCTGGGTAAGTGGCTGCGGAAACCACAACCTGCTCTTGGAACACGCTGCCCGCTGCCCACCTGCCCGGGGCTCCTCAGGGCCAGGCATGGCCTCCTGGTTCCGGCTCCTATCTAAGTTCCTATTTGTCCAGCAATCTCAGGGTGTGGCTCACGTAGCTTTAATGGTATCACTCCATGATAGTTCCTTCTTGCAGCTTGTTTTGACAAGCCAGGATTTGACCAGGAAGAAACGGGTCAGCTCAGTAAAGTTCAAGAAAAAGGGAGCTTTCGGATCTGGCCTCAGACACGTCCCAGCTGGGTGACCCTGGGCAAGTCACTTGGCCCCCATGGCCCAGCCCTGACTGCTCTTCTGCCCTGGAGCCAATCCACAGAAGGGATTCTGAGATGGAAGGTTAGAAAAATAAAGGAGATGAGAGGGAATGGGGTAGGGCATTCTAGCCTCCGTCACACCATCTCTGTGTCCTTGGGAGGTTACTTAGCTGCTCTTTGCCTCAGTTTCCCCCTATGTAAAACAAGAGAGTCAGATTCCATCTCCCGCAGTCCCTTCTCGCTCTAAATGCTCGGTCTAGGAATCTTCTCTCCTGCCAAAGGTGGGGGTCCTCTCTGGAGGTTTGGAGAACTAGAGGGCAGAGGGGGGTCCCCAAGTTTCCAGAGGAAGACACCTTTGAGCCCGACTTTGGCCCCATTCAATCCAGCTGAGGGTTAGTTAGGCACCTCTGGAGGTGGCAGCGGGGGCCTCATGGCCACAGGCAGGGTACGGGCAGTGCTGGCCTCGGTTCCTTCCAGCCCTGCCTCTGGGCTTGGCCAGCTGGGCGACTCTGGCTGTTCTCCCTCAGCCTCCTTTCTTCACCTGGGATAGGCCGAGCTTGGCCGGGATGGGAACCCAGAGCTGCCACCCGTGGTTCCTTTTATGTGTGGGGAATCCCCACGGTGGAGGGTGAGAAGAGGGGTGTCAGCCGGGAGCCCTTCCTCCCAGCAGGCTCCATCCTTTGTCTCCCATCCTTCCGCCTCTCCCCCTGGCTTTCTCTCTGTGTGTGTCCGTCTCTCCCTCCATTCCCCCTCGTGTTTCAGTTGGCCTCCTTCCCCGTTTGCACTGGGGCCCAGAGGACCCCCCGGCCCCCAGGGTGGGTGCAGCCCCCCCTTCCTCCTGCCCATCCTGACGAGGCGGTTTGGGTCCTTCCATTCTGGCACCCATCCCCCGGGCAGCCCAGAAAGCCCCCCACTAAAGACCCTGCCGGGTGCCCTGGCCGGCCAGACCTACCTTCCCAACTGGCCTCCTTGGGTGGGCTCCGGGCTCCCAGGGCATGCCCCAGGCTGGGCTTGGGAACGGCAGCAGGTGGAGGCACCGGCCGGCCGGCTGCTCTGCTGGGGTTTAAAGGCATTCCAGCACTTTGCCCTGAAACTGTCCCCTCCCACTGCTGTCATCTATTTACCGGACAGCCCAGGAGGAGCCAGCAGGAACAAGGAAGTTTCCTCTGGGTGCTGCCCAGGGACAAAACTCTGCCAACAAGCTGGGGAGCCTTCGGAGACTCGCCTCTGGTGGGGTCCCCGGCCCCAGGGGGGCCCTTGGAAACCAGCCTTGGGGAGCTGCTAACTTCCTGGGGCAAAAGCCATCAGAGGAATCCAGGGGGCTCCTGGGGGGGCCGCCTGGGCTGCTGCAAACAAGGGAAGAGGCCCGCTCCCAGAGCCAGAATGGGGGCTCCCCCAGGGCAGGGCCTGCCACAGAGGGGCTCTTGAGTGTCTTTCCATTGGGCTTCCATTTCTCCATTCCTTTGGGCCACCCCCTCCCCTTGGCTAGCACCCCTCCCCCCAAGGGTGGTCCAGATTTGTGCCCATGCCTCTGGGCCACGGACTCCTGAAGGAGATGCCCCCCACCCCCACCCCACCCCCTTTAATTGTTGTCTCCATCCCTGGGTGGGTTGACTCAGGCTGAGGTGTCTGCCAACAGCCCAGAGAGGAGGGTGGACCATCCTGGGTGGCAGCTGAGCAGTGCTGGGTCACCCTCCCCCTGGAAGGGCCCATGACGCTTACTGCATCTCTGGGGCCCTCCAGGGAAAAGCCCAGCAGGAAGGTTCAAGGAGGGGAAGGAATCCTGGAGCTCCCCATGAGCCTTGGTAGCCCTTCTACAAAATGAATCAATTCAGTCATCGCTTACATCAATTGATTACTTAGACTTACTGATTAGCCCCCGGTGCATACAGGAGAAGACCTTGTCTGGCAGGTTGGCACCTCCTGAGACTGTGCCTGGCACCCCCGGAGGTCGAGATGCTCAAAGTCAGACGGGCAGGATGTTCTACAGGCAGCACTTGAACTCGCGTCTTCCTGCTTTCCCTCTCTAACCACTCTTCCACACTTCCCTTACACACCAATGAGAGCAGCATGCTGAGCTGAATTTGGAGTCAGAGCTTCATGGAATGAGGGGCTTAGAGCTAGCAGGAAGGGGAGGTCATGGGGTCCAGCTCCTGGCCAGTCCTTCCCCATCTCGTTTTGTGGAGGAAACAGCCCAATCCCAAAGACTTACCCAACATTCTGCAGGACGAAAGAAGCCAGTATCAGTGGAATAGGGATAAGAATGGCTCGGGCCTCCCAGAGCAGTGGTACAGATTAATATGAGAGGCTGGGAAGGTGTTTGCAAACCTTCAAGCATTAGAGAAGTGCCTGCTCTTATTAGCAGAGGTAGAATTGGAATCCAAGTCCCCTGAGACGAAGTCTAGGGTTCTTTTCCCTATAGACAGTTACCCAAAGAGCACCAGGTCATTAGGCTCTGCTGGCTACTAGTCTGTGGCTTTGGAGGAACCAGGTTATTTTCTTGGACCGCATCTATAAAAATCTTTGATCCTAAATGTTGATATCTGTATGGTGCTTTTACATTATAACCATTCTCTCTCCCTCTCCCTCATTCCCTCCCTCCCTCCCTCTCTCTCCCTTCTTCTTCTTCTCTCTCTCTCTCTCTCCCTCTCCCTCCCCTTCCTCTTTCTGTCTTCCTCTCCCTCCCTTCTTCTTCTTCTTCTTCTTCTTCTTCTTCTTCTTCTTCTTCTTCTTCTTCTTCTTCTTCTTCTTCTTCTTCTTCTTCTTCTTCTTCTTCTTCTTCTTCTTCTTCTTCTTCTTCTTCTTCTTCTTCTTCTTCTTCCTCTCTCTCTCTCTCTCTCTCTCTCTCTCTTTCCCTCTCCCTCCCTTCCTCTTTCTGTCTTCCTCTCCCTCCCTTCCTCTCTCTCTCTCACCCTCCTTCCCTCCTTCTCTGTCTCTCTCTTCCTCTCCCTCCCTTCCTCTCTCTCTCTCACCCTCCTCTCCTTCTCTCTCTCTCCCCCCCTCTCCCTCCCTTCCCCCTCCTTTCCTCTCCCTCCCTTCTTCTCTCTCTCTTCCTCTTTTTCACCCTCATTCCCTCCCTTCCTCTCTCTCTCTCTCACCCTCCTTCCCTCCTTCTCTGTCTCTCTCTTCCTCTCCCTCTCTTCCTCTCTCTCTTCCTCTCCCTCCCTTCCCCCCTCTCTTCCTCTTCCTCCCTTCCTCTCTCTCACTCTCCTTCCCCTCCTTCTCTCTCTCTCTCTCTCTCTCTCTCTCTCTCTCTCTCTCTCTCGCCCTCCTTTCCTCCCTTTCTCTCTCCCTCTGTCTTCCTCCTTCTCTCCTCTGTCTCTCTCTCTCTCTGTCTCATCCCCCTTACCTTCTGCCTTAGAATCAATACTGGGAATTGACTGTGGGTTAAGTGACTTATTCAGAGTAAGACAGGGCATGTCTGAGGACAGATTTGAACCCACAACCTCCCATCTCCAGGCCTGGCTCTCTATTCCCTGAGCCTCCTAGTAGGTGTATTATCAGTGCTTTTGTCCCATCTTACAGATGAGAAAATGAGCAACATAGAAGATGGCAATTATTCAGAGTCTAAACACCCAAACTGGGTCCTGTGCTCCCTCTCCTCTTCCTCTGAGAGGCAGCATGAGACACCAAGGACCTGCCTCCATGGTCACCATGCTTGGCCCCCCCCGATCCAGAGACCCCACTGCCTGGGACTAGACCTAAAATGGACAAATGAAACAGCCCAAACCCCCGAGACTGTTTCTCAGGCCACAAAGTCTACAAGGGAGGTTTAAGGGAAGGTTGTCCTTGGCACCTCCCAATTGGCTACCTCCCTGTTAGGTGATCTGGCTATGCTGAAAAGCCCTGCCACACTGGAGCTATGCCCAGATTAGGCTATGCCCAGATGTAGAAGGGAGTGGCCACTCCCCCCCAAGCATCCTGTCATTGCCACTCTAGCAAAAAGGTCTCCCCATTAGTGATAATCAGATTCAGAATAGAATTTCACCTTCTTGGTTCTTCTGTCTTCTGAAGGATGAAATTATTCCCAAAGTACTCAGGTGGCTCAGGGGATGGAGCACTGGCATTAGAATTGGGAAGACTCAATTCCTGAGTTCAAATCCAGCCTCAGACACTTACTAACAGTGTGATCGTGGGCAAGCCACTTAAGCCTATTTGCCTCAGGTTCCTCCTGTGAAAAAATGAGCCAGAAAAGGAAATGGCAAACCACTTTAGTATCCTTTCCAAGAAACCCCATGTGGAGTCATGAAAAGTCAGACACTGCTGAACTCACTGAACTACACCAAAAGTCAAAAATAATTAGCTGCTCTAATTTTGACAGATACAGAGAAACAGAGACAGAGAGAGAAAGAGAGACAGAGACAGAGAGACACAGAGAGAGAGGCAGAGGGAGAGAGAGAGAGAGACAGAGACAGAGACAGAGACAGAGAGACAGAGACAGAGCTCTAGACACAGAGAGAGAGGCAGAGGGAGAGAGAGAGAGACAGAGACAGAGACAGAGAGAGGAGAGAGAGAGACAGAGACAGAGACAGAGAGAAAGAGACAGAGAGAGAGAGACAGAGAGAGACAGAGAGAGAGACAGAGGGAGAGAGAGAGAGAGAGAGAGAGAGAGAGAGAGAGAGAGAGAGAGAGAGAGAGAGAGAGAGAGAGAGAGAGAGAGAGAGAGAGAGATTATGGGTAGTCACCTCTCAGCCCTAAGTATGTATTCAAACTTTTTTATAGTCACCTGTAAAATTTTTAAAGTTAAGACTTTTATAGACAATTTAACACACCCACCAATTCAGTTTATCAATTTATGAGACCAGCCTCCTCTTTGTTCCCCTTAAACTACTTTATTTCCTTTTTACTTATCTGGAGTTTGACTTTCTAATTCTCCTCTAATTCTTTTTTTTTTAAACCCTTACCTTGCATCTTAGAGTCAATACTGTGTATTGGTTTCAAAGCAGAAGAGTGGTAAGGGCTAGGCAATGGGGGTCAAGTGACTTGCCCAGGATCACCCAGCTGGGAAGTGTCTGAGGCCAGATTTGAATGCAGGACCTCCCATCCCTAGTCCTGGCACTCTATCCCTTGAGCTGCCTGGCTGTCCCCAACTGCTTACTTCCTGGGAGTCACCCTACATTCTCATCACCAACATCATGGTCATGGGGTGGGCACAGCCTTTGATTTCCAGGAGGACCAAGAAAAATGAAATAACTAACATACAGGTCGGAGCTAATGCTTGTGCCCACACGTGCCCACAAATGCCCATCCCATGCCCCCAAGCCCAGGAACATCGGAGGGCATCTAAACATCCTCGTGGTATCCACCAATAATGGGGCATTCTAAAAATCTGATATGGAAGAAGTAAATTTCAGCCGCTCTGTGAATTTCCCTCGCAATGAGCCATTCTAAACCAGAAACCGTCCCACTCTGGGGAAATAATCTCCTATTAGTTTGTTTAGCTGTGGGTAATAAGAGGCTCTGTTCAATAAAGGAGCACCTTGGCACGGGTTTCCCTGGGTGCTTGGTGGTGGGGTGAGGGGAACCGGGACTGCCAGATCCAGGAGCCCTAATCATAAATATCTATAGCTGGTGAGTGTGTGTGTGTGTGTGTGTGTGTGTGTGTGTGTGTGTGTGTGTGTGACTCTCAGCCTCCCAGATCATAGGACTCAGGTGGATACTATTCCCCTGTTGTCCCCTGGACTGATGGATAGAGGGGCACAGAGGCACACGGTCACAGAATGACCCATAGAGCCCAGTGAGGAGACAGGAGGAAGAAGGACGTCTTCTCCAAATGCCTTTTCCCTGGGTCATTGTTGATTTGGTAAAGGAGAATCAACCAGCAGAGAAACAGGCAGGAAGAATAATCAACTCACTGGGCTTCAGACATGGAAGGTCCCTTAGAGATCACCCAATCAAATGGTTTTCTCCTTTTGGGGTCTCTGGATCCCTTTATGCTTTTAAAATTATTTTGTTTTTAAGGGTTATATTTATGGGTGTTTACCATATTGAAAATTTAAATGGATAAATTAATTTTTTAAATTTTTATTTAAAATATTTATTCATTTAAAATAAAACATATTACATCATATAACTTTTTTTACTTTAAAAAACCTCCAAATTTTCCCTCCCCCAAATAGTAGTAACACTTTATGCATTTTTGAAGATCTCTTTAATGTTCAACTTAATACAAGGTAACTGAATTCTCATATTTACTACTGCAATTGGTTGTGCTCTTATTTTGGTTGAAGTATGTGAAGAAAACCTGGATTCATAGAAATATGTAGTTGGAAAAGTACAGTCATTTCAGTTGTGTCTGCCTCTTTGTGGCCCCATTTTTTTTTTTGGCAAATGCATTTCCTTCTCCAGCTCATTTTACAGATGAGGAAACTGAGGCAGAGGGTGAAACAACTTGCCTGGGGTCACACAGCTAGTAAGTGTCTGAGGCTGGATTTGAACTCAGGTCTTCCTGACTCCAGGGACCACCCTGTACCTAATTGGCCCAGATGAAAAAGGGAGGGGGCTCTTAATAGGCAAGTAACTATGTTATTATGAAAATAGTTTTGACTTTGAGGATCATAGAAAGGTAATAGGGAGCCCCAGGGGGCTATGGATCTGTGATATAACCCAATTCCTTCATTTTAGAGATAATGAAATTGAGGCCCAGGGAGATGAGATAATTTGCCTAGGGTCATAAAGGTAGTAAATAGTGGAGAAGAATTCCAACCCTACCTTTCTGGTTTAAAATCTGCCATGTTGTTTCTTGCTAACCCTGTAAGTTTATAGATGAGACAATTAGTATTCCTAGAACATAAGTAATTTGAACAAGTTCACAATGCTTAATTGTGATGTCTTTTATTTCTTAACATTCATTTTTGAGATTCCCAAAGTTCTCCCTCTCTCTAACCCTTTCCATCTATTGAGAAAGCAAGAAATGGGAACAATTATCCATGCAAAGTCATGCAAAATATATGTCCATATTAACTATGTTACAGAAAGAAATTAAGAAGAATAGAGGAAGTGAAGAAACAATATGATCGAGTCAGCACTCGAGTTCATCAGATCTCTCCCTGGAGGTGAACATTATTTTCATCATGGTTCCTTTGGAACTGTCATGGACAATGTATTGATCAGTCGATAAGTCTATCACAGCTGGTCATTGTTACAATATTTCTCTTACTGTGTACGATGTTTTCCTGGTTCTTCTCATTTCACTTTGTATGAGTTCATATAAGTCTTCTCAGGTTTTTCTAAAACTATCCTGTTGATCATTTCTTCTTTTTTTTTTTTGGAAAAATTTATTTAATTAATTAATTTAAAATATTTTTCCTTGGTTACAAGAATCATGTTCTTTCCCTCCCTCCCACCCCCATAGCCAACGTGCAATTCCACTGGGTTTTACATGTGTCATTGATCAAGACCTATTTCCATAATTTTTGATATTTGATTTTTTGATATTCTGATAATTTTTTGATATTTCTGATATTTTGATATTTGCCCTAGGATGATTGTTTAGTCTACATCCCCAATCATATCCCCTTCGACCCATGTGTTCAAACAGTCGTTTTTCTTCTGTGTTTCTATTTCTACAGTTCTTTCTCTGAATGTGGATGGTGTTCTTTCTCATAGATCTCTCAGAATTGCCCTGGATCATTGCATTGCTACTAGTAGAGAAGTCCATTAGGTTCGATTGTACCAGTGTATCAGTTTCTGTGTACAATGTTCTCTTGGTTCTGCTCATCATTTCTTATGGCACAGCCAGATGGCACAGTGCATAGAATACTGGGACTTCATCAGAAAGATTCATCTTCCCAAATACAAATCCTAGTGGTGTGACCCTGGGCAAGTCACTTAATCCTATTTACTTCAGTTTCCTCATCAATAAAAACTGAAATGTAGAAGGAAATGGCAAAAACTCCTGTATCTTTGCCAAAAAACCCCAACCACTAAATGAGGTCATGACAAGTCATACATGATTGAAATGACTGAACAAGAACATTCCATCACCAGCACATACCACATATTCAGCCATTCTCTAATCGGTGGACATCTCCTCAATTTCCAACTTTTGCCACCCCAAAAAGAGCTGCTATAAAAGATTTTTGTACAAGTAGGTCCTTTCCCCTTTTCTTATATCTCCTTCAGATCCAGATCTAGTAGTGGTATTCTTGGATCAAAGAGCATATGAATTTTATAGCCCTTTGAGCATACTTCCAAATTCCTCTCCAGAATGGATCGGATCACAATTCCACCAACAATTCATCAGTGCCCTAATTTTCCTTCATGTCCTCTAATATTTGTCATTTTCCTTTTCTGTCATGTTCGCCAGTCTGATAGATGTGGATTGGTAGAGCTGTTTAAATGTGCATTTCTTTAATCATTAGTCATCTAGAGCATTGTTTCCTATGCCTCTTGATAGCTTCGACTACTTCTGAAAAGGGCCATCTGGTATCCTTTGGCCATTTATACTGATAATGTCTTGACAAGAATCTAAGTTCTGAGGTCTCTGAGCTCCTGGTTTAAAGCCCTTTTTGTGTTATCACACCAGGTAAGGATCTAGTTTCTTCCGTCATCTTCCTTTGTTGTCTGAGACTAGGCCAGTGCAGGCCAGGTGAGGAAATGAACCCCACGTGACCCACACTGATGCATATATAGATATTTGGAATATTGGAAAAGGAGCTGGCAATAGATTCAATAACAAGCTCAAAAAAAGTTCATCTTAGAATCAATGCTGTGTATTGGTTCCAAAGCAGAAGAACATTAAGGGTTAGGCAATGGTTAAGTGACTTTCCCAGGGTCACAGAACTAGGCGGTATCTGAGAACAGATTTGAACCCAGGACCTCCTGATTTCAGATCTAGTGCTCTATCCACAGAGCCACCTAGCTTCCCCCTAGCAAAGTCATAAAATTGGGTCAGAGCTTGAAGGGACTTTAAGGATTGAGCCAAACCTCCTCATTTGGCTAATGAGGAAACTGAGGATCATAGAAAGGAAGTCACTGTCCAAGGTTAGGGAGATAGCTTCGTGACTGAGCTGGTTAGAAGCTGGGTTCTGGCCTCCCAGTCTAGTGCTTTTGACCAACTGCAAAGTTCTGTAAAAGTAAATTTTCAGGAGTGTTTACCAAAGCTTGTCCAAGTTCTGAAGAGACTGTTTTTGGTTAAAAATGAAACTAGGCCAAATGGTGGGCCGGAAGCCAGAGAACTTTTGACTTTATAAGGTAAAAGTCCAACAAACCAACGAGAAAGAGGTCAAGCCATCCTGGAACCACAGTGGTTGGGACAACAATATGGCCCCTCCCTAAGAGAGGAGCTCCGAGTTAGCCTTGCTGGTACTGATCTGGGTGCCCTTTCCTCAATCAGTGAGCAAGCACTTATTAAGCACCCACTGGGTGCCCACCATTAGGATACAAGGGCAAAACTCCCTCAGCCCTCCTTCCGGTCCACAGGTTCTCCACAACACTGTCCAAGTGGCCCGGAGCAGAGATGCCCACCCCGGAGCCTTCAGAGGAGTGGAGCCCGCAGCACTCCAGAGTGAGGCCGGACCCCTCTAATGGAGTCGAGAAATCTTTACGGAGATCCGTAGGAATACAACCAAACAGAGAGAATATTCATCTGTGGCCCACAGGGACGCTTTGGTGTCCCCCATTTCTATTTGAACCTGACCCCCTGGCCCAGAGCCGAGGTTAGGGGACCTCCCCGGGGTCACACAGCCAAAGGTTTCCGAGGTGGGACAGGACCACTCCGGCACTCTTACCGCCTCACACAGCAAGTAAACTCAAGGTAGGGTTGGAGGGAGGAGCCTCATAGACAAGGAGCCGCGCGGGGGCCGATGGGTGATCTCCTGTCCGCCCTCCTCTCCCCGCAGAAAGGAGAGCCCGGCGGGGGGGGGGGAGCCCGCGAGTGTCCCACTCATTCCCCCCTCCCTTCGGCCTGGCTCCAGAGCGTCTGGGCGGGGATATTCGAAGGCCTCTGGACTGCTCGGAAACGGGGAGGAGCCCCGAAGGAAGGAAGGGAAGGGGACGTGCCGCCAAGAAGCCGGGGCACTCCGAACTAAGCACGTGAGCAGCCCGGGCCAGGCCAGCAGGGCCAAGTGCGCGGGCATCTCCTCCATCTGAGCCCGCTCACGCCTCCTCATCCTTTCCTGGGGAGCCGGGACGCATCCTCGGGAAATCAGGGGAGAAAGCTGGGAGGAGGAGGAAGTGGTTTGGTCAGGGGCGGAAGTGGGCTGGTGAAGGGCTGTACCTTGGCCATCCCAGCCGCCACTCGAGGCTCCCCTCACCCTCGCTGCCACCCATCTGTGATGTCCCAGAATTCCTCCCTAATGGCGGAGGACACATAATCAAGAAGCCATCCGACTGAGAGCCGAGCGTTTAGTAAAGGCCTGCCGCGTGCCAAGCAGTGCGCTGGGGATGCGGAGCCATCAAGGAGGGCCTTTCCCTGGAGGAGCCGTGTGCGCGTGCCCAGAAATCTATGCACACACATTTTGGGTTGTTTTTATAGCCCCCCACCTTCCGCCTGAGCTTCAAGCCTGAGACAGAAAAGCAGGAATGGTAGGCAGTTGGGGTTAAGTGACTTGCCCAGGGTTATACAGCAAGGATGTGCCTGTGGGATTGGAACCCAGGACCTCCAGACGCCAGGCTTGGCACTTTATCCACTGGGCCACCCAGTGGCCCTCTACGATACATTCTTCTTGTTCAGTCATTTCAGTCGTGCCCACCTTTTGACGACCCTGTGGACCTCCCTCTGGGGAGTTTTCTTGGCAGAGGTCCTGGGGTTTACCATTTCCCTCTCTAGGGGCAAATAAAAGTTCAGTGACTTGCCCAGGGTCACAGCTAGGAAGTATCTGAGGTAGCTTTGGACTTAGGTCTGCCTGACTCCAAGCCTAGGGCTCTATCTCCTACCCTAGCCAGCTGCCTCACACATATATACACAGAGATATATCTATATATGCATATGTATAAACAAACATATTTATAAGTATAGAAAGATTTATTATTTATTCAACAATATTAATAATACATATTTAATTTAAAATATTCAATAATAAGCATAAAGATATTTAATAAAAATCTACACACACATTTCAATATAGAGACCATGTAAACATTTAAAATACATGTGATAACATATGTGATACAATGCATAATATAATAAATATATGCATGGAAAAAGAGGGAAGAGACAGAGACAGAGAGAGGAGAGAAGACAGACAGAGAGAGAGAGGGAGAGGGGAGATGGGGAAATTCACCGTGAAACTCAGTATTAGACAATTAAGGTATAGAATAACATCATGGGCCATATGAGACAGAAGAGTCTCAGGGAAGGCATGGAGGCACCATTCACGCCAGTGATAAGAGATGGAGATGGAGGCATCGGCCCCTAAGCTGACAGGGTCTGCTGGTGGTGCTGTTGGATCAGGCCAGGACGGCTTCAGGACTGCCCAGGCTGGTGGACTGTCTGAAATAAAACGGTATAATAACAGTTTAAGCATTAAAGGGGAAATTCATCTCTATAAAAATATTCCCAGAGTTTACTATCCAGGCAAGCCCAAGCTGGTTTATTATTTTATATGGGAGCCTTTCATTTGAAAGAGAACACACAGGAAATGTAATTACATCACGTTAGCAGAAGTCTCAGAATGCAGACAGAAATGGAGACGTCCACCAAAGGGGAGCAATTTTGTATTTTCCACACTTGGAGCAGAGTTAGACTTGCAGTCCCAGATCTGTTCATTTCCATTGAAGGCTTGCTCATTCCCAAGACTCTTGGGCCACTGACTGACAGGTCTAATGAAGACGGGGTTCTTAAGCCGGGGATCCTGGGTAAATTTCAAGGGGCCCACAAACTTACTAACCTTTAACAGAAATTGAGCATTTCCTTCAAATCTTTAAGAACATTATTCCAAAAGAGATTTTTTTCACTGGCCTTCACTAGACTGTCAAAGAGATCCAAGACACATCCAAAAAAAGTTAAGAAGCCTTGAATTAAAGGCTGACATGAACATTCCCATTCTGGAAAGAAAGAGGAAAAACACACTTATATTTTGCAACACTGATCATGGGAGCAGAAATTTAGAGTTGAAAGGGACCATTGAAGCAATCTAGTTCAACCTCCCAGTTTTACAGATTAGAAAAGAGGCCTAGACAACCTCCCTTACATCATGAAAGAGACGTGTCTGCTGGGAATTGGAAGTAGGAAAGAGAGACCCAGTAGCCTTTACAGCCAGGTTAATTACCCCATCTCACTCTCCGTCCAGGTGAGGTTACAAGACATTTTGGGAAGTGAGCAAGGACTCCTGGGAAATGGAGTCCCGAGTTCAAGTCTCCATTTTTACAACACACTTTCTTTAAGTTAATTTTACCTCCTCCATTTCTCATTAGTTAATGAGATAGTGTCACCCATAATCTATAAGAAGAAAAGAATTAGAATTCTATTTTGATAGGGCAACCACCTTATATTTGATTTAAAAACCAAGACACTGTAGTGAAACATATTTTCTGTGGTCAAATTTACTCACCCTCTCTTATATCTATCATAATTTATATCTTCCACCATTTTAACTCACTACAGTTTACAACATCACTCTTTTAACTGTTACAGTTTAAGGCCTTCAACCATTTTAAATCTAACAAATCTAAACTAGCATTGTAGCATTTGGCTGCCATATCTCTAGATTTGGCCAGGACCCCAAGTGCTTCCTGGCTAAAATGATTTCTAGGCGCCTTTGTTTTCCTCATTCTGGAGTTTGTTTTTCTTTGGTTTAAAAGTAATGCTGTCATTACTGGATAAAATGTTTTAGAAAGAAGTAATGCTTTGGCTGTGCAAGCTGTGGAAAAACATGGTCTTTGGACAAGTAAAGTTGAGGGTCCCCTAAAGGAAAATGCAGCCATGTATGATAAGCTGTACCACGTTTTGAGCCACTAGATGGCCCAGTGGATAGATGGCTGATCTGGAGCCATAAAGTCCTGAGTTAAAACCCAGCCTTAGACATTTATTTGCTCTATGATCCTGGACAAGTTACCTAACCTCTGCTGCCTTTAAAATGGGTATAATAACAGTACGTACCTCACAGGGTTGTTGTAAGGCTCAAGTGAGATGATATTTGTAAAACACTTGACACATAGTAGGTGCTATATACATGTTTATTAATCAACTACAGTTGTTACTAGCTAGAAACTGAGCAAGAGAAGTGAATTAAAGATGCCATCAGAGTGGTATAAGGCTAGAAAAGAAGATGGGTGAGAATGAGAGATGGAGAGATGCTCCATCAAATCCATGCAATGTTAGGAGACCTGGAAAGTCTTAGGCATTTTGGGTGGCTATGGATCATGGTTGTCCAGGATGAGAGAGGGCATGGATGGATTATACTTTGTAGCATCTGGAAGGCAGGAGTAGCCCCAGTATAAAATCAAAGACTAAGGGAATGTAACACAGCCCAAAGAAAAAAACTCCAATTCTGGAGTCAGAGGACCTGGGTTCAAATCTCACCTTTCCTGGACTTTACTTGTATGACATTGGGCAAGTCATTTATAACCTCCCTGAGCCTCAATTTGCTCATCTGTAAAACGAAAGGATTGCACTAGCTGGCTTCTGAAGTACCCGTTAGCTTTAGGTCTATAAACCTATGAACTCTAGATGCAGCCGGTTGAAGTAAGCTCAACTAGAGTCAGTTTACAGAAATCATTCATGCATGGGAAAGGGTTGACAATACCCAAGGAAGAAGAAGTCAGCTTCAGAGATAGATTGATTCTCCAGCAATCTGGTGTAGCCTACTCTTTGACACGGTAAAGGTGTTGAACATAATCCAATCTTCCCTAGTCTTGTTTTGTGTAATTCTCCCACCTCTTTTCCTTTGAAAGTCAACCTCCATCCCCTTTCTTCTTCTTCTTCTTTTTTTTTCTGGGTTATATGTTTATTATCTTGCAAAACATATTTCCATATTGTCATTGTTGTAAGAGAATCCTTGTATAACTCCCCAACCCCTAAATAAAAACACAAATAAAATGAGAAATTGTCTGCTTTCCTCTGCATTTTGACTCCAACAGTTCTTTCTCTGGAGATGGATAGAGAGCATCCTTTGCTGTAAGTCCCTCAGCATTATCCTGGCTCATTGCGTTGCTGAGAGTAGCTAAGTCTTTCACAGTTGATCATTCCACAATATTGCGGTTACTGTGTGCAATGTTCTCCGGATTCTCCTTATTTCATTATGCATCAGTTCACGTAGATCTTTCTGGCTTCTTCTGAAATCATTTTGTTCATTATTTCTTACAGCCCCTCTTTTTCAGAGAAGCCTTAGGAAAGTTGAGATGGATGAGATGGTCTGAGCATCCTACATATCTCTTTGGGGCTGGTGAGAGTCTGGGGTATCACTTCAAAATGTGCCTTCTGCAACCTGCTGCTTTTTGATTAAAGTTGAATTAACTCCACAAAGATTTATCTAGTACTTACTATGTGCCAGACACTGTACTAAGCACTGGGTCTGCAAAGAAGGGCAAAAAGCAGACCCTGCTCTCAAGGAGCTCACAGTCTAATGATGGAGACGTGCCAAAAGTGTGCTAACAACTCTGTATAAACAAACAACATATTTTTAGTGTTGTTTAGTCATGTTTTAGTCATGACCAACTCTTCATGGCCCCATTTGGGGTTTTCTTGGTGAAGATATTGGAGTCATTTGCCATTTCCTTCTCCAGTTCATTTTATAGCTGAGGAAATTGAGGTAAACAGAGTAAAGTGACTTGTCTAGGGTCACACAACTAGTAAGTATCTGAGGTTGAATTTGAGCTCTGGAAGATGAGTCTACCTGACTTTATACATAGTACTCTATCCACTGTGCTACTTTGCTCCAAGGATAATTGGAGAAAATCTTAGAGGGAAGACACTAGTAGTACAGGGTACCTTGAAAGACTTCTTGCAGAAAATGAGATTTTAATTGGATCCTGAAGGAAACTAAAGAAGAGAGAAGGCAGAGATGAAGAGGAAGAACATTCTACAGTGGGGTTAGGAGGCCAGTTATGATGAAATTAAATTAAAATTAAAGACAGGATTATCTTCCTTTGTGGTTTATGATGAATTTCTGGCATTCTTACACAGAATAGTTCAGGACCCAGGAGTCTTTGCAGGTCCCAGAGCATCCCTCCCTCCATCAAAAACATTTGTGACTGACCAGGAAGTATCATCATAGTAGGATGATGATTGGTGGCTTTTTGAAGGTTGCACTAGTAGAATCAGTCAACTAATCATGCATTCCATTTATTTCTTGTTGGTGTTTGTTTGTGACTGGCTCTTTGTGACCCTTTTTGGGGTTTTCTTGGCAAAGATACTAGAATGGTTTACCATTTCTTTCTCCTGCCCATTTTACAGATGAGGAACTGAGGCAACCAAGGATAAGTGACTTATTCAGAATCATATAACTAAGGACTGTCTGAGGCCAGATTTGAACTTGAGTCTATCTGACTCCAGTCATGGCATTCTCTCTACTGTACCACGTGGCCCCACTTTTTTCCTATAAGCTCAAGGTCCTTCCCAAAGTCTACTCCTTCCTCTGATGTTATACTTGGAGCACATTCTGTATTTTGGCAACTGAGTGGCATTGTGTCTATTCTGGACTTGGACCCAGGAAGACCTGAGTTTGAATCCTCCCTCAAACCGTATAGTTGAGTGACCTCACCTCCGTACCTCAGATAATAATAGCCCCTACCTCTCAGGTTGGTATGAGTCTCAAATAAAATCACTTATGCAAAGTGTTCCTCCACCCTTAAAGTATTTTATAAATGATAAAGTAGTGTATAAGTTTTATAACTCCTGGCTATCATTATCATCACCGCCATAATAATTTCTTTGAATAATGATCATCTGTGCTCATGTTGTTCTCTTACCCTACTAGAACCCTGAAGGCATGAACCATCATCTCCTTTTTATCTTTGTCTTCCCAGCTCCTCTCCCAATGGTTGGCACACAGCAGGCATCTAATGATTGCTTGTTGAATGTGTGAGTGATCCACTCCTCCTGCTCTCGAGTCCCAAGTCTCCAAGTTTCCCAGGGTTTTCTCAGTGGGCTGGATCAGACACTGGGCTTCCCCATTGGAAACAGAGCAAGAATTGATGGACTCACATCTCCGCAACTCAGCTATTATTTGAGGAATACAAATAGCATTTACAAGAATGAATGGTGGGATAAATTATTAATACTCACCGAGGAAATTTCTAACCCTATTAGTGTCCTGGTGCTAAATGTCTCTCTTATGCCAAGGTAGTGATTTTATTGCCTATCGGGATGGCCCAGAATACACATACTGTAACACTGGATTTAGTCAATTAACAAGGATGCAGGAAACTAAGTTGTAGGTGGTTTATGATAGTGCTGTCTGGAATGGTAATGCTTTGGTAACTTTTCCATTTGCTTTATAGCTAATGTTTCCATTTATTGCTGAAGTCTGTGTGCTCTGTAAGAAAAAAAAAAATCTCTTTTAGTTTAGATGCCAAAACTAGGATGTTTAGGGCAGGGATAGAGATGTAACTAGGGCAGGGAAGCCAGACCGATGCCTCAGGGTGCTGAAATTTAGAGGGCACTGACAGACATAATTTAGAAGAAAAAAAAAGACTGTGCTTAACATCTAGTTAGCAAGACTAGTTAACTAAGATAAAGAGATATCAGAGGACCTGTTTTCATATATCCCATCCAGCCCTAGTGGCCACATGGCAGATGAGGTCCTCCCTGGTCTAGTGTCTCTCTTTTTCCTCTCCCAATGATGACTTGCCCAGTAGAGTCTTGGGGTGTACTAGAACCTGAGACTCTTTCCTGATTAGGAGATGTTCTGTAAACTATGAGGCATGTGTCTCACTCTCTAACACCTTTTCCTGCCCTCTGAAATGGGTCTTAAATTTGAGTGTACTTTCCTTCTGTTTGCTTAGGGGTCAGGAGAGATGGCAGGTATTTGAGATGCTTTTTTCCAGGCTCCAAAATGTTCAATTATAGCTCCAGGTAGAGATTTATAATGAATCAATCCTAGTCTTTTCCTTATCTTAGAGATAAGATAACCTAATTTCCTAGATAGTGTCTACCAGATAGTCTTCTAATCAATCCATAAATGAATGAATAGGATTTTCTAATTATTTAAAAATTTTCCATTCATCAAGCTCTGCAGTAAGTACTGGATACAAATATATATATATATATATATATATATATATATATATATAAAGATAATCCCTGCCCTTAAATAGCTGATATTTTAGTAAGTGGTGACAACACACTAGAGAAATGTATCCATGGAGGGGAACCTCTGTCTTTAAAGTCATGGGAGAAGCATCTAAACAGCTCAAAAGAGAGTTGGGCCAAGGTCCTAGGTTCAAATCTGGCCTCAGACACTTCCTAGCTGTGTGACCCTGGGCAAGTCACTCATCCCCCATTGCCTAGCCCTGATTGCTCTTCTGCCTTAGAACTAATAGATGTATTGATTTTAAGATGGAAGAGAAGGGTTTAAAAAAACAAAGAAAAAAGTAATTAGGATGGTGAGCAGGGATATAGGTGAGTAGATTGGCACATACTTTCCAGGAACAATGGCAGAGTTTATTTGCTTATGGTTCTCCAACTGAAGTACTGGAATGGGTTGGGTAGAAAGGATCCATATGCTAGCAATGTTGTTGGTCAGAATGTTGAGAAGATGCCTGGAGAGTAGGGATGGAAGGGAAGCAGAGATTGGATTTTCCTGAAACAGCAGACTGAGGCAGACAGTCAGCCATCAGGACAGGAAGACCCCAAAGGGTTGAAAAACTCCAGGTCGTATATGGCGATGACCATTAGGAATGTGCAAGTCGAGTGAAGAAAGCACAAACTAAAAGAACCCTGACTTAGAGGTTTTTCAAGATTCCACTGCTGGGAGTTGGCTACCCTTGGGCACATCTGCAGGAAGTATGTGAGATCCCATAAAGTTTACTCAAGCTCTGAATGAATGAATCACTCATGTTTGCATTGTGCTCGATGATCCTTTAAAAATGCTTTCCTCACAAGAGTCTTGTGACAAGCTGGGAAAGGCAAACCTTTTCATTCCCATTTTAGAGCTGGGAAAACTGAGGCTCAGCACCTTGGTCCCATAGCTAAGTAAAAGGCATAGCTCCAAGCTCAGTGTTCTTTCCACTGTGCCACCAGCTGCCCTCACTTAAAGCCTTTCTTGGTTTGGATATATTTCGTAGAGCATCTCCACCAGGAAGGGGGAAAACTTGGGACACCATGTTGAGGAGTGCCTACAAAGGCCGGGATGGTTAAACTATGGTTCACAAGGGACAGACCAATGGAGCCGGGGGACCTGGACGTTCTCTGCCTGAGAGAGATGGGCCAGTGGAGAAGAAAGCCTCCTGGAAGACTCTACTCATGAAGACCAGTGAGCAGGGAATCGAGCAGCATTTCTGTACCTTTCCTGGGACCATCACAGCCTGCCCTGCCCAACAAGGGCAAACACCAAGGCTCCAGGATGCAGCTTAGCTAACTGCTCTTGACAATAATCACAACCTCCTGTTTCTGCAGTGGGTGGAGTGAAAGGACTTCTTGGTCCATTTCCCTTCAGTCATCAGAGACCGGGGAGACAGGAAATGGACTCCAACCTGAGGTGGGTAGAGGAGAGTCTGAGCTGGGAACCGAATGAGTCCAGCGTGGCATGCCCTGGTACACATATGGAATGCTTTTGATCTTCCCTTTAATCTAATCAAATGATACCATTTGCTTAACTATGAAGTTGAGGCTGAGGAGGTTGGTGAACAACACAGAGGGGACACGAAGAGGAAATGGGACTTTTTAGTGAGATGAAGGCAGATGGGCCAATGGGAGGGGATCTTGGGAATATTATTAAAACTGTGCCCCCCACTCCCAACCCCATGGCATTCACAGGGGAAGGGGCCAGCCTGCTACATCACATTACACAAACCATCCCTTCCTTCTCTCCTTCCTGGCCCCAAATTTTGTCCCACTTGTTCCACCTCCACAGGTTGTTGAAAAGATAAAGTAGATCCTGAGATAAATCCTCAGAGTTGGAACAGCTAGACAGAGGGGCTGCCTCCTGTTTACATCCATTGATTTGTAAGCTAGTCTCTCTTTTGGTTTGTAGGAAGGAGGAAAGGCAATATTCTTTGTTTTCACAGCTGGCTTACTGCTGTTTTATTAGTGCTCTGACTGCAGGAACTTGACAGGTGCTAACCTTTAATCTAAGAGAGAAGAGCCATGCTATAAGGGAGGAGAGAAATAATGAAGGAAGGAAGGAAAGAGGGAAGGAAGGAAGAAAGAAAGAAAGAATGAATGGAAGGAAGGAAGGAAAGAAGGAAGAAAGAATGAAAGAAGGAAGGACAAAGGAAGGAAGGAAAGGAAGGAGGGAAGGAGAATATAGAAAGGGAGGAAGAAAAGTGGAAGGAAGGAAAGAAGGAAGAAAGAATAAAAGGAAGAAGGGATGGAAAGGAAGGAAGGAGAATATAGAAAGGAAAGAAGGAAGAAATAATGGAAGGAAAGAAGGAAGGGAGGAGGAGAGGAAGGAAGAAAGAATGGAAGGAAAGAAGGCAGGAAGGAGGTAAGGGATGAAAGAAAAGGAAAGGAAAGAGAGGAGGAAAGGGGTAGAAGTAGGAAAGAAAGAAAAGAAAGGAAGCCTGAGGGAAGAGAGCTAGAATTATGTGATTTCTCTTTTTATTACATCTTCCCCACTATGAAGAATGAGGTTAAATGAATTCACTCTTGGCTGAGCCCTGCCTGCTGAAATACCCTGCCTTTGCACTTTTGCCCCGTGATCCCCCAAATGAAAAACTCCATCTAATTTCTTCTGGGTCTTTAGGAGCAGCCAGGCAGGACCACTGCGCATTTAACATCTGGAAATTAATTACAGCTGCAAGGGGACTTAATTACAATGCTCTGGATGGTACAAGAGCTGGAGATTAGAAAACAAATGGAGGAGTCAGAGAATCACAGAATGTTAGGACTGAAGGGGGCCTGAGAGATCAGCTAATCCAGCCCCTTCATTTCACAGATGAGAAAACTGAAGCCCAAAGATGGGAGGCAATTTCCCCAAGGTGACACAGGGAGGGTGGTGACTGCTGAGGCTTGGAACTGACACATTCCTCACCTCCCTAGAGCTGCATCAAAGGTGACAGCTTTTTCTGGCAATGGAGTTCCACCCCAAGCATCTGTCGAGCTGGTTAGTGGTCTTAAAGGAATTCCAGGTAATAATAATTCATCTTTTTTTTTTAAGCTCTATACAATTTGCACTGGGGACACAAGCAAAAATGAGAGGGTCCCTCTTTCTACTGTACTATGTTGTCTCCTTATTACCATCGTAACTTAGATTGTTCGGTTTCTGTTCTTTAGTTGCCCATTTCTCAATGTCTCTGGTTGGGTGGGGTCAATGCCTATTCAGACTCTTCCTGTCTCAGGCTTATAATATGGTCATAAGATTGACCAAAGTTTTACAGCTAGAATATAATTTTTTAAAATAGCATTATCTTCATGAATAAATAAGTGGAATTGCTTGTCAGTTCCAGAAGAGGAGAGGGAGAGAACATGCATCATGTAACCATAGGAAAATATTCTAAAATAAATAAATAAAATGTCATTCTTTTTTGTAATAGCAAAGTGGGGTAACCCAAATTGGTGTTTGAAGATCAGAGAATAGCTAAGTAAAATGTGGTTCATAAATTAATGGAATATTACTGGGATTTCAAAAAAACAAATGTGATGAATTTTGAGAAGGAAAACAAACTACATAATAACCACAACAATGAAAATGGAAAGAACAACTATCATAAAGCGATCAAAACTAATTGTTATAAAATTATGACCATTCTCTGTCTCAAAGAACAGATATGAAAAAAGACCAGCCTTTCTTCCTTGTAGAGGTGAGGACCATGGGTAGAGAACACTGCATATAATCTCAGATTTTTCTGGATGTTTGGTTAATTTTGCTGAATCACTTTAATTTCTCTTCTGTTTTTATTATAAGGGAAATCTTTCTGGGAGGAGGATATAGATGTATATTGAGAGATGTAGTTGACGTATTAATCAAAATTAATTTATTAAAAGTGACTTTTACCTCTGTGTCTTTAAGCTATCTCTTGGTGGGAGGAATGTTTGAACCTAGACAAGGTCACAGAAATACCTTCTTCAAGATCTGCTCCTAGGTTCCTATAGGGCCTTTTTCACTGGAGTAGTTCAAGGAGATTCCATAATGGGGCAATTCCCATTGTTGAACAATAAAGGTGAGGTGGTGGGGAGGAGACACCAAGAGACAGCAAAACTAACCAACATATTGAAAAAGTCTGAGGTATGGTAATGTCTATCAAAAACACCATTTTCTTACATTTTCATGTCTGGGAAATTATGGGCAGTTGTTTTAGCTGTGATAATGTACTGGTTCTAATACAGTCTATTTGTTGAATTAGAGACACGGAGAAAAGAAGAGAGGGAGATTGAGGGAGAGGGGTAAAATGAGGGATGGGGATGGGGGGATGAAATATCTTTCCTCTGCTAAAAAAATATGGATCACACACTCTCTAAATCATGAAGGACCTGAGAGACTTCTAGCTCAATTCATAACTGAAAAAAAATATTCTTTCTATAAATGATAAAACAAAATATGGTTTTTACCTTTTAGAAACTTAATACTTTATTGATAGGACATTCTATTTAGACATACGAGTACTTGGGGTACCACCTCTCATATGTGGACTCCCAGAAAAGTTATCCTAGTTTCAAGGTAGTCTGTGAGTCAGCATCCATTCTAATTCATAGCTCATGAGCCCCCATCAATGTGTTTACTTTTACCAGTCAGCCAGAGGAAACATTCATTCAAAACAAAATATTTAATAAAACTTTATAGCCAACAAGGTGACAAGAAGTGATCCCCCTTCCTCCCTCCCATGCACACATAAAAGATAGACCACACAGACCATCATTGCTCTCAAGTCAGGGAACACAAATACATTAATCATTAAGAAAAAAGGGAGAGGACACACGAGAACAGCAGGAAATTGGCAAATCTGACCAAGATAAACTGATCTGAGATCCTATGTGGTTTTCTCCATGAATGTGTTGTTGGGGCCCATTATGTATGTTCTTGCATATTTTAAGATCAAATGAAATATTGTAAGGCACCTAAAATTATAAACAAGTCCTAGCTATTATTATTTTGTTTTTCTCATTTTTATCCTCCTGAGAACTTAGATAACAGTGGCCCTGAGTCATTGATGTATTTGTTAAACAATTGTACTGATGGATAAAATGATTGAGTTAGTTTGTTTTTTTATAATTGAATAAAAGTATTGGGCTGTAAGTCAATTTGGAAAATTGTTGAAAGCATCTTTGGGTCAATTTTGGCATGGAGGATGGTGATGGCATGTACTACTTCCCATTCCTGTGTGTCTTTCATGTCTTCTCTTTAACCTCTCTTTTGATAAATTTGATTTCCATGTAGTTTGGGGGTTCTGAGAGTTGGTATGTGTAAAAACTAAATTAAATTAACCCTCTGGTTCATCATTTCCATAGAGTTCATTAAAATTTACTTGAAATAGAGAGCTTAGAGATAGGAGATTATCACTATTCTATTCTCACCATATGAGCACTCCCCTCATGACTTTCTATTCAGCCACCGTCCTCTTATGTTGGCATAAGAGTTTACATTCATAATAAATGATATGTTCAACCCCCTTCAGTTTAGTTCATGATATCCCAAAGTTCACTCTGGATCTTTGTAGTGTCAGGTTTCTGTAGGCGTCTCCAGAAGATCTCCAAAAGATCCACTTTTCTGATTTGGGTATTGGTGATTTCCCCCCCTAAAATTGCTTTAAAAGATTTTAAGCCTTGGATTTTAGGATAATTATACAATCCCCCGTTAGGAAGGTATTGACCAATACTAGAATCAGCCTTGGATACATGGCTGAGTTATGGGGTATATGAATCAATTCCCAAATGAAAACCAAAAAAACAAATAAACAAACAAAAAAACAAAACCAATGAAAGAGAAAAAAAATAAATTCTGGATAATATATATATATATATATATAATATATATAGAAATCTTATGTGCATAAAATTATGAGTAAAGAAAAAGAATAAATGTACAACAGATCCTTGAATCACCAGCAAGGCTCAATTAAAGTTACTAATGTCCTACAAACCTGCGGGACAATTGCAGCAATATTGTACTTAACCCATTGGTAGCCAGGACTACAGAAAATTGCCATAAAAAAGAAGGGACTGGATTTCGATGTAAAAGGGAAGTATGATTCCCTGGTCTGATTTTACCTTCAATCTCAGAGAACAGGGAACCAAAATGAAAGCCAAACTAAGGTACTTGTAGGAACTTGGCACATGGAAGTCCAATGTAAACAGCCACTTCCTTGAACCTCAAAACAAGTCGGTGCAGATCCTCATTAATCCCATAGGGATTGTTGGTCTCCTTGACTTTGTGCTTCTTTGCACTGTGCAGTGGCTCTTTTGTGATCCCTTCTTCTGAAATCAGACACACTTATTAGTTAAAGTTCCATAATACTTAACAATCAATGGCAGGTTTCCATAGTCTAAAACTTTTGGGTATGCATTGGCATTAGTGCTAATAGATTTTGTAAACTTATCCTTCAAGATCAAAAACATTAATACTGATTCCATGTACTCAAGTACAAAAAATAAGAAGAAAATATCCTATTGCAAATATAAAGAAAAAACAATAATAATAATAAATCAAGAACTCATAGTTTACATTCCATGTGACAATGGATCAGCCAAACAGAGGCACAACACAAAGGTTTCTCACTCAAAAGTGAGCTCCATTTCCTTTCTAACTTTGCCATGATCTACTGTGTGAGTACATATAGTTTTTTCACCAGGATTGTGTAAAGGGAACCCCCTCTCCCAGGAATCATGTACTGGGGTCATCTTACCTGCATCCCTGCATTGCATACACTATGTCACATGAGAACTTGGGACAGTGACCTAGGCACACAACCTGGAACAAAAAGATTATTAGTCCGGGGGTAAAGGAGAAGATTTAAGAGGGGGTTCCAGGAAGTGGGCTCTCTCTATTCCCTTGGATGTGGTGGTAAAAGGACAGTGACTGAGATAGAAAGTCATGAGGGGAATGCTCATGTGGCAAGATTAAAATAGATATAATTTCCCTCTATCTCTATGCTCTCTATTTCAAGTAAATATGAATAAACTCAATGGAAATTAAGGACCAGAGTGTTCACTGAATTTAGTTTTCACAGTATGGTGACATCTATCAAAAACATTGTTTTATTACATTTTCATGTCTGGGTGATTATAGGCAGTCACTTTAGCTGTGATCATGTACTGGTTTTAATACAGTTTATTTGTTGAATTATCAAGCATGTTTTGAAGTTTGAGTTTGTAATGCTGGGGTTTGTCACATTAGTTCATGAAGAAGAATGAGCCTTTGGTTGACATTTCTGGTCACAATCACATCTTTCTGGGTGTTTGGCAAGTGGCACATAATTGCAATGATATGGCACAGTTCTCTACTATTTCCTTGGAAAGCCGGAATTAGTAACCGAATCCAAGATCTTTAAGAATGTGCAATGCCTGTAGTTTCTGAAAATCACCTGCTTCTTTGTGGCTACACCTGCCTCTCTGTAAACAAATCCTTTGGACTCAGCTACTTTTTGCTTGACGCTCGTTACTCAAATTCACGTGGATGCTACTTATGGCACCTCGCCTTTTGGTATCATTCTTGGACCTTAACCATTTCCCTTATTCTGTCTGTTATATAGTAGTTGTCAGTTATATCCAGTAACTCTTATTGTCTTTCCTGCTGCTCTGTGGAGTGCTGTCTGTTTGTTCAGAAATGATTTTGGGTAATGTTTAACCTATTTGTCATGAAATCTGAGAGCATTTGACTGTCTGTTATCTTTTGGATTAGGAAGCATTCACTTTCTGTAACTCCCTCTACTAGAGGTGGTAGACCTTTCCTTAGTTGGGCAAGTCTTCAGGGACGTTCTAGATCTATTGTTGCCCATTTACTAATCTATTCTAAAGGTGTACATCAAGACAGAATTGCGCTTTCCCCCTTTCCTTTTCTCTTTCTTTTTCTTCTTCTCCATATATCCCTTGATCTACCACTCACGAAATCACTGCCTTTGTGTAGCTGAACAACTAACTGCCATAACCTCCTAATTAGTCTCTGTGCCTCAAGTTCCTCCCCATTCCAATGCCATCTCCCTTTGGCTATCAAAGTGATGTTTCTAAAACACACGTCTTAGCACGGCACAATGAGCACAGGCAATTCAGGAGCTCCCCATTCCTTCTAGGATCAACTCTAAGTCCTCTCTTTGGCTGTTGAAGCTCTTTACCACTTGGTTCTGTCCTACCTTGCCAGGCTTCTTACACATTACACTTTTTCTATATGCAGCTATATTAGCCATTTTGCTGTTGCTCACACCTAAGCACTCCATCTCCTGACTCCATATCTCTTTGAATGCTATGTCTCCTCACTTCTCCTTTTTGGCTTTCTCAGCCTCCTTCAAGACTAAACGCAAGTCTACCTTCCATGAGAAGTCTTCTGGGCCTCTTCCCCATCCCCTAGTTCCTACTCTGCTATGGAATTGCCTTCCATTTTCTCTTTCTAGATCTTGTATGTGTCTAGTTATTGGCACACTATTTACTCTATTAGAATTTGACTTCTTTGAGGGCATGGATTGTTTTTTTCCCCCTACATATTCTCCAGTGTAGTGGGGTGCCTTAATAAATGCTTACTAACTGAGTTTTCCTTCTCTCTTATTCTTCTGCCAAGGTAAGAGAGGAAAGTGTGGAAGCAGAGGGTGGAACCAGGTCATGATGTCTGAGAATGCCAACTCATAAAAACCTTATCTTCTATCTTAGAACCATTATGGTTCTAAGGCAGTAGAGTGGAAAGGGTTAGGCAATGGAGATTAAGTAACTTGCCCAGGGTCACTTAAGTCAGAAGTGTCTGAGGCCAGAATTGAACCCAGGACCTCTCATCTCCAGGCCTGGCTCAAGAATGCTAACTCTTGAAGGAGATGCCCAATTATAACCTTGAGAAGTCAGGTCTTTGTTTAGGAAACAAAGGTTTGCCCAGGGAGTTGGGAGGAATGTCTAAACGGTTGTGGCATCAACAAAGCCAACCTGCCTTGTCCTGGTTTTGCCCAGACGACTGCCCTGATACAGAATGAGCCTGGAACCTGGCAGACAGAAGGCAAGAGAGAAATGCTGTTGAGACCTGAAACCAAGTCCTTGATTTTTGCCTTTAGACTGAAATGACCCTGAACAAGTGGCTTGTAACTTCATCGCGCTTCCTGGTTCTTCTGTTGGCCATGTGGCCCCTCAGGGTCTTGCCATGGTGGTTTATAACTCTGAGTAAAATTTCCCGAGTGATATTGTAGAGTTAGAACCTTTAGCTTCCTGAATTTTAATTTTACACACCACAGTCAAATGCATTTGCAAACCGACAATTGAAAACCACTGTTAATAGAAATCCCCCAAGAAAATGGAGTAACTATGCTAATAAAGATAATGACAGAAACCAGCCAAGCCTGGAAAATAAAAACAAGTAAATTCCAAAGAGTTTGCCCAGAAAAGAGGATGTGGGAGCTATTGACTTCATCCTCAGAGTCCCTAGGAGAGCAGTCCTATCTCAGGTGACCTGCCCTGCCCATAATGCATCTGTCTCACGCCAATGAGACACAGCAAGACAGCGTCCGAGAGGGCTCCGCTATTTTCTGTCGGTTTCAGAAATCACGGCTTGCCATCTGCTTGGGAAATAAAGAGATGCATTTAGGTTCCTGCCTCCAATTGGACACATGGGGAGCAGCACAGATCAACCAGGCTGTATTGAAATGAGAATCCATACTTGGTACAGAGAGACCCACTGTGACTTCTCTCCTCAAAGGGATCAGAAAGTCAAAGAGACTTACAAAGTTTGCCATCCTGATTTTGTTGGTAACTTCATACAGAACTTTTCCAAATATAAGAGTGCTTTGCCTAGCATTTTCCATTTTCGGTAGGTTTGTACTTCCATTATTTCATTCTGTCCCCATGTTAGACCCCCTACTTAACTCCAATCTTCTCCTGGTGATGTGACATGGCCATCAATCAAGAAACATTATGATCCAGGGAGACTCAAAATGGTAGGCGCCAAAGAATAACCAAAGCCACGTGGTGGGGGGTAATCAGGCTGCTTCCCATCACTGATGATGACTTGAGTGTGAAGAATGAGCCCTTGCTGCCCTGACTCCTATAGTTGTGGGCCTCCTGGCAACTCAGAACAACCTAGAAACTTCAGAATTCAGGACATGTTTTTTTGCTGCTCACTGTGGGGTGTAAAAATTAAAATTAATGTGCAATAATAAAAATATTATATTTTAAGAGATTTATTAAAGATCATTGTAAGTAAAGGAATAAAAGGGATACAAAATAAAACCACGTTCCCATGGCTAATCAGCCTATTTAAAATGCCTGAACTTACCACCACCAAGGTCACCGACAGGACTCCAAAGAGAAAAAGCCCGCCAACCCAATGGCTAATATCCCCTGTCTATAGTAGTAGTTGTCTCTCGGTACCCAAGGATGACGATTGTCTTTGTGCGTTTTCATCTATGATAGATGAGTGTGCACAAAAACACTTGTGCGTGAAGGAGATTTAAGTGGAAAAGTCGATGCACAGAGACAATCCTACTCTCTCGGCGTTGAAAGCCTTGGTCCATTGGTATGAAAAGTCGTTACACCTGGAGACTTCTTCAGCTGCATTGGTTGGCCGTGTTTTGTGCTCCAACACGCCCTAAGCACTCCACAGTGCTTTGCTGCGTCGCCCTCTCAGCCGTTGAACCTTCTTATTGGTTTCTTCTGTCTGTTCGGCCGAAGCAGTAGGAAGTACATAATGGCAGGAAGTCAGTGGGCTCCGGGGAAATGTAGTTCTTTTTTAGGGTAACAGACTTTCAATTATACAGGGGCCCACCAAAGGCTCAGCAAACAACCCCAAACTCAACTCAATTCTGCATCCTTGCAGGGGCCTGTAGAATGCTGAACATCCACAGCATCCCTTCCCTTCCTCCATGCATGATCCACCCCTAAGAAGGTCCCCAGCTCAGTGGCCAGATTCTTTTGTCCACAAATATAGTTGGTGGGCATGGGAGGGAGAGAAGATAAATGCTTGTTAATTGAAGAAAAAGTATGACTGGGGTTTCTAAGTTCTCAAAAACAAAAAACAAAAGCAAAACAGCCCAAATCCAGCTGGCCTTAAGGGCAAGCTTCTCTGTAATAGGCACCAGCCTGGCTCTTCATTTCTTTCCTTGTTTGATTTTGTTCTGGAAGACCCACACCATCTAGTCCAGTGGTGAGGGCCTGAAAACCCTCTTATCCTTCCATTGACAAAGTGCTTGGTCCATAGTAGGCTTTTACTCAATGCTTCTTGCCTGGCAGCTGATTTAGTAAATAGATGCCAGGTGCTGGGCTTGGTGCTGGGCTCCTTCCTCTCCCCTCTCCTATGTGTTCAGCTGACTCTCTCCTGTCCAAACGTACGACATAGAATAGAAACAGCATTGGACTTTGAGTTCAAATCCCAACACCACTATTTTCCAGCCATTTGACTGTGGACAAGTGACTAACTGTCTAGACCTCCATTTTGTCATCCACAAGAGAAAGAGTTGGACATGATGACTTGGAAAGTTGCCCAAATCCAGATCAACGATGGTGGGATCCAGTTTAGCATATCAAACCTGTAGATGGCTGAAAGGCAAGAGGTACAGGGGACAGAGCTTGGCACTGGAGTTAGGAAAGGGAGGGAGTGGAGGGAATAAGCATTTGTCAAATGCCTTCTGTGTGCCAGATGCTGGGCTAAGCCATTCATAAATATGTTCTCATTTGATCCTCACAACTACCCTGGCAGGTGGGTGCTATTGTTATCCCCATGTTGCAGTTGAGGAAACTGAGAGGCCACGTGACCTGCTTGGGGTCCCACAGCTAGTAGGTGTCTGAGTTAAATTTGAACGTGACCCGAGGTCTGTGGGTCTATCCACTAGGCCACCTAACTGGCTGAACTCAGGAAGACGCGGGTACCAGTCCTGCCTCAGCTGCTTGTTGGGTGTGTGTCCCTGGACAAAGCACTTGACATGTCTGTGTCTAAAAGACCAAGATAATAATAGCTTCTACTTCACAGGGTTGCTCGTGGATCAAGCGAGATTACGTGTGTGAAGTGCTTTAGAAACCTTAAAGAGATACATAATAATACATAGAATAGTAATCTATACACAGTGCTACTTATTATGTTTGTTTTCATTGTTACCATTCTAAAAAGAGGCCAAGTATCAATAATGGAAGATCATTACACTGCCATCCTCAGGAAAGGACAAGAACAAGGGGAAACCGGGAGGGTTCGGATAGATGGTCCATGAGGGATTCATGGGAAGACATGGCCAACGCTTGCCCACCATGAGAAGGTCAGGAGGGATTGCCATGTATATCCACAGAGGAGTAGTGCCACTTTGATGAGACAGTATGATACAGTGTATAGTATACTATATTTGGAGTCAGCAGACCTGAGTTCAAATTCTACCTCAGCTTAGAACCCAGACAAATCACTCAGTCTCTCTGGACCTGTTTTTCTTGTCTGTGAAATGAGGGGGGTTGGAAGAAATGACCCTGACGGCCTTTCCCAGCACTAAACCCATGACCCAGTGAACTGTCACAGATTTGTGGAAGTATCTAAGTGTACCCCAATAGAAGACACAAAGAAGTAAATGGGGATCATCTCTTGCTTTCATTTTATAAACATCTCTTAAGAGTCTGCTTTGTTCAGGCATCATGCTAGGATCGGGAGAGCCAAAGACAAAAGAAAAACCAATTTCTGCCCTCAAAGGGCTTCCATTTTACCGGGGGAAACCTCTTGTGCACAGATAATTCAACATGCACTGCAAGCAGAGTCTAGAAGAGGGTCTGAGATCATCAGGAAAGGTCCCTGGAGGAGGTGACGTGAGCCAGGCTTGCAAGGAAGCCAGGCCCCTTGGGATGTGGAGGTGGGGATGGAGAGCAGGGCAGACCCAGAGAGGCAGGCTCACTTTGAAATGCAAACACAGAAGTCAAGAAAAACACAAATAAAAGGGCAAATATGAGTGAGGGGTCAGAGAGAACTAAAGAAGGATAAATGGGGTGGATACACGGGTCTCCTCTGAACTCTCCTCATTATTGGGAATCATGGAGGGTGGCCAACTGGACAGAAGCCCCGGGACTGGCTCTGTCGTGTCTCAAAGATCTTAAAAGAAGATGGGAAAAGGAGGGGAGGAAGAATAGAAAAGGGGGAAGCTTAGGAAAAATTCTCTCACATAACTGGGAAGAGATTTATACAAATAAGGAAGAAGGGATGGAGGGGGCACAGCAGACACAGACTTTACTCTCCTTTGAACTGATCAAAAGAGAAAGAATCCACACACATACACGCATAAACAAAGACCTGGGTTCAAAAATTCATTTTACTCAACAGGGAAATAGGAGAGAAGGGCAAGAAGGGAGGAGGGGGTAATTAGAGGGAGGGTAGATTAAAGGAGGGATTAGTCCTAAGCAAAACATCTCTTTTTGAGATGACAAAGAATACTAATAATCAGCTGAGGAGTGGCTGAACAAGTTATGGCATATACATTAAAAAAATAAAATAAATCTTACCTTCTGTCTTAATATCAATTCCAAGACAGAAGAGTGGCAAGGGCTGGGCAATCAGAATCAAGTGACTTGCCCAGGGTCACACAGCTAGGAAGTATCTGAGGCCAGATTTGAACCTGGGACTTCCTGACTCCAGGACTTGGCACATAGTAAATGCTTCCTAAATGCTGATTGATTTGGTTTCAAGAGCAAATAGACATTCCTGTAAAGGGTTCTGTTTTAACACCTTAGTTCTCCTTCTGTCCTGTTCAAAACTAGCTCTAGTCAGGAGATTTTCATGTCTTGAGAGTGACTTGATGCTCCATGAGTCAGAGCTGTTTTTAAAAATCTCTCATAGTTGTGGGCAGCTAAAGGTAAGCAGTTTGCACACTGGGTACAGCAGTGGAAACAAGAATACTAAAAGAAAGCTGAATTCAGTGTCCAATCTGGGTCCCAGAGAAGGCACCAGGAAGTGCGGTTTTCCCTCCTTTTCTTGGAGACATGGGAGACCCTGAGGGAAGAAGTTTGCATACATGCTCAGATGTGGTTACTTTGTTGGTTGATTTTAGTTGTTTTTTTCTTTGTTACTAGGGAAGGCTTATCAGGTGGGTGGATGTGGCAGGAGAGACATCTACAAATATAAAAACAAAAGGCATTGACACACTTTAAAAGAGAAGAAAAGGTCCTGGGCTCATAGAGTAGGACCATAAGTAGTGTTTTATCAGACCGGTGAGGTCATTTTAACACATCATAACACTGTATAGATGAGGAAACTGAGGCCCAGGAAGATAAATGACTTGCACAATATCACACAAGTAGTAAATATCAATGATGGAATTTTCCAAAGTGATTTTTAATTTATTTCTTTTTTTTTTAAATCCCTTTCTTTCTGTTTTAGAATCAATATTGTGTATTGGTTCCAAGGCAGAAGAGACGTAAGGGCTAGTCAGTGAGGGTTAAGTAATTTGCCCAGGGTCACATGGAATTTATTCCTTTTTTTTAAACATTGCCTAATTTCTTGTATTCTTTCTCCTCCCATGCCCAGAGAAGCTTCCCTTTTAATAAAGATTTTTTTCATTAAAAAAAAAAACTTGGAAAAACTGACCACTATCTTGACAAAATCTGACATTCTATGCCTTTTCTAAGAAATGATGGGGGTTGTCCTCTCATCTTTCCTCCTTGGGATCATGATTGCTCTTTTGCAACATTAATTTTCTATTGTTTTATAATTGTACTCTCCATTCACATGGATAAAGTCATTGATAAATTGTATTCTTGGCTCTGTTCCCTTTACTCTGCATCAGTTCATACAAATCTTTCTAGGCTTTCTAGGCTTCTCTGTATTCATCATATTCCGTAATGGTTCATTACATCTGTGTACCACAGTTTGGAGAGCCATGACCCCAAATGATGGACAGCTACATTGTTTCTCATTCTTTGATATCACAAAAAGTGCTGTTATAAATATTTTGCTGTATCTGGAGATCTTTCTTTTTGTCAATATGGAATGACTGGATCAAAGGGAGTGGACATTTTAGCCATTCTATTGTCTTAATTTCAAATTACTTCCCCCAATAGTGTCAATCCACAACTCTGCCAACAATGTATTAGCATATCTATATAAAGGAGGCTAGGTGGTATAGTAGATAAAGAGCTGAGCTTGAAGTCAAGAAGATCTGAGTTCAAATTTGACCTCAGACATTTAGCTACGTGACCCAGGGCCAATCATTTAGTCTTTGTATGCCTCAGTTTCCTTAATTATAAAATGGGGATAATGATAGCACCAATCTCACACAGGGTGAGATAAAAAAATAAAATAATATGCATAAAATGCTTAACATAGTGCCTGGCACATAGTAGGCACTTAATAAATCTTCCCTTTCTTCTTTTTTTCATTACCCCAGATATGAAATTCCAAGCCATTTTCTCAGTAGTCTTTCTTTTGTACTTTGAAAAGAAATCCTTGACAAAGCTTAGCTTGGCAATTTGTTTGGATATGTTCCAAGCATCCATTCTAAAATAAATGAAATTAATTTATGGAAAAACAGTAACCATTTTAACTATGAAGAACCTGACACCAATTGCTTAACCTTGAGCCAGTCACTTACCCTCTGTGGGTCTTATCCACAAAAGGAAAACATTAGGCTAGGTGATTTATAAAGGGCCACCTAGTTCTAACAGCCTGCAAGACCAGAGGGTTTACAACAAACTTCATCACTCCTTCTGATTGGGGAGAGGAGTTCTTCCTTTCTACACCACACCCTCAGGTGTGAAATAAATCCCAACAGCTTGAAGGTAAATGTGTTTCTGAAACAATCTGAAACAACCTGAAAATAATTTCACAATGATTCACACTTGGCTTGTCTTTCTTCCCAGGTACCAAAGTTTCCCCAGATGGCATAATGTAAATTAGTTTTCTTCCAAGTGAAATAAAGCAAAGAAACCAGAGAATGAAAATATCAACCCTTGCCTCATGTCCCATCTCCTCCATGAAGTCTTTTCTGAGAAGGCTTCTTCCTTCTCCAACATCCTAGGGTCTAGCCCTATGAGTAGATATTTTAGTATCTGGACCAGACTCACCCATTTCAGACTGAGCAATAGACCTTCAAGTACTTGATGATCCCAGCTTAGGTGGGGCCAGCAGACCCAATCAAATGTTAAGTACCCTTTTAGTCTTGGGCATTTCCCTCCTTGTATCAGAGATCCTTTCCCAAGAAGACCAGCACCTGTGCAGGGACCATCCTTTTAGTGTCCATTGTAGCAGACCACACCCTGATACCCCAGCTTCTGGCCTCTTTCCCAAGCCTGCTTACAATCTGTCAGTGAGGGTTTGATGTCCTGAGTTTCCCAAAGGATTTAAAACACCGCCCCCCTGTTCTATTGTTCTTTGGAGAATCATCTCTCTGGGGTGCATTCTCCCATGGATCCTGTCCCCAGAGCCCCAGGGTTTTGGTCTGTGTAGTTTTTGGTGCTTGGCTCTGTGAGAGCAGTTGATTATTGGACACACTCTCTTTCCTAATTAAAGACTTGGCTTTTCTGACTACTTTAGTAGTTCTGTGTTTTTCCAAGTTGACAGAAAGAAAGAAAAGAAAGAAAGAAAGGAAGGAAGAAAGGAGGGAAGGAAGGAAGAAAGAAAGAAAGAAAGAAAGAAAGGAAGGAAGGAAGGAAGGAAGAAAGAAAGGAGGGAAGGAAGAAATAAAGAAAGGAAGGAAGGAAGGAAGGAAGAAAGAAAGGGGGGAAGGAAGAAAGAAAGGGGGAAGGAAGAAAGAAAGAAAGAAAGAAAGGAAGGAAGGAAGG
Source organism: Monodelphis domestica (assembly GCF_027887165.1). Classification (NCBI taxonomy): domain Eukaryota; kingdom Metazoa; phylum Chordata; class Mammalia; order Didelphimorphia; family Didelphidae; genus Monodelphis; species Monodelphis domestica. The sequence continues at coordinate 19,123,369 of NC_077233.1, forward strand.
AAGGAAAGAAGAAAGAAAGGGGGGAAGAAAGAAAGAAAGAAAGAAAGGAGGGAGGGAGGGAGGGAGGGAGGAAAGAAAGAAAGAAAGAAAGAAAAAGAAAGAAAGAAAGAAAGAAAGAAAGAAAGAAAGAAAGAAAGAAAGAAAGAAAGAAAGAAAGAAAGAAAGAAAGAAAGAAAGAAAGAAAGAAGGGAAGGAAGGAAGGAAAGGAAGACTGTCAATGAAGCATTAAAAAAAGAGACTTATTGAAGACTTCTAAAGTCCTTTCCAAATCTGAATTTTTGAATTCAGCCCCTGATTTTAACAAACGATTCTTGCAAACTTGGTTCCTTCTCTTTTCATTTCATGCTCTGCTTTAAGAAAAAAATGTAATAAATTCACACATTGCTTTCAAAACTGTCCTACTGTCTGTCATTCCTTCTGAATTTCCTTCTGTTCTAGGCTTGCATTAGAGAGAAATTACAATGCCCCCCTTTTCTTTTTGTCTATTGCTTTGCTAATCTTACCCCCTTTCATCCTCTTTAAAAACTGAAAGAAATAAGGAGAAAAAATACATCCTTGTAGCCCATAAGCATTGTTAAGCAAATTGAATTCCCACAGCCTGCCTTTATAAATAAAATCCAAATGAACTGGCTGGACTTGCCCACTCCCCTCATTTGTTTTCCAGAGCCTGTGGATTACTAGGTTTGAACTTCCAAGAGATCAAAGAAAGAGGCGAAGGATCCATGGGGCTGTTTTTGCCTTTGGTTGTACCTCCAACGCTTAGGGCAATGCCTGGCACCCAGTAGGCACCTAATGTTTATTGATTTGCTTTTTTCACAGCAATAAACTTGATTTATTGAGCTGGGTTTTAGCCAGATACCTAGGTTTGCTTATCTATAAAATGGGAAAAGCTGACTTAATGGCTTTTGAGATCCCTCCCAACACTTAAGTTTACAATCCTCATTGGAGGGATCTGCAAAGACAAAATGGGTTCTGGTGGAAGTGCCTGGCCCTGAGCATGGCCCTAAGAGAAGGGTAGCAGAAGGATGGGCAGGGGAGGCTGGACAGGGAGGTCCTGAATCTTTCCCTGAGCACACTCTCCAGGCTGGCAGAAGAAGCAGGAGCCAGATACTCAGCTTTTCTAAGCAAGAGGAAGATGGTAGAAGGATGGGGCAGAAGGATAATTCTGGGGGGAATAGTAGGCAGATTGCACATCTGCAGAGCTGGGAGGAAAAAAACAGAGTCCCTGGCACAGCTCTGTCTGAGGGTATACTCCTAGGTGTGTGCATGGGAGATGAGGCAGGGTGAGAGTTCAAATTTAGCTAAAAGGAGAAAGGACATCATAGCCCAGCATCATCCCTAAGCAGGGAATCTTTACAGATGCTAGAGTTAAGAAGGGGTAGCTGGTTATATGTGGATGGGCCCTCCAAGGCAATCCAGTCCAACCCCCTCATTTTACAAATGAGACAGAACTAGAAAAGAAAAAGGACTCGCCCAAGGTCACCCAGTTAATAAGTGGCAAAGGAGGATTTGAACTTGCGTCTTCGGTTTCCAAAGCTTTTCTCCCATGCCTCCTCATCCTTCTGAGGCTCCATTGCAAATAAACTCCCTCTCTTTCTGCTTCAAGGCTCAAGGAGGATAAGAAGAAGTACAATTCTCCCTGGAATCACCTTGCTGTCAATGTGTGCGGTCCTCTGTGTTCTATTCATCTTTGAGGAGAGCAACCCAGGGAGGGAGGCTCGTGTTCTTGGAGGAGACTAGATGGGGGGCTTTGTTTCCTTGGTTTAATCACAATGGTCTCATTAGAACTGGGAAGCACATTCCAGGGAAAGCTAATAGATAAATTAGTGCAGTTAATTGGTCCTTTATTAAGTTTGAAGATAAATTTAGATCATCACTAAGGACTGCGCTTTAAAACCACTTCAGACAGAACTCACTGTAGACTGTAAAAAGCCAGGAGGCCTCGCAGCCCAAGGGGAAAATGAAGATAATGTTGTTATTGTTATTAATATGGTATAATTAGGGGAGAGGTGCCTAGTCCTGGGACTTCATGAGGATAGAGAATTCCTGTTCTTCCAATTAGGATCTCTAAGTCCTAGGATGCTGCCTGAGGCTGGGAGAGTTTAAAAGATTTTCTCAGGGTCACACAGGAAGTAAGGAAGTGTCAGAGCTATGAGCTGACCCTTCCTCTTCCCACTGGTGAAGAACAGTGGCCAGGGCTGATTATGGAATCTAACAGATCTGAGTTCAAATCCTGTCTCTGATATATATTGCCTTTAGGATTGAAAGGAAGTCAGACTACTTCTCTGAGTGCCCAAGTTAGCTCCCTAAGACTAAGTTACAAACAGTTTATTGATCTAGGAGGTTGAGGAGAGAACATTGGTCTGGGAAACAGGAAAATGTGAGTTCAAATGCTGCCTTCAGGACTTACTAGCTGGATGACCTTAGTTCAGTCATTTGATTTCTTTTCTTCTTAATTTCCTCATCTTTAAAATGAGATAATAAAAGCACCTAAAGGAGGCAGCTTGAACTAGGTCTAGAGATGGGAAATGCTGGGTTCAAATCTGGCTGCAGACATTTCCTAGCTTTGTGATCCTGGGCAAGTCACTTAACCCCCATTGCCCAGCCTCTTCTGCCTTAGAAGGGACACTAAGATAGAAGGTAAGGGTTAAATAAAATAAAATAAATAAATGTTGCTTGAACGGCATCAAATTTCTAGAGTTTGGGGGAAATAATAATCACACATAATCAGAAATTGATAGTTCCATACTCCTTGATAGCTATACAAGATGCCAGTGTTTCCAAAGTGCTTTAGAAATATCTGATTCTGGGGGCAGCTGGGTAGCTCAGTGGATTGAGAGCCAGGCCTAGAGATGGGAAGTCCTAGTTTCAAATCTGGACTCAGACACTTCCCAGCTGTGTGACCCTGGGCAAGTCACTTGACCCCCATTGCCAGCCAATACACATTATTGATTCCAAGATGGAAGGTAAAGGTTTAAAATATATATATCTGATTCTACCCTCACAACAATTTTGGGGAAGTAAATTACATCTCCATTTTATAGGTGGGGAAACTGAGGCAGAGGGTCAGTGCTCAGGGTCACGCAGCCAATAAGTGTCTGGATCAGGATTTGAATTGGGGTCTTTCTGGCTCCCAGGCCAGCACTCTATCCACTGCCCCACTTGCCGCCAAAAGCAGTGACCTATTTAGCCAAACTCAGATCTCCTTCATGTTGTTCCCCTTGCAGTTCTCCCCAGGTCCCAACAGGTGGTGCTACTCGCCCTCTTTCTGGGGGAAAGGGGTCTCTGATGAAATTCCTTCCAACCGAATTGCATCCCCGCAGTCTTTGGGCACTTCCTCCTATGGAGGGGGAGCCAGGGGCTGGGGAGACAAAGATGCTTTTGGCGAAAACGGTCCCTGCCACCAAGGGCTTCCAACGGATTGAGTCGAGGATGCTCCAGGACTTCCAAGCGGAGCCCCCAGACAAACGCAGGCCCTCTGGAAGGGTTCCGAGCCCGAATGGCTCCACTCGGAAGCCTCTCCCTTGGGCTCTGGTCTCCGAGGACGGGAGCCCAAACTGAGCCCATGCCATTCCCATCGTCCCTCGGGGCTCCCTCCGGACACCCGCTGGGCTCAGGTTGAGGCTCTTTTCCATATCAGCACGTCAGCAATCCAAACCTGTGCTTCCGGTGCGCGTGGGGACTTACTGGAATGCCCCAGCGGCTAAATTCAAGGCGAATGCCTCCAAGCGCAGCGCCTTCCGTTTCCGGCGTGCCAATGCTGGGCACAGGAAGACGTGGCCACGCACACACCGAGTCTCGCCTTGAGGAGCCCAGTGCCCGCGGGGGAGACAACATGAAAAGAACCCCCCCACACACCCCCAGATGAATTCCCAATAAACTGGAGAAAACCAACGGAGGGAAGGCACTAAGATGAAGGAGGGGCTGGACAAGCTTCCGGAAGGGAAGAGAGCCAGGAATGGCAGCCCCCGGAAGATGACCACAGCATGGAGCCAGGGGAGCCAGGAGCTCGGGAACGCGGAAGGGAGAAAGATGGCGTGCGGGATTCCGGAAGAGACCACTCCCTCCTGGAGCCTTCCTTTCCTCAGTCGGCCCTCAGCCAGGGAGCAAAGCACGTGCCCAACTCCTTGAAAAGTGCCCCCGTGTAGCAGATCAAAGCGTTGCCCCACTCGCCCAATCCCTAAAGTGGCTTTTTTTTTCCTAGTTATTTTGCTATAATGGAATGACTTCTATCTGGTCATGGGAGGGAAAATGAGAGCTTGTGAACAAGGGAATGAGAACTCCAAAGGATTGAAACTCTGTCTCCCTTCCTCGTTTGTTTAAGCCTTACTTTCTGTTTTAGTGTCAGTTCTAAGACAAAAGGGCAAGGGCTAGATAATGGCTAGATAATTAAGTGACTTGCCCAGGGTCACACAGCTAGGATTTGTCAGAGGTCACATTTAACTCCGCTCCTTTTATAGATGAAGAAATGGAGGTAAACAGGGTTAAGGGACTTGCCCAGGGTCACACAGCTAGGATTTGTCAGAGGTCACATTTGACTCTGCTCCTTTTATAGATGAAGAAATGGAGGCAAACAGGGTTAAGGGACTTGCCCAGGGTCACACAGCTTCTAAGTCTGAGGATGGATTTGTACTCAGGAAGAGGAGGCTTCCCGACTTTTGACCTGGCTATCCCCTGCATCTCTTGGCTGCCCATCTAGCTCCTAGTAAACACTTAATACATGCCCAGTTCATTGACTGACTCTGATCTGTGGCTGCATTTGTCTTCGTATTCCCAGGGCTTAGCACAATGCCTTGAACAGAGTCAGCATGTAATAAATGACTCTTGCATTGATTGGGTTTACATCCTGCTCTCCCACTCACAGAGCCCCTCGGCTCCCAACACCCCCAGGAGGAAGCCCTTTCAGATGTTCTCTCTATTTTACAGATAAGGAAATTGAGTCTCCGGGAATCGATGGCCCAGGGCCATCCGTCTGGTCAAGGCTCTCCTGGCTTCCAGGCCAGGCCTCTTTCTGCTGGCCCATATGCCTTCTCTGGAGTTTCCCTTTCTCTGAGATGAAATATAACACAGAGTGCAGGGCTTTTGTCTGGCTCAGCTATTTCTCGTGCCCAGATCTTTATCGCCATCACTCACTCCCCTCATCCCAGGCAAAGGGCTCGGTGATGGATTCCTTCTATAACATGGCAGGCCGAACATTCGCCTTCTTCCCTAGTGGTCCCTTCGCTGTTCTACCTGACCCCATAAAGCTTAAAACATGGACAACAGATTTTTGAGAAAGATGCTCTCTCATATATACTGCCTTGGCTAGAATTATGGGAAATCGTGGAGGCCAAATCACCTTTCCGTCCTTGGCTGACGTGCCCCAAACAAACACTGGATGGCGGCCGTCTCCTTCTTGATGTAGGACTTCCCTTGGATGGCTCTATCTGTCAAAGGGGCTGTCACAGTCTGTGCCCACAAAGACTGCTAGCCTTGAAGACATGCCCTGCTCCGGAGCTAGGCAGCTCCTCTATTTGGGACCCAGACCCACGTTCATTTTGGGGTCCAGGCTGGTCACTTCCCCAATAGAGGGGACTCGGAGTCCCATCTGTAATGTAGCATCTTGGAGAACTGTCTGCAGTCACTGAGAAGTTAAGGCCAAGCTCCCTAGTCACTAGACCAATGGCCTCTCCCAAGAGTGGTGGAATGAGTACAGTCCTCGACCAAGTGTGGAACACGAACACGGGACAGAGTGCTGCTTCCCTTGGAGTCAGAAAGACCTGGGTTCAAATCCAGTCTTGGGCATTTACTACCTGTATAATTTGGTCAAGTGTCTCTGAGATTCTGTTTCCTCATTTGTCAAATGAGGGGGTTGAACTCAATGGCTTCTTCTTTTTTCGTGGAAAAACTCTTGAGTTTGTTCTCTTAAATTAGGAAAAATATAAAATTTATCAAAGTTTCCTTTGATATATATATATATATACATACACACGTAGATTGTATATGTGTGTGTACATATTATATATGTATATATGTGTGTGTGTGTGTGTATCACTCAATGGCTTCTAAGGTTTCTTCAAGCTCAAACTTATGCTCCTTTTAAAAAAAAACCCTCCCCTTCCATCTTAGAGTCAATACCATGTATTGGTTCTAAGATTGAAGAGTGGTAAGGACTTGGTGATGGGGATTAACACATAGCTAGAAAGTGTCTGAAGCCAGATTTGAACCCAAGGATTTCCCATCTTCAGGCCTGGCTCTTTATCCATTGAGCCACCTAGCTGACTCCCCATTTAAAAAAATACCATTTTATTTTCCCTCAATTACATATAAAACCATTTTTAACATTCATTTAAAATTTTTTTGAGTTCCAAATTCTCTCCCTTCTTCCCACCCTCCCTCTTTCACTCTCTCCCATCCTTCCCCAAGATGGCAAGCAATCAGATATTGATTTTCTGTGTGCAATCATGTAAAACATTTTTCCATATTGGTCATTTTGTGGACAACATTGCAAATAAACAAAAGAAATGAATGAGTTGGCAAATTCAGTCATAGGAGGACCAGAGTTCAAGTCTACTACACACTCCCTATGTGAATGGGGGACTCACTTAACTGCTATTGGTGTCCTCAGTATCTTCATCTGAAAATGAGGGGATTGGACTAGACAGCCTTGTAGAAACCTTCTAGATCTGACTCTAACAACTTTTTTTTTTTTTAAACTCTGACCTTCCATCTTAGAATCAATACTGTGTGTTGGTTTCAAGGCAGAAGGGTTAGGCAATGAGGGTTAATGACTTACTCAGGGTCACATGGCTAAGAAGTATCTGAGACTAGATTTGAACTCAGGACTTCCCATCTCTAGGCTTCGCTCTCAATGTTCTAAGCCACCTTGTTGTCCCATCTACCAACTTTTAATAAGTTTTGTGTGTTGTTCAGGGCCTTCCAAGTAGTCAGTCCTCATTGTGTTTTTATCTCTATAGCCAGAATGTATCAGATAACTAAAAGTAATTTATTAGACATCTTAAAACATATTAAACACCATTATTAAATGATTCAACATTATTAACATCATTACATCTAGGACCCTTTGTCTGAGCTTTGATGCAAGTGAGGGATTATGGGAGGCAGAGGTAAGTCAGGAATGAATGCCAGGAATGAGGGAGACTTGTACAAAGACATAGAGATGAGATGTGGAAGGTGAGGAACTCCTTAGAGGCAAGTACAGTCTCATTCATCACATTCTTCATGAATCCTAGAATAGTGACTATTCAGTGCCTCTTAATTGATTAACACTAATGAGAGAAGTTAGTTGCCCTCAATACTTCAGAATGGTTCTAAAATGAGCAAGAGGATAATGTTGGCACTACCATGATGAACTTAGCATCTATCCATCCATCCATCCATCCATCCATCCATCCATCCATCCATCCATCCATCCATCCATCCATCCATCCATCTATCCATCTGCCTATCTATCTATCTATCTATCTATCTATCTATCTATCTATCTATCTATCTATCTACCTACCTACTTATCTATCTATCTATCTATCTATCTATCTATCTATCTGTCTGTCTGTCTGTCTGTCTGTCTGTCTGTCTGTCTGTCTCTCTATCATCATCTATCTGCTTATCTATCATCTATCTATCTATCTATCTATCTATCTATCTATCTATCTATCTATCTATCTATCTATCTCTATCCATCTGTCTGTCCATCCGTCTATCTATCTATCTATCTATCTATCTATCTGTCTGTCTGTCTGTCTGTCTGTCTGTCTGTCTGTCTGTCTATCATCATCTATCTGTTTATCTATCATCTATCTATCTATCTATCTATCTATCTATCTATCTATCTATCTATCTCTATCTATCCATCTGTCTGTCCATCCGTCTATCCGTCTATCTATATATCTATCTATCTATCTATCTATCTATCTATCTATCTATCTATCTATCCACCTATCCATTCATCCATCCAACTATCTATTCATTCATCTATCTCTCTTTTTCTCTTTAAAATATATGTCATCTTCTTTTCCTAGCCTTTGCATATGGAAAAGTTCATATTTGTTGAAGATTTTCAAGTTCATGATAAAAAAAGAAATGAAATGAAATGTACCTCACAGCACAGAGTAGTTCTACTTTGCTCTGTACCTTGGACGAGTTATTTAACTTCTCGAGGCCATGGTTTCATCATCTGTAAAATGAAGGAGTCAGATTAAATGACCTCTAAGATTTCTTCTGGCTCTAAAATCTATGATCTTATGAGCTTATCAAAGACCCAGGATGAAGGAAGCTTTTTTTTTTCTTTCATGCTCCTAATACTAAGAGCGACCCTATCTTGTTAACTATAAATCAGAATATGTGATCTGACAAAGAATATTACTTTCTCAAGACTTTGGTCAAAGTGCATTCATTTTTTTGAAATCAGAGCTGCCCTATAAAAGCTTGGCTGGCTGGTCACCGCTGCTGAGGCTGTAGAATACCACTTCTTAGCATCAAAACATTCCAAGCAATTCAGGCAAACTATGGAAGACCATTTTCTCCAAAAAATTAATATGGTGGGCGACCCACAGAGCAATGGAGAGATGCTTGGAGGGTAGAAATAGGCTGGAGCCTGTTACCTGCAGTGAATTATGGACGAGAAGTGTCAATGGCATCAAGGATATGTGAGTCCAAAACAGAAGTGGGCTAATCAAGTAGAAAGAAAGAATGAAGGGGAACAGAATGGACAGCCCCAACTCTCTGGTAGTATTCACAGAACATTAAAAGAATGAGCACATTGGTTGATCTTTGACAGAGGAATCCCACAGGGGGATGCCTAGAGATGGGAGTTACCCAGAGTTGGGTGCTGAAGGGGTGGTTGTACTTTCTACATGCGGAGGGATCATCCACAATGATGAGGTTCAATCAGATCTACTGAAGTTTTTCACTGTGATCTAAACACATCACTTTCCCCAGTTTTCTATCTGGATAGTGATGGACAGTATGTGTGCAAAACTAATTTACCCTTACTGTGTGCAATGGGATCATTAATTAGACAAACTTCTCAATCAGGATTAACAATCAACCTTTAGTAATCAGATAGATGCATGCGAATGTTGGTTCCTATTCCCAACTTAGCAATATTAACATGAATCCCACTAGGAACAAACCACCCACCTGATTTCTTAGGGCTTCCCAGAAAGCATGTCTCATATTGGCACTCGGGGACAAGGTTCCCTCTCTGCCCAGGCAAAGGTCTTGTGTCTTCCACCCAAGTCAGAAAAATCTGCACTGGTTAGCATTGTCCTCAAGTGAGCAAAACGAAGCTCGAGTTTCCGGTGCCCGTGCCTTCTTCCCTTCAAGATCACTACCCCAGAGGCTGGGGCTGGTGTGTTTCTTATGGTTCTAGCGATGGCTATTGGCTTTTTGTTGCTGCTGAATTGTCTCAGTTGTTCCCAACTCTTTGTGACCCTATTCTGGGCTTCTCTTGGCAGAGATATTGGAGCAGTTCGCCATTTCCTTCTCTAGCTAATTTTACCGATGAGGAGTTGAGGCCAACAAGGTTAAGTGACTTGCCCAGGTCCACATAGCTAGTGTCTGGGGCCAGATTTGAACTCATAAAGATAAATCTTCCTGATTCCAAACCCAGTGCTCTATCCACTGTGCTACTTAGTATTAACTGGCTACAACCAAATTGTGATTGATTGTCAGTGGCTCAATTAATTTTTAATTTAATTTAATTCTTTTATAAACCTTTATCTTCCATCTTGGAATCAATACTGTATATTGGTTCCAAAGCAGAAGAGTGGTAAAGACTAGGTAATGGGGTTAAGTGACTTACCCAGGGTCACATAGCTAGAAAGTGTCTGAATCTAGATTTGAACCTAGGACCTCCCATCTCTAGGCTTAAATTTCTAACCACTGAGTAACCTATCTGTTCCCTACCAATTCATTTTATTGATGCTTGAGGACATAAACTGATTACAAGATTGCTTACCAAATTTTCCGATTAGTGGTCTGCTGTATCTTAGGGTCCCATAAGTTTATTAGTTGTTCGTAGCACAAACATGTAGTTTACCAATCTATACCATGTGTTTATTGAAATATTGATAAACTTCAAAATACTTCAACACAAAATGATGGCCCAACATAAAATAACATCAGTTCTGTCAAGGCAACAAACTTATTCTCACTACCCTGGAAAAGACTTCTTTTAAATAAGTCTCCTGCCAATGGTCCTTAAAAATGGCCATGGTTCCTAGATTTTCCTTTAGGACCTCTGAAAAAGACATATGCAGAAGAAATGGCGGAGGGTTCAGACCAATAATGTCAAAGATGTAACTGTTAATGACTTTGTGGAACGGTCATTATTCTTCAGCCTTTTCGGGGGGGTCTGTATTTGTATACCCAGAGTTCAGCAAAGTAAGTCTTTTGTCCATCCATCCATTGCCATCATTGTTATTTGGCAGAATGCAAGAGATGCTGGCTATAGCAAAGAGATGAGAAAAAATAAATGGAAGGAATTAGTGCTGGCAAAGAGAAAACAAACCTATCTCAATTTACAGATGATATGATGATGTACTTTGTGAGTCCTAGAGATTTAATGAAAAACTAATTGAAACAATTAACTTCAGTAAAGTAGCAATGTAAAAAAAGAAATCCATAAAAACAAGAGACCGCCACTCCCCAAGTATATTCCTGATAAAACCTAGTTAGAGGAGATTGGGGGAAACATCATTCAAAATACATACAAAATGGATCTGATATCTGCGAGTCACCCTACCAAGACACCTTGGGGATTTTTATGAGTACAATGATGAAATACTCTTGCAGAAATAAAAGAAGACAAATAATTGGAAATCTATCAATTGCTCACAGGTGGGGCATGACAGTATAATAAAAACGATGATGGCGTCTCAATGGATTTGCATGTTTAGTGCTATGCCAGTCTACCATGTTGGTAGAGCTAGACCTAGACCAGTATTTCCAGCACATCAGTGAATTCATAGATTAATCAATCAAGAAATACTTTTTGTGTGCATCCTTTGTGCCAAGCACATGCTGGGTACTGAGGAAAATGAGGGAGAAAATGAAACAAATTGAGCCCTCCACAAGTTTATATCTCTTGGGAGGTGAGGGTTTCTTCCATTGGGAATCAACAACTTTATCTATAAGTTTCTCCTTCATGTCTCTCCATAAAATTCTCCCTAGAGGATCTAGCTTTCCTAAGGGGTTTTTAAAAACATTTTATAAGTGTCAGTGTATCTCTTGGGCTGCCCAATTCCTCCCTTTTGCTTTGCGACTAACATTTTGTCATCCTCCATTTTCTCAATGATATTTCTCAGGCTGCTTCAAGCCCATACTTCACTGTGTGTAATTGGAAATCTTGTACCTTTGAACTACATTTCCCAGGAGCCCACTGACTTCCTGTCGTTACATGCTGATGTAGACAGGGGATAAATAGGTTGATCTTCCATGGCTAGCTTTTTTTTGCTTCCTGGGTTGAGACTTTGGTGGAGCAGATTGTTTGAACAGGTAGATTAGCCATGGGAACATGGTTTTATTTTGTTACCTTTTTATTTTGTTACTTCTAGTAATCATTAATACATCTTATAAAATATAATATTTGAAATTATGTATTATTTTTAAGTTTTACAACTGCTGAAAACATGAGCTCAGAGATCATGGATTGAGAGGCCAGCTCATCCAACCTCCTCATTTTGAAGATGAAGAAACTGAGGCCTTAACAGGTAGACAATGGAAAAGCTAGGATTTGTAAACCTGGAGTGCAGCAAACTGATAGGCACACAGTAAGCAGTTAAGAAATGTTCATCCACTCACTGCCCCCATTACTAGTTAATAAGTTCAAGAAGTACAAGTTCTAGCAAAAAGACAAGGAAAAGGGAAGGAATTCGCATTGACAAGTAGGAAGCAAAATTATTTCAGTTTCTAGGTGATAAGATGGTCTTTATATACGTTTCTAAGTCCTCTATCTACAGATCCAGGACTCTTTCTACTATTTCTTGTTCACTTGATCATACATTTCTAACCCCTCATGACCTCTTGGTCCAACTGTCCATTGGGTTTTGTTTTGTTTTGTTCTCTTTTTAAGTTTGTAAAGATATTTTATTTTGCTACATACACATAATAGCAATTTTCCACATAAGTTTTCTGAAGTTATATGATTCAAATTGTCTCCCTTCCCGCCTTCCCTTCCCCTTCTCAGAGCTAGCAAACAATTTGATCTGGGTTATACGTGTATTATTTCCATAGAATTTTCTTGGCAAAGATGCCACACCACACACATCAGTACAACTTAAACACTTACTACTACTACTACTTACATATTTATTTACTTACTACTACTAACTACTACAACAACAACAACAACAACTACTACTACTACAACTACTACTACAATAACAACAACAACTACTACTACTACTATATCATCATCATCCATATTTACCATTTTGTGCCCTCAAAGAGCTTGTCTTCTAATGGAGAAAGACTACACATAAAAGGGAATTGAATATGGCTAATATAAAGATATGTTTTGCATGCATTTACATGTCTAATCTAAGTTGCTTATCTTCTCAAGGAAATGGGGAATAGCAGGAGGGAAAGAGAATTTAAAACCCAAATTTTTTTAAATGAATGTTAAAATTTTTGTACATGTAATTGGGAAATATTTAATGAAATAAATAAAAAAAATTAAGGGAGTTGAAAAGTAGGGGATGAATGAAGAAGAGCTGTCCTGAGCTCTTCCCCCAAATGGGGAATTTTCTCTTTTATGGAGCATCTCTGAAAGTCGGACACTGAAGAAAGAAAAACCCACCGGGATTTGCTCCCTGGCAGAAAGGAGGTCAGCTTGATTGTAGAAGTGACTAACAATGCATTGAAGTCAGGCTCATCAACTCTCCTGGATTTACCGACTCTCCAGGATCACCAGGCTCTTGACTCCTGGGCATTCTCTTCCTTTGCTGGGATGCCCAAGAACTTCCTTCCAAATAGGCTATAACTTCCTTAATTATTGGTCTTTGAGCAAATGTAAGCTATTGTTACAATAATCACATAGAGCTGGGAGTGAATTGGGCTGGCTGGGAGATTTTGTGGTAAACAAAGGGTAAAATTGGCCAGATGGGTGCCAGGCTTAATAATCATGCACCAGGAACAAAGGTAGGAAGAAGATGGATATGTGCGTACCAGTCTGCCCTTTTGATTCATAACCAATGGCACATCCATATTTACCATTAGTCTTAATAATTCTCTTAAGTAGGCTTTCCGGTCCTTAGTAACAGCCTCTCTGTGTAACAGTAACACATGCTCTGAATAGCTTCCTGGCTATTTTTTGTTTGTTTGCTGGCCAGCAGCCTCATTTTGCATGCTCTGGTTATGCCTGACGACTCCCTCTCTCGTTCCTGTCTGGTCGTATTTCTCTCTGCTTCTGTTTCCGTCAGAGATGGCTGCCCTCTGAAGCACACTCCCAGCATTTATCAAAGTTAAGTCTCCTCCTGTTGGCTCTCACCCATTTGCTTCAGATGCAGCTCCTTCTCTAGCTTGGTCCCGCCTCTACAGTGGGTCCAGCCTGACTCGAGTGACTCGATTTGCCCCTTTCCTAAGGCTATTTATTAAGTTATTAAATGGTTCCCATCCCAGTGTCTCCCGATCTCTCCAGTTCTCCATCAAGGAGTGATGTCTCCCATGCTCAATCAGGAATCAATTAATTCACAGCCCCAGCAATCTATGGAAATGGTGTCTCATCTACCAATGAATCCCTCAAATGGGCAAATCATTGTCACAAGGGCCTCAAGTGGATGTCTTTGGCTTTTTAATAATCAAGTTTTTATGTCATTTGTTATAGAAAATTAGATGAATTTAATGCGAGCTGACAAATATTGATTACATTCCTCTGAATTCCTAATGTGATTGGGTGATTTATGAGTGAATCCCTCATTTCATTAATTAGACCAGTCCAGCAGTTTTACAACCAAAGCTGTGGTTCTGAGCATTATCATTCCTTTGCTCTCATCAGCAACTTTTGAGAATGATGATTTATTTTCCCTCAAAGTCCTTCTCCTGGCTTTCTGCATGCTCAAACAATAGCTCCCAAGTCTAGAGGGCTTTCCGGAGTTCTTCCCTTTCCATCACCCTGGGAGGAAGAGAGCACAAGTAGTATGGTTGGTCTTTAGGAAGAAACTGAGCTTCAGGGCTCCAATGACTGGTCTAAGGCCACAGGCCTAGAAAATGGTAGAGCCAGAGATTGTATCCTTTTGAGGACAAGTACCAGGGTCTTTCTGTTATTCTCTCCAAGAAGCAATCTAAGAGAAAGGCAGGGTAGTGGCCAGAGGGCTAGACCTGGAATCCAGAAAGCCCAGGTCCAAGAGAGACATTATCTGTGTAGCTGGGCAAGTCCTCCAGGTTCTGTGAGCATCATTCTGTTCATCCTTAAAATGAGGACAATATTAGCTCCTGACCTGCAGACTTGCTATAAGGATCCAGTGAGACTCTCTTTCTCTCGAGCTTGGAGTCAGACTATTGACCCCTTTATTGGGCTGAGGAATTGGGATGTAATTTGGTAGGGAATAAGGAGTCGCAGGTGATGCTGAGTAGTAGAGTCACCTAATCAGAGCTGAGGGCACCCTTGGAGGCAAAAGAAATAACTTCAAGGATCTTGGCTCTGTTGTGGCCCCTGGCTGGACCTGAGGCTCTACATGATCACTGACCACTTTCCTACTGTTGCTCTGGGTTGGGCATCTTGCCAACATGCCTGACGGTGTGCCAGGTATAGCCACAGGAGATAAGCACAAGCTATTCCTGGCTGGTTACTCTACCCAGAAGAACAGCCTACCAGTGGGCACTTGAATATTCAGAACAAAGTCCCCCCCACCTCCACCCCCCGCAATTGTGCCCTCCTAAAGATCCCATCTACCTCCTTTGATCGTATCCCTTGTACCACTCACGCTCTGATCATAAAGTTGTGGTCACCAACAGGAACATCTCCTGTTGACTTTAGTGTTAGTGATTCAAAGCATCATAGATTGAGAGCTAGAAGAGCCCTTAGAGCTCCTTCAGTCTCAAGTCCCTCATTTTAGAGATGAGGAAACTAAGGGACAGGCTGGTCAAGTGAACTGTGCAGAGTGAAGTAAGTGCCTGAGACTGGCCTTCCTGACTTCAAGGTTAGGACTCTCTCCATTAGACTACCCTGCCTCTCAGATTACCTGATGTTTGCTTTCTTGGTTTCCATTTCCCTGGTCTCTCTATCGTCCTTATTGGGTGTCTGGAGCAGGCTCCCACTTTCTTCTGCAACTACTTCTACAATGCTTGGATTTCCTCCAAAATCTCAGGTTCCTGGTTCATGCCCTTTGGAACATGGTTAATTGGAATCGGATTATTTCTTTTCAGAATAGTCACTAAGGTGGGGTAATTGGGACTTTGCCACTATACACTGGAATTTAGTAGCTACTACAATCTGCAGAACACTAATAGTACTTGCATGCCATCAATGGAGAAAAAAATGGGTTTAGCACCCAATTAGCAAGAATAATTAATTATAGAACCTACCAGGTGGTATAATTCCTAACTTCCATCATGACACAGTTGAGATGCCACCTCCAGATCCCCGAGGACCTTTGCAAGTCTACAATGCTTGTGTACTTTTAGACCTTCAGAGCCTTTCCTTTTGACTCCAAGTCAATGCTTTCTCTAGAGCAGTGGTTCTCAACCTTTCTAATGCCGGGACCCCCCAATTCAGTTCCTCATGTTGCGGTGACCCCAAACCAAAAAATGATTTTGGTGGCTACTTCAAAACTGTCATTTTGCTACAGTTATGATTCGGAATGTAAATACCTGAGATGCATTCTGGATTCTCATTGCTACAAATGGAGAGGTTGAGAACCGCTGCTCTAGAGGCTATCTTCTTCAGTTAGCTCCTTAAGAACAGCAATGATTTTCTATTCTAGTAATTAGCTCAGTGCTTGGCACATAGTAACCTACATGGCTCAGTGAATAGAGAGCTGGATCCGATGTTAGGAGTTCAAATCTGGCCTCAGACATTTAATATTTGTGTGAACCTGGCAAGTCATTTAACATCTCTTTGACACATCTCCTGTTTTTGTTGTGAAGATTAAATGAGTTAATATTTATAAAGCACTTAGCATGGTGACTGGCACATATAGGTGCTTAATAAATTCTTCCTTCCTTCCTTCCTTCCTTCCTTCCTTCCTTCCTTCCTTCCTTCCTTCCTTCCTTCCTTCCTTCCTTCCTTCCTTCCTTCCATCCTTCCTCCCTTCCTCCCTCCTTCCTTCACTCCTTCCCTTCCTTCCTTCCTTTCTTCCTTCCTTCCTTCCTTCCTTCCTTCCTTCCTTCCTTCCTTCCTTCCTTCCTTCCTTCCTTCCTTCCTTCCTTCCCTCCCTCCCTCCTTCCTTCCTTCCAAGTACTTAATAAATGCTTTTCCATGCATTAATACAAAAGGATTATCTGGATCTTTACAGTTGGTATTGCTGTTTCTTCTTCGAAATTATTTGGTCTTTAGTTATCAGTGCTCATGCTTCTTGAAGGCAGGGATTCTTTTGTTTTTTCTTATATTATCCCCAGCACTTAGTACAGGGACTTGCATATGGTCAACATTTAATAAAAGTATTGAATTGAATTGAACTGGATTAAATGACACCGAGTTTAGGAGTCCAGAGGGAGAAAAAGAGCTAGTAAAGGAAACAGCAAAGGAATCCTCGGATCAGAGAGTCCAGGTGTCAAGGTCCTGATGGTCCTCTGATTTCCCACCACTGGAAGCCCAAGCACAGCAGAGAGCAGAAGAGAGACTTTAGGTAGGGAGACCATTTAGGGAGCTATTGCAGCAATCCAGGAGAGAGAGACAGGGGCCTGAACGATGATGATGGCCCTGGGAGTGGAGAGAAAGGACCTAGGTGCGTGGAAACTGTTGGGAAGCTAAAAGAGAGGATTGGCAACTGATTGGATGTATAGAATGAGAGTGAGGAGTCTGGAATGAAACCAAGATTGTAAACACAGGTAATTAGAAGGATGGGGCAAGGGGTGGTGGGCCTTGAAAATAATAAGGAAATGATGGAACAAAATAGGGTTTGGGGGGTAATAAGTTTCATTTTAGAAATGTTGGATTTGAAATGCCAACAGACTTTTCGGTTTTCAATGTTTAGTAAGTGCACAGCAGAGAGATTAGAGATCTAGGAGCCTCGTAAGCTCACAAGATAATTAAACCTAATGGAACTAAGAAGACCACTGGATGAGAGAGTTTCGAGAAATGAGAGCAGAGGACAGAGCTTTGGGGGACACACACTTAGTGGGTGCAACATGGAGGAAGATCCGCCAAAGAGGACTAAGGAATGGTCCTGCAGGCAGGAGAACCAAGATAGAGTGATGTCTAGATGACCCAGAGAGGAGAGTACCAAGGCAGAGAAGATGATCAACAGGGGCAGACAGCCCAAGAGAAGTTGAAGAGAGGCTGTTGGATCAAACAGGAAGGAAATCATTGGGAACCCAGGGAAGAAAGTTTTAGTTGAACTTCATCAGGACTCAGAATGCAGGCAGTTGAGTGGAAAGTGAGATGAGAGGAAATGGAGGTTCTAATACTAATACAATCCTATATAATGCCATACTATATACATGGATGTTTACATGTGTGCATGTATACATGTATGTACACATATATAATGATGTATGTTGCATGTATGTATCTACAAATTGTTTTCAAGAGTTAAACTGAAGAGGGAAAAAGAAATAGAAGACTAGCTAGTCGAGATGGTAGAAACTTGTGACTCTTTTTAAGGGTTGAGGAGACATGAGGAGTTTTGGCACCAGGGAAGGCGATTGGAGAAGAGGAGGATGATAGTGGGGTCAGTCTTCTGACAAAGAGAGGAAGAGAGGAGCATCCAGGGCACCTGTAGAGAAGGCTTGGCCTTGACAAGGAGAAAAGTCATCCAAAAGGAGATGGGAGCGAATGAGGAGATAATAGGGTATGGCATCCTGGGATATGCGATGAGAGAAAAGGGTCCAGGTTGAAATCAGAGTAAGGAAACTCAAAGCGAAAAGTCTCTGGTGTGTGTTTGCTTTTTTTAATTTTGTGAATTAAGAACTGAGATTCTCAGATTTGGGGGAGCAGCTGGGGAAGGGCCGCTGTGGAGGCTGGAAGAGAGAAGATTCACACCAGAGCTGGTGGTGCATTGGATGGAGAAACACTTGGGGAAGAGCAGAAGCCTCACTTTGATGAGTTAGTATCCCTCTGTGGTGGGCCCATCCACATGGTTAGGTGACATCCTCCAGCTTCATTTAACTATATAGCAGTAGCTGAATGGCCATCGGAGCCTCCTTTTTTATTCTTGTTATTTCTATTGTTTTGTTTGTGTTTTCTTTTGAAACACACCTAATTGGGAAACAAGTTTGGCATGACTTTAGATGTATCAAATTGCAGGAAGGAGAGAGAGAATTAGGGACTCTGAGTTTTTATAAAGATTATTGATGTGCAATTGAGAAATATTGAATGAAATGAATACAAAGTAGTTTAAACAGTATGTGGGTAGGCACAAGGGAGGCTGATGACAAGAGCCAAGCGCTGGGTTTGGTGAGATGGTGATAGCGTAAGGAATGAGGGATTCTAGAACAGAGATTGTGTAGACTGATCTGTCTCATCCAGGGGTGGAAATCAGAACGGGGTGAGAGTATAAGCAGAGTGGGGGTGAGAGCTTGAGAAGCCCGGAGTGGTGCAGACAGCAAGAAGTTACCATGGAAACAAATGCCGGGTTCAAGAGGAGCAAGGAATGAGGAAAGGCGATGATTAGAAGAATTCTGGAGATCATATATGGAAATGGAACCCTTCTGGGTGACAGCAAGATCAATCTTCATCAATGGTCCATCCATCTTCGTGTGAGGCTAAGATGGAGCAGAGAATAAATCATGAGAGTTGATTGAGAAGGGTTCCATTTCCATCAATATTGTGGATAAATCTAATGCCCAGTGGACTTACGCGTCGGCTATGGGGGGTGGGGGGGAGGAAAAGAAAATGATCTATGTCTTTAACGAATAATGCTTGGAAATGATCAAATAAAATATATTAAAAAAAATATTGTGTATAAGTTCCAAGGCAGAGGAACAGTAAGGGCTAGGCCATGGGGTTAAGTGACTTGCCCAGGGTCACACAGCTAGGAAGTGTTTGAGTCCACATTTGAACTCAAGACCTTCCATCTCTAGGCCTGGCTCCCTATCCACATCACTACCTTGCTGCCTCATGCTGCTCCCCCAACTAGCTGATACCTTTTCTGTTCAATGGTTTTGTGCAAGCTTTCTTCACCTAGTTTTTGCATTTGGGGCAGACTCTGAACCCAGTTTTCCAGTGTATAAAATAAAACCCAAAGGATTAGAAAGGAAACCAAAGATTGGTGAAAAAGAAAATGTCCATTTTCCCCCACTCACATTCACAGACCCCTAGAAATCTGGCTGGGGACCCCAGTTTAAGAACCCTGGTTTAGTGAAAAGAATATCAGATTTGGCGCCAGAGCTCCTGGTTCTGCCTTTGATATCTTCCACGTATTCTTGGACAGATCCCTTCCTTTTTGTGGGCCTCAGTTTTCTGGACCATAAAAAGAAAGGGTGGCTTTGGGTGACCTCTAATGCCCCCTCTGACGCCAAAGCTCTAATCCTACAGTCCTTTGCAGATTGAGATCATTAGGAAGTATGTAGCCCAGGCATGCTGGATAAGCCTTGATTTACCTTTCCATGTGGGAGAGATGGCCTCAGATGGGTAAAACGGGGGGGGGGGGGGAAGGAGGGGGAGATGAGGAATTCATGTTTTACAGAGGCAGACACTGTTGCCCACGTCTAAGGTAGCATCTTCACCTTCATCATCACTGTTACTACTACTACTAGCTATCAATTATATGGGGCTTTAAGGTTTATAAAGTGTTTTATTTATCTCAAACAACCTTGGGAGGTAGGTGCTATTATTATCACCATTTTACAAATGGGGAAACTGAGGCTAAGAGCCATTTAGTTATTTGCCCATGATCACACAGTTAGTGAGTGCCTTTGGCTGAGGCTCCCAGTAGATGTCTTGAGAACCCTCAGGAGCTCCCTGAAGATTGATGGGGTGGCATGGTGTTCATTCAGTCTAGGAAAGTGGAATAGGGAAAAGATGGAAGAAGGAGGAAAAAGGAGATGTGCCTTTGTTTGAACGCGCTTCAGGAATTTAAAGTTTCTGCCAGTGAAGGACGGACAGCTGCCAGTTTACCAGCACTCATGGGCAGGTGGTTTTGTGCCCTTCCAAAGCAGTCAGATTAGTCCTGGCAGAATTATTCTAAGCCATTATGGTAAATAATCCATGAATTAAGAAGGATTTCCATCAGAGCCCAGGGAAGCAACAGAGAGGTTCTGGTCCATCAGGCTGGACCTGAGAATTTTTTTCCCCAAAACTTCCAATTTCTGTAATGTGAACCCCACAGCTGCTCATAATAGTTTTCAAGAAGCTTCTCTGAGGGAAAGCTATCCTGATGCGTTTCCAAATGATTCCATCCAGTTCCTTTTCCCTCCCTCTTTTAATGATTTACGCAGGGAGATACAAAAAAAAATTGTCAGAAACAGTGAAGAACACTCAGAAGACTTTGTTAGCTCATTTCTCGCGGATTTTAATGTCCTTTGTGTGGGAGTAGAAAAGATGAACGTGTGGTTGAGGAAGAGGGAACATTTGGGGGGGAAAAGAAATTCCACATTTATTGGAAAATAATTTTCCATGGTGTAATAATAATCCATTAACCCTGGAATAAACCCAGAGTTAATAGTGATCGTCACTGCACTATGATGTCTCATATTTTCCAAGGCAAACAAAACCATCATTAAGCATGATGGTGTCTCCTCAGAAGCCATCATGCTCATTTTGGGTGAAATAAAACCCATTACCCATAGACAAAAATGCCCTGCAATAAATACAAGGTTATAATTTAGCCCAGGGTTCCGGGTGGCGTCATACGCCTGCTTTAATAGGAGAAGGGACCGGGGATTGAATTACTGTCTGAAGATTTCCTGCCGAATAGTGCCTTGCAAAGGGACCTTGTCAGATCATATTTTTTATGGTTTATAAGGCATTGCATAGTAGACATTTAAATCTCACAGAGAAGAGGTTTTAGTGCTGGGGGCACAGAAGGAACAAGCATGGGGTTCACAGGCTGTGAGGTGTAAGCGGCCAGTGAAAACAGGAAAATCAAATGCGCCCTGTTCAGTCTGGGTCATCATTCTTTCAGCTGGCAACAGAGATACCCAGTGAGCGCGAGCATCACTCGAAGGGCAAGATTTCAATTCTGTGATTGTTTGTTCATTACTGAAGCCTAAAATTCAGCCTCCTGGGATGAACCACCCCACTCTGAAGGAGTTCTTAGAGATCTGTAGGTGAGGAACAGAGAGATCAATTTGTTCCTGGCGTTCAGGAGCAGTTGTTGGAGGCTCTGCCTTTCCAAGCATGAATTAAGAAACTGGGACTAACAGAGGTAGAAAACAAAATGGCAGATCTGGGTCTGCCATTGTGCCAGATGGACAAGCTTTTGGAAAATGGGACCATTAGTGTGCTAATTGGGTCCCCCATCCATTTCTGTGACATGGAAAGAACTATACCTCATTTGTTGTCCCAGGCAAAACTGGAAGATTACTCTTTTGTTTCCTAATGATAATTCACATTTAAGTAGTCCTTTGGAATTTTCAAAGCATATAACTCACAAAAACCAGGTGTGGTAGTATTATCCTAATTTTATATGTAGCCTATAACCCCCTTCTATTATTTGCCCCATGAAATTTATCCCTAGTTTAAGGCATGATTTCATTGAACACCTGTGCAATCCAAGAGCCCCCAGGGGTGATGTTTCTTTTACCAAACCAACCAGAAGACACACTAGTACAAAATGCTAACACAAAACAAAGGACCTTTATACACTGGTACAAAACTAATATATCAAATAAATGACAAGGAAAACTCTCCTCATACCCACAGAGGTATTCTCTTTCACAGATCCCCATTCATGGGAAACGTCCTTGGGCATAGGTAGAAGAGGACCCACTCAGAGAACATGCACAAGGGAGGCTAACATAGTAGGAAACATAGATAACCTCATTCTCCTAGGGCCGTTCCCCAACTGGAACAGCTTCCATTATTGGCACAGCCAACTGCTGTGCTCTCTACCGGATCACTTACCTCTGAGATGTTGAGGTCATTTGCTGATCTGGAGATGTTCTTGTTCAACAAGGTGGTTATGAATGAACTATTGAGCCACTGATTCGGCAAAGTTCCCATAAAATGGTCTTTCATGTTGTTAATACATAATTACATTTATAATAATTATATGTTTATTAATTATGTACAATTATATTATATATTACATTGTATTGAATTATATATCATATATGTTATGTTATATTGTATTGTATTGTATTATATTATGCTATGTTATATTGTTATATTATGTTGTATTGTATTATATTATGTTGTTATGTTATATTACATTACATTATATCATATATCACATCATATCATATCATATCATATCACATCATATCATTATTATATTATATTAATTATATTAATTATATTAATTATATTATATTAATTATATTAATTATATTATATTAATTATATTAATTATATTAATTATATTATATTATATTATATTATATTATATTATATTATATTATATTATATTATATTATATTATATTAGGCTCAGGTTTCTATAGAATTCATCTATTCAAGTCCTTTGGGCTTAAATTCAACAAGTCCAAAACAGAACTCATTTTCCTTCCTCTTAAATCCTCCCTCACTATCCTCCCAGTCCACCAAGCTCACAATCTAGGTGTCATCCTTGACTCCTCTCTCTCTCCTCCAATCTGCCAAGGCCTTTTGATGTTACTTTTGCAGCATCTTTCCCATACACCCCCTTCTCTCCTCGGACACTACCCCCACCCTGGGGCAGGCCCTCATCACCTCACACTTGGACTATTTCTATAGCTGCTGGAGTGGGATGGGATCTGACTGCCTCGAGTCTCCCCTCGTCTCCAATCTATCCTCCATTCAGAAAAGGGATTTTTTCTAAGGCCAGGGCTAACCATGTCACTCCCTGACTTAATAATGCCAGTGGCTCTCTATTGCCTCCAGGATTAAATACAAAATTGTCTGGCTTCAGAGCCCTTCCTAACCCAGCCTCCCCTTCCTTTCCAGTCTTCATAGATCTTTTTCTCCAACACATACTCTTCAGTCCGGTGATATTGGGCTACTAGATGTTCCATGAATAAGATTCTCTGTGTCTTGCTCCAGGCACTGTCACTGGCGGTCTCCCAGACCTGGTATAGTCTCCTTTCTTGTCTATGTCTCCTGGCTTCCCAACCAAAACATCACATTACTTGGGAGTTCCTCTTAGTAAGACTAAAGAGGCTGAGTTTGGAGGCAATCACCTTTTATCAGAGAGTCGTTGTGAGGACCAAATGGATGGAAAGTGCTTTGCAAACTTTAAATCACTATAAATGTGAGCAATGATGATTATTATTTATCAGAGGAAACATTTGTCCTATTTGCTTCTGTTAGGGTACTTAGATGTTACTTAGCAACAAAATGTACCACTACAGGGAGAAGATAAGGATAGGATTTGAAGACAGGCAAAGCAAAAGAAATCGGCTTTCTAAACAATACTCTTGCACAAAGTTCAAATAGAAAGAAATTCAATGATTTAAAGGAAATTCCTGAAGTTCATCTCACTCTATGAAGTCATCCAGGTGGTCTTAGAAGGCTTCTGCATTGCCCTCTGGCTGGATAGACCACAGTTCATAAAACCCTGAGATGGAAAGCTGGAAGCACAGCGTACAGAGTTGGCTTTTAAGAATGACGTTTCCTGTCTTTCACATCAATGTATTTATGGCTTTATTTTGGGTTTCGGTTATGGATGAGTGGGTTCTTACAGTAATGACCAATGAGGAAGGGTGTTCTGTATGACAATAAAAATAAAAGAATGGCATTTCCTCTGAGAGTCCAATTTTGGTTTTGGTCATAAACCCAAGAAGTAGCAGAGTATCTTTACTGGATCATGAGATCCAGAGCTGGAAGGAACTCTTGAGATTACCCAGCCCAACTGCCTCTCCTGAAGCAATCTTCCCACCCTCCTCCACTAGGAGCCTGAATTGGCCACACAGGCTCAATAGTCCCCACTCGACACGATGACCTATTTTCTGTGGACTCTGTACGTACCTGTGTGCATATCTTCTGCCCTAATAAAATGGAATCCCCTTGAGGGTGGGACTAGTTCCTTTCTCTCTTTATATTCCCAATGTCCAGCACAGATCTTGGGCCATGATGCTTGTGGAACTGAATTTATATCATTTCCTGTGAATTTTCATGCCTTGCAAATGCCGTATGTTGCTTGAATTTGTCTCCCTCATTCTCACCCCCTAAAACATACACCTGCCCATCCTCATCCACATCCATGCACACAAAATGTGACTTTGGCCTAGGCTTATCCCCACAGACCAAACTGTCAAAGAAAATGAAGAAAATGAATTGGCCTTCGGCATTCTAAGTGAACAAACGCTCGTCCCGTTTGCTTCTCGGCGATGGACCGTCTGTTGCCTTAGAGAAGGGATGCCCCTTGATCACCCCATGGACTTGACTGATCATTTCTTTGGGCATCTCCAGGCCCTCAGGGCTGCAGTGTGGTTAAATATCTGGGAATAAATGGGCTGAGGTGATAGCAGAACCAACTTGGCCAATTGGCAGGTCAGAAATTGTGGCTCCAGAAAGACATCACGTCAATGGCGCTGAGCAAAATGAAAGAGACGTCCTGAAGAAGAGGGCGATTGGGAAGGAAGTGGACAAGGCTGACCTCCTTGCTGTTCATTTGGAGACTTTCTCTCTCCCAGAGCCCCTGCACCCCAACTTAGGGAGGGACTTATTGGCATGGCATTGATAGCCATGGAGAACAAACTGGGAACCCCGCAAATAATGAGCTCCCCAACTCATCAGCTTCCTTTAAGTTTTATCTCAGATGCCCCCAGCTTTGGACACCCTTTTACAAATTCTCCTCATTGTTCCATGGGGCCCCAAATTGAAATGGAAGGAGAGAGCAGGTGGGATGCCCTCAGGAAACTGCCAAGTTCCTTTGATTATCCCAAGTTCCTCCCTGAACTCAAAGTCCCTATTTTTAGCATTTTCCATATTTGCTGTGAGTGATGGGAATATTGGAGGACTGAAGAAGGGAAGCTGAGAATTACCCAGAGGATAACTGAGAAGACCTATGGTGAGTACGAGCATGCTTCAACCCTCCATTGACAAGGAATTCCTGAGTAGGAGTGGTGTAATAATAAACCTAACAATGCGCGTGTTTAGAGTGCTTAAAGGTTTGCAAAGGTAGGAGCTATTATTATTCCCATTTTACAGATGGAGAAACTGAGGCAGGTCAAGGTGAAGTGATTTGCTCAGGGTTACTCAGCTAGTAAATGGCTGAGATGAATTTGAATTCAGGTCTCCTTAACTTTGAGTCCAATACTATCTTTATGCTACCACTCGGCTGTCTCTGTATTGGAACTCACTAATATACATATATATATATAAGCATATATATATATATATATATTCCATTAGCATCTTTAATATGTTAAGAAAACTAGAGGAAGGTTTCCAATATTTGTGACAGACTCCCTATGGCAAATATACAGCAGGGCAGGGACAAGAGACACAGAAGTGGGACAGGAAGGGATTGTGTGAAGGGAAGCCCTATGGATGAGATGAAGGATTTTTTAGGATATTTTCTTCATAGAATTTTGCAAATAGGATTCCTCATTAAACTAGTGGAGAAATCGTTTTAGCTGATAGAACAAAAAATGGCGAGACAGCAGAGGATCAAACTTTAGTCTTGGTTTCTTTCAAATTTTCTTTCTAAGGTTATTTCCTGGAGTTTGGTGCTTTCAAGGGAAATCTACTCTTTACTTCCAAAGGGTTTGTCTCCTGCTGAAAGCTAGCTAATGATCTGGTTTATTATATTTAATAATATTATTGATGATTAATTAAATTTATTTTATTCTATACCACCTTATAAATTAATTGTTTAATTATTAATGAATACTATATCATATTCTATTTTAAAATGTTACAATCGATTATTGATATATTCCATCCAATCAAGTTCTCACTTGTAACAAAGAACAACAGCTAATCAAAACCAACCAATTAACTGATTTCATCAGAGCATGCCCCATTCTGCACCAAAAGTCCTCCACCTCTCTATAGAGAGAAGGTAAGTGATTCATCATCTGTTATTTTTAAAATAGTATATACATAGTTAAAACATTTTATATATATATACATATATATGGAAAGCATGTTTGTTTTTGTTTTTTTTTTTTGAATCACAAAATCCTCCTTAATAACCCAATAATTTCTAGCCTCTGAAAATAACTGCACCAGCTTTTGGAGCCTATTAGCCATAATCATTTTTAGCTTGGCCCTCTGACACTTGTATGGGCGATGAGTGGAAGAAATGTTCTTGCAAACTATTAATTACATAAAGGCTAGTGTTGCCATTTGCCCATCATTCTCATTTCAAAGATGGTGCTTTAGGGCACTCCGGTACGATCTACTCTGCGGTGTTCATACTGCTCTCCATTAAGACTTGAACGATCCATTTCACTATAAATGTCTTCCCTATTTAAGCAATGGGTCATTAAGTTTAACACTGTCTGTGTTCTACCTATTACATTGAACTTAATTAGTGCAGATGGTACTATTAGGGAGCATATTTCACGTTGAGAAATCTAGTGATACTTTTTTATATTATTTTATATTTATAGTAGACTTTTTTATACTACGTAGCCTAGGACCCACTATCAAAGGCTAACAAAGGAGTGTCTTTGGGATAAAGACGCAGACGATTGCTTTGTCTATTCATTCAACAACTAGCATTTTTTAAGTGCCCACCATGGCCAAAGCCCTGGATGGAGGACTGGAGGTAGAAGAGGGCAGAGCAGTGTCTGGAACTGGTTCTTCTTTTAAAGCTTTTTTTGTGCATCTCAGAAATTGGACCACTGATTTCTGGGTCCTGATCACAGAGATGGGAACCAAGGAAAGTCTAGTTCTTCCCAGGAGACAACAAGATGGCACAGTGGTAGAGGGTTGGTCCTTGGAGTCAGGGAGACCTGAGTTTAAATCCTGCCTCAGTTGTGTACTAGTTGTGTGACCCTGAGTAATTCACAAAAAAAGGAACAAGACAAAAACCTCAGTGCCTCAGTTTCCTCATCTGCAAAATGAGGAGATTGTGCTCATGGCCTGAAAGATTCCTTTCAGCTCTAAATCTAGGATCTAGGATCCTGCTTGGAACAGTGCCTGTCTTGGGCCTTCATCAATTCAAGGTTGAGCAAAAGGCTTCTCAACTCACTTCCATATCACTTAGATTCATTTTGCAAAATTTGATTTAATTTTTAGCCTCCAAATATAGTTGCCTGGGATCCAATTTCAGGGCCATCCCTTCTGCGTTAAGCTCCCTTATTGGGCTACTCATTATCTAAACACACTGCTCATGGGCCCTCACTGGAGTTTCTTTTACTAAGTCAAGCCTGATGACAACCAATTCAAAGCAAAGGTATTGAATGAAACTGAATAATAGGCAATTACAATAAATCAGGAATTAAACTGTCCTGGCATTCATTAACAAATGGCTGCCATTTATCTTCCCTCCTTCTCTCCTGGCCGGTACTGGTGAGTCTCCAATTAACCTTCTAGGCTTCTCAAACATAGTAGGAAGGAGATAGCCTAGGCAAGATCCTGTCCACTTCTGGGCCTCAGTTTCTTTATATGTAAATGAAAGCATTTGGACTAGACAGCCTCTGAGGCTGCTTCTAACTCTAAGCCTGGCTGCTCTTTCTTTCTTTCCTTCCTTCCTTCCTTCCTTCCTTCCTTCCTTCCTTCCTTCCTTCCTTCCTTCCTTCCTTCCTTCCTTCCTTCTTTCCTTCCTTCCTTCCTTCCTTCCTTCCTTCCTTCTTTCTTTCTTTCTTCTTCTTTCTTTCTTTCTTTCTTTCTTTCTTTTCTTTCTTTCTTTTCTTTCTTTCTTTCTTTCTTTTCTTTCTTTCTTTCTTTCTCTCTTTCTCTCTTTCTCTCTCTTCTCTCTTTCTCTCTTTCTCTCTTTCTCTCTTTCTCTCTTTCTCATCTTTCTCCTCTTTCTCTCTTTCTCTCTTTCTCCTCTTTCTCTCTTTCTCTTCTTTCTCTCTTTCTCTCTTTCTTCTCTTTCTTCTCTTTCTTTCTTTCTCTTTTCTCTCCTTCCTCCTCCCTCCTCCTCCTCCTCCTCCTCCTCCTCCTCCTCCTCCTCCTCCTCCTCCCTCCTCCTCCTCCTCCTTCTTCTTCTTCTTCTTCTTCTTCTTCATCTCTTCTGTTCAGCTTCTATATGGTTAACAACATCGAGGGATTCTTCCTATTTTTCATATGTTTCAAAGACAATGTTAGTTTTCCTTAAATAGAAATATCTCATAGATATTTCCCTGGAAAAGCGTACTTCATTTGGCATCTATAGTCTATTGTTAGAGAACAAAGGATTGGAGGCAATGTGGGAAAAGGACTAGCTTTAGAGACAAAGGCCTGGAGTTTGAATCTCACTTCTCACAACTGACTACCTCTGTGACCTTGGGAAGCCACTGAAGCTCCTCGGTCCCTCAGTTTCTTCCCCTGTAAAATGAGCAGATCAGGATAAATGGCCTCAAAGATCTCTTCCAACTCTAGTTCTCCAATCCTAAGAGTCTACTTTTGACCATCTTTATTGGATTCCATGTGGGTCACCCCTTATCGAGGGAAGTTCAGTGACAAATTTTAGCACCCCAGACTTCTAAGGGTTCCATGCCACCTTACTAATAGTGATGTTTCTCATGTCCTAACAGCTGCAGTCACTGATAGAATTCAGGCTATCCTTGGTGATTATCATCAGATTTTTTTTGTTACATGATGGACTAGATAAAGAAACAGGGAGTGATCTGAAGTCTTCATCAGGGACCACAATTGTACCATGACCTTTCAGTCAATGGAGGAAAAAATGAGAAGGCTATTTAACAAGCATATTCTAGGCCACTAGAAAATGGTGGACAACAATATAGGGTTTCCTTACCTTTAATCAAGCGAGAAAGTGAAGAATCAAGCAGCAAGCACTTATTAAACTACTGTTATATATCAGGCACTGGGCTGGACACTGGGGCTATATAAACAAGAACAGATCCATCTCTGTCCTCAAGGAACTTACATGCTACTAGGGTAGATACATTAGCATATATATTGGTCACTCAATCAATCTTTATTAGACAACTCTTATGCCAAACACTGAGGGAAAGAGACCAAAGGGAACCAGCACCTACCCTCAAGGAGCTTCCATCTCATTGGAAAAGACAACATTGGCACACATAGGTATAAATGAATCAAAATTTTTTATTTGACAACTGTCATACTCCAGGAACTCTGCTAAACCCCGGAGGACACAAAATCCAAAGAAAAGTAGCTCCTGCCCTCCAGAAGCTGTAAAAATGGAGCTTTGAACGCCAGACTTCAATCCCCAGAAGTCCTTGCTCTAGTTCCCAGGATGCCCTCTAATCTCACTGAGATCCTCACCTGGGCGAGATCAAAATTTCTATTTAATTGGCTGTAAAAGCCTACCTAGCTCTCTTCCTACTTCTGCTTCCAAGCAGATGCGTCTCTCATGATGTAAGTGAAATTGAATGGGCCTTTCGGCCCTCCTAGGCACGTGCTTTCTTACTTGTATTTTTAAAAATTCTTAATCTTTAATAAACCTCATAAAATATAATACTTCTAGCAGAGAAACTAATTTTAACTGCTACAGAGCTCATTGGGACGACCCAAACATTTCTAAAAAATCAGCTACTGTGTGCCAGGTTTTAAGGGACACAAAGATCAAAGTGAAACAGTCCCTGCTCTATTCTATTGAATGTACACATACATATAAACATGTATACAAAAGGAACCCAAGATGACATATGGGCCTCATATCTCTTAAAGGTTTTTATTTAATGGTTTGGGTTTTTTTTTTAAATGACGTTGATACACACGATTGATGTTTTGCCAACAATTAAAATGAACAAACCCAAACAAACAAAACAAAGCTGAGAGACAATCTCAGCTTATGGAATGATGCCATTCAGGGTTAACACTGTGCAGCCACTATTACCACCCAAAAGAATCTTTTTCCAATTCACCTTTCAAACATTTACACTTTCTGCTTAAGAGTATTTGTCTGGCTACATCCACAGCTCTCATCATTGACTTCTTTAACACAATGTCCAGCACACAGTAGGTCAGTGCTGAATAAATGTCCATTTATTGATCAATCAAAATAAATCTCCGAAGATCAAGTCAGTCAACAATTTGCCCAATGGATCAGCCCAATGAAACCCATCACTCTAAATAAAGCCAGGCCAGGGCCATAGCAGCGATATTGCATTTCAGTCTTCCTTAAGCTAGAAAATTACTCAGCACAAGAATAAATGCTTAGTAAGCAGTGTTACTTTGCACATCAGGTGGTAAAAACTGTAGCTGTGAATAAATTGTTTGTAGTAAGATTCTCCTCTTCTAATGCTATGGTAGCAGATGGACTAATAAATATGCAGTGTCTTCCAAAATGCATTTGCAGTTTCAGAGGGTTAAGGTCCCCTCCTTCCTCTTTTTTACAAACAAAATGCACAATCACCTCATATCATATGTTTTAATGGGGGAAAAACATCTTAAGTCATCATGTAAAAACATCCTACATTTCAAAAAAGTGGGGCTATGGGGAAACCGTTCCAATGAGTGCCTGTTTCACCTTTTATGGAAACACTTTTTTGACTTCAAAATTTAGTGGAAATTTGGGCATCCCTCTTGATAACCTGGTGTTCCATCCATTGGTAAAGATTTACTCTCAGGAGAAGCTCTGAGTGAGGGCTGGAGGGCCACTGGAATCTTTCTAAGTACAAACAAAATGATGAATTATTGACCCAATAGAGAGAAAGACTGATTTTGTTTCCAGATCAAAGACTAAAGAGATATTTCATCCATAATATCTTCACTTGAAAGGGGTAGAGCCAAGATGGTGGCTTAATAGTAGCAAAAGCTGAAACTTCTCTGACAATCCTTCCAAACCAATCTTTAAAAAGCGCCTCAAAATGATGGGAGTCAAAAAGACAACAGTAAAAAAGATTGAGAGGACTCTTTCTGATCACAACTTGAAATGTGGGGGGGGGGAAGAGAGAGAGAGAGAGAGAGAGAGAGAGAGAGAGAGAGAGAGAGAGGAGGGAGAGAGAGAGAGAGAGAGAGAGAGTTGATTTTCACAGGAAAAGGGGGAATCAGAAGCAAAATGGCACATGGAGGAGTGCTGGCTGACCCGCCCCCCCCCCCCAGGTTCTGAGTCTGGTCATAGGACAACTTTGGGATTCCAGGACCCTGCCTACCCCCAAAATAGGGCATCTCACACACTAGACTCACCCTTTGAAGTCCCAGGCCCTGGCACCAGGCCACTGTGAGGTCCAGAAGTCTATAGCACTTGGCCCTTTCAAGCTTGCACTGTGGTGAAGCCCTTGGCCCTAGGGCAAAATAGCTTGGAGTACTGAGAGTCCCGTAAGCCATCAGCAGAGGAGACAGTATCAGCAGCTTTCAGAACTCTCAGTCTATAGGCAAAAAAAAAAAAGGCTGGGAAAATGAGCAAACAGCAAAAGAAACACCTAACCCTAGAAAATGTCTATGGAGACAAAGTCAAGGTACAGAATCAATAGGAGACAGTGAGACAGTGAGATCCAAGCAACAACATGTAAACTTCAAAGAAAAATGGGAATTGGTATTGAGCCCTGGAAGAACTCAAAAAGGAATGAAAAAAATCAAATAAGACAGGTGGAAGAAAATTAGGAAGAAAAATGAGAAAGAAAATGAAAGTAATACAAAAAGAAAATAACAGCTTAAAAATCAAAATTGATCAACTGGAAAAAGCACAAAAATCCAGTGAAGAAAAGAGTTCAACAAAACGTAGAATGGAAAAGGAGAATCAAAAAGTCATGGAAGAAATTCAATCTTTAAAAATTAGAATTGGACATAGAGAAGCTAATGACTTCACAAGACATCAAGAAACAATAAAGCAAAATTAAAAGAATGAAAAAATAGAAGAAAATACAAAATATCTCATTGAAAAAACAACTGACCTGGAAAATAGATCCAGAAGAGCCAATTTAAAAATTATTGGACTACCCCAAAGCCATGATTAAAAAAAAAGCTAAATATCTTCCTTTGGTCTCTGTTCAAACACCCACACAAATGGATGGATGGATGTATACACACAAACACACATACGCATGTATATATTTATGTATCTTATATATAATGTGCACAATATAGAATATCTATGTATGTTGTAATATAGATTTAAAAAAATCTCCTTAATTCTCTAAGCATCTAAGGTTCCATAAGTATGGGTTCTCTCTCCACCAATGTAGATTATCATCCCTTTAGGTCTTTGTAGGTCATTGAATACTGAATCTAGAATTGAAAAGAAACTCAGAGGTCATCTGGTCCAACCTCTTCATTTTAAAGATTCAGGTTTCCTGGAAGTATTGAGAGGGAAGGGACTTTAGAGATGATCTAGTCTAACCTTCTCATTTTACTGACTAGGACATAAGCCATCTCCAAGAATACAATGAGGTATCAGGGGTAGGGACTGTAGTTGGGGACCTGATGGCTCAGGCTTAATATATCTCTTGATTCTTTTCATAGTCTTTAGATGAATAAAGGGCTTTGGTTCAAAAATTACAATGTCGTTAAGTCCTCCTGTTGGGAGCTAGAAAGAAGCTCTTTGGATTCTCTTTGTAAATTATTGGATATTGACTCTAGAACTGTAAAGAACCTCCAAGGTCATCTAGTCCAACCTCCTCTTTATTCTAAAGAGTCAGGTTAAATGACTTACCCAAAACCACTGGGTGGGATTTAACCCTGGTTAAATTAATACTTAGTCATTAATTGATCTTTGAAGAATATGCATCAAATTTTTTATTTAAAAAAATAAACTAAAAAAAGGGAGAAAAATGTGCTTGTTTAATTGGATATCAGCCACAGACTTACATTAAAAAATTGGGTTTAAATTAGTTAATTATTCTTGCTAACAAGGTGCTGTGCTCAGTTGTATCTAATTCCTAAAAGAGTATTAAACGTAATGTTCTTTTCTGGCCATCCAGTCCTTGCTGTGGCACCTCAATTAGAACAAGGTACATAGGGCCTGCCTTTGATAGCCTTTGGTAATAGGGACAGCTAGTTTATGGCACCCCCCCACACACATCCTTCCCCCATTCCAAGCAGTTCCTTTTTTTCCACTACCCTGTGTCCCAGTAAGCAGCTGTGAGCTTTGGAAAGGAAAGAAACATGGCAGACCTTGTTTGGTTTTCTGGTTCTTCTTTCTAAAAAAGGCTAAAAACCTCAACATTTCTTTGAGAGATTGTTGATCCCTGAAAGAAATGAGTTTTTGTAACTTCTGATTCAGGAAAAAATTTCAGGTCAGCTTTTCTCTTCCTCCATCATGCAAACAACTCAGGGAGAGATCATAGGACCATAGATCTCAGCCAGGAAGGGACCCTCAAGGTCATCCATTCTTATCCTCCCCCCCCACCCCCATTTTACAGATGAGGAAACAGGCTCACCGAAATTGCTCCAGGTGATACTAGTAGGATTATGGAACTATAGATGTTGGGCCAGAAGACCATGCTATCTTCTCCTTTTACAGATGAGGAAGCTGAAAACCTGCCCTGAAGGAAAGACCACCAGCCAACAGTTGCAACAGTCACAGGCAAGATCTGGCTCCAGGGGAGAAATTGGTTTGGAGGGGCTTGTTTTGACTTGAAAAATTTCAGGCCATCCCTTCTTAGATCTCGTGATCACTGTTGAGACTGAGAACCACAGCTTACAGAATGGAGGCTCTCACTTTACCAAGACTGGAAGGGTCTGACGTCACATTTCCTGTTCTGCCATGTTTTGAAGGCTACACTTCAGAACAAGGAAGGGCTGATTAGAAATGTTCTTTTAGCACACACACAAAAAGGTAGGAGCTATGCATAATGCCAGGTTACTATAGAAACACCAGAGAAAGGGGAAAGGAGCAAGGATGCTCTTTAGGGAAGTAACAGATTTTTTTTTAATTGTATCTTGCATATTGCAGCTAAATCTTTCCACATATAATTCATGATGAGTCTGTTAAGCACATAAATTGATGATTTAATGAAAAATGCACCTAAACATTAGTATTGGTAATCTAATGGGACACTGAACATAGAATAATGCTTTGTATAAAAGTATAAATGGAGAGACAGGGTGGTGTAATGGATAGGGCTGACCTTGAAGCCAGAAAGACCTGCATTCAAATCCTGCCTCTGACAAATACTGGCTATTTGACTGGGCAATTGATTCACCTGTCAATGCTCTAGGCAACTCTCAAGGTCTGTAAGCTGCAGGGAAGGTACAGAACCTGAATTGGGAGAGGGAATTTCCTCACTCTGGAGCTCCTCATATCAGTGAGATCATAGTTCTGACTCCCATAAAAAGGATGATGGGTAAATGTATTTGGGAAAAAGTAGTTTTCAAAGCAGAGACCATGAAAACATATTTGGTAGGGAAGATAAACATGCTTTGGGGCATCAAATACACTCTATTAAGGAAAAAAAAATCCAACATTCAGTCATTGAGAAGAGTTGGGGCATTATTTTGGCTAAGAACCCCTGGTAGAATGTCAAAGGCAGAAAAAGAATAACGCATTTAGCAATGGCGGATCTCAGCGCTTGCCCCACAAAGCATCTGATGAAAAGTCACAGCTTTCCCAGAGTCACAGAAAGGACTTTGGAGGTCATCTAGTTCAACTCTATCTGACCAGAGAAATCTTGCCAAATCATAACAATGAAGGAATTATCCAGCCTTAACTTGCCATCCTCCAGTGACAGGGAGCTCAGTACTTCCCAAGGCAGCCACCCCATTTTGGAACCTTCCAAAGCTTAGCCCAGAGCTCCTTTTTGGAAGCTTCCTAATTCTGCCATTTGGGGAAATGCTGACCATTTGAATCTCTCTTCCTTCCCCATGATAACCATTCAAAGCCTTGTAGATGGCTCTCATTTCACTCCAAGCCTTCCTCTCTGAATGTTCCTTTTGAAGAATGTCCTTAATGGGGTGTAGCGGATTTTAGTGAGCAGAAATCATTTGGGAACTTTTTTCTTCCATATGTGGAGCCAGTGGAAACAAAGGGAAGTGACTGATAAAAACGAGGAGCCCATATGATAATTGATGAGAACCCATATGATTGTTATTGGTGGAGTAGAAAGGGTTTGGGCTTGTGATCACACACATTGGGCAAATACCAGCTCTGCCTTCTTCTTTGTGGACTCTGTTTCTTCATCTGTAAAACGAGGAGGATGGACTAGATAGCCTTGAAAGTTCTCAACATGGTACAATAGATCAAGAACTGGATTGGGAGCCAGAGGACTTGGGTTCAAATTCCAACTCAGACATGTACTACCTGTATGACCCTGAGCAAGTTCCTTAACATCCTTCATCTCTATAATGAAGAGGGCAGGCTACATGACTACTAGATGGAAGGAGGTCCTTCCAGATCTGGATCCCATATATGCCCTGGTCGAGTTGTTTTATCTCCCTCCGTCTCAGTATCCTTATCTATAAAAGGAAGAGGTTGGATTAGCTGGCATATGAAATCCCTTCTGACCTATATCTATGACTTTCATGCAGCCAAACCATGAATGAATCCATCATGCACAGGGGAATGAATACTGGATTCAAAAGTCAGCAACCTGGGACAGAATGCCACCAACCAAAAGACTAGCTAGTTGTAGGATCATGGGCAAGTCCCTTCATGTCTTAGTTTCGATGTTCTCTGCTGCAAAATGGGTATAAGAATCCTCATCTGGCTTGTGAGCTTTAAGGAAAGCAGATTGGAATCCGCAATGGCACTCTGGGAATGGGAGCTGTTTCTGTGAGCCAGAGGCACATGTGCCTTATGGAAAGAGAGAACCTGGGGATGAGACAATATCCCCTAATTATGTCCAATCTCAAAACTCTAAAGACACAAAACAGCTGTCTGGGAGGCACTGCCTCTCTGTAAAATCACATTGAGGAAAAGGAATGGTTTCTTAGCCGTTTTCTGATACTGCTTTAGCAGTAGAAACAAGTGGGTTCAATAGGATGACAGTTTCCCAAGTTTAATGGGAAAAAGAAGTGAAATCCATGGGAGATGGGATTGGCGGGCACCTGCCAAGGAGACATAATCTCATTCCAGAAAACCTTCTGGAGAGTTTATGACATCAAGTAACATTAGATTGTAAGCTTCCTGAGGGCAAGGACCACCTTTTGCTTTTTTCTGTATCCTCAGAACTTAGCATGATGGCTGGCATACAGGGGATGCTTAATAAATGTTTATTGAAGTGAAATCTGGTTCATGATCTGCCCCCAAAGCATCTTCCAATGGGAACAGAGGTCAGTTGACTTTTGGAGCTTTCTGACCAGTAGCCATATTCCTGAAAGGGTCTATATACCAGCTGAATTTTGAGAATGCTGTTTTTCTTCAATGTCCATTGATTATATCTATGATCGGGTCTGTTTTTTTTTTTTAAACTATTTCCTTCTGTCTTAGTATCAATTCTAGGACAGAAGAGTGGCAAGGGCTAGGCAATTGGGGTTAAGTGACTTGCCCAAGATAATACAGCTAGAAGTGTCAGGTTCTCCCAACTCCAGATCTGGCACTCTATCCACTGTGGTACCTAGCTGCCCCTGTATGACTGATTCTTGCAACAGGCAAATGTACTATAGCAGAAAGATCACTAGGGTATGAGTCAGGGCTGGTTTAAATCCTGGCTCTGCCCTTGGCCTGGGCCAAGTCATTTCTTCCTGGACTTTCATTTCCCATCTTCAAAAAGAAGGGGCTGGAATTTTTTGGCTTCTAAAGTCTTTGATTCTTTGGCATTCGATGAAAGCTCTATAGCTGGTTGACCTGCAAAAAGGCAAGGGTTCAAGATTCAAAGATGGAAAATGGATTAAAGTTGGAAAATGGATAAGTACTAGGAAATGGATCCTTGTAGCAATCTGAGGAGAACTGGAAAGAACCGGACATTTCTGGAAATATTTCACTGGAGATTTCTGAGTGTCCTAAATGGAAACTCTCCAGGAGAGAACGAAAGAATAAATGGAAGAAGCATCTATTAAACACTTCCTGGGCATGAAGCATCGATAACTTGTAGACTTTATTGTCTGGGACCCTGAGCGTTGGGTGACTTTTCCAGAGTCACAAAGTAGTACCTGCTGGAGGTAGGACCGGAGCCCTCTTTGTACCCTACTTTGCCATCTCATCTTTTTAAGTCTTCCTTTTTTCTCCAACTAACAGAAAACATCCCCAAGTTGGGTGAAGGGATGGGTGGGGGGCGGGGAGACCACTTAGATTCTCCAATTTAGATTTTTTGTAAATCCAATCTAAAAATGCAATTTAAACACATTCAGATACAGTCCATATTACAAATGAAGATGCAAATGGTTATTAATAAAAAATGAGGTAAGTTAATGAAAAAGCAATTCACAATAGGCCTATATCACATAATGAAGTATCAGGAGCATAAAAGTCCTTGACGTACAAGAATTAATCACTGGCCCTGGAATGTTCCGGAGACGTTGAAGGAGACATAATTTTCTGAACTTTCAGTGTGAAAAATGGGGTGGAGGCGCAACTAAGGTTTTGTAGTCAGGAACACGGCTCCGGAAATTCACAGCCAAAGCCAGGGTTCGCACCTCTTGCCTCTCTCGGAGCGCTCTGTGCCCATTAAGGCCAGGACTGGGGGATTGCTGATTTGGGGGGACTTAACAGCCGTACCTGAGAACTCTGGGGTCCGGGGCTCATGCATGTGCAGCTTTGAAAGTCACCAACCTCACAATCAGTAAGAATTCAGTACGGTGTTACATGAGTTTTATTTAAATATTTTAATGGTGGTAGGGGGAGTGGGAAGGGAGGAAAAGTACATGCAAGCTCAGCACTGGAGTCAGAAGGACTGGGTTCAAATCTGGGCTTAGACACTTCCCAGTTGGGTGACCCTGGATAAGTCACTTAACCCTGCCCTTTTGTCTTAGAGTTGTAGCTCAGACAGAAAGGAAGAGTTTAAATTAAAAAAAAAAAGGAAATGCACTAAAAATAATAAAAGAAGTGGCATAGATTGGTAGAAAAATGGCTGCATTTGGGGTTAGAGTCCTGGATCCAAATCCTACCTCTGTCAGTTCCTCGGTGTCTGATTTGGGGCAAGTCCCTTTAGTTCTCTGGAGTGAGGTTTAAATTCTAACTCTAATAATATTTTTCTAACCTCAGTTTCCATATTGCAAAATGTTGGGGTTGGACTGGATGATTCCTTTGGTCTGTTCCAGCCTTGCCTCTACATTTCTAAGATTGACGAACTCTGCCCTCTTCCAAGCACAAATCGCCCCACTCCACTCACAACGATCACCCTCATGGGGGCTCATCAGCTTCTGGGGATGGGATCTCCCCGCTGGCTCCCATTACCTGTGAAGTCCTCTGCTTGGCTTGGAAAGACCTGCGGACTCTGGGCCCTTCCGCTGATCCTCTTAGACAAGCCTCCGGTCACGTTTCACGTCTCTCCCAGCTGCAAAGCTCCCTCCTCACTTCTGTTGGCTTCCCTGAAGACTCATTTCACACCTCATCTTCTGCAGGAGGCTGTCCTGGGTCTGCCTCTGCTGCTGCCTCCCCCTCGGGAATTGCCTTCCGTTTCTTGTGCGTAGATCTCGTCCGGCCGTAGTTCTGCACGTGCCATCCCCCGTTAGAACGTCGGCTCCTTGAGAGTAGGGAGGGAGCTCTTCACCCCCTGGGATATCTCACAGTGAACCCTGAACAGTTCTCAGGGCCCGCCTGCCTGCTTCCTTCTGGGCCCAACACGCGGTCCATTGGTAGCGCAGAAGATACAGATACCAAAGGACGTGCTCTGTGGGCCACCCCTGCAATTGCATGTCACGGCAGGGACAAGAGCTCTTCTTCGTCTTGTCCCCTCAGGTGGTAAAAGATGAAACCCGAATTCCAGATCCACAGATGCTTTCTTGAACCCTATCCTGGGTTTGGAATGACTGCCGCAAAGACGAATCTCTGCAGAAGAAAAGCACTTGCTCTTTGGAACTGCACGAGCGACCCAAAGACTCCAGTGAAGTTCTGTTTCCTGCTTTCTTGACCCACTGGTCCTGGGAGAGAATCGACTCAGCCTCGGGACCCTTATTCTTCCCCTCTGGTCTTCTATCCCCGTGATTTACAGGATAGCCAATTAGATCATCGCAGAGAGACCAGAGCGTCATGAAGGCAGCTGAGAATTATAGACGCCTGGAGGCATAATGGGACTTAGAGATCATCCAGCCTGGCCAAGTCCTATTATTGACGAGGACCCCGGGACCCACAGAGATGGACTTCAACAGGGGCCGTGCCGGGGGGGTTATTTCTAAGGAGGGTGTAGAAAAAATAGAAGACTAAAATGATTCCTGGAGAACTGAGTTCACTGAAGGCAATAAAGGGTTCTCTCTTTAAAAATTTTTTTTCACTTAACTAAAAAATTCTTCCCATTCAGGGTACACAAAATTATAATTCTTCTAACAAGAACACAGTCAAGCAAAACAAACTCCCTTATTGACCAGTTCCAAAAAATAGGTCTCATTCTTGCACTGAGTCTGTATCCTCATTGCAAGGGGATGGTTAGGGAAGATTATAAGAGGAGGAGGAAGATGAAGAAGAGGAGGAGGAGGAGGAGGAGGAGGAGGAGGAAGAGGAGG
Source organism: Monodelphis domestica (assembly GCF_027887165.1). Lineage (NCBI taxonomy): Eukaryota > Metazoa > Chordata > Mammalia > Didelphimorphia > Didelphidae > Monodelphis > Monodelphis domestica. The sequence goes on from NC_077233.1 coordinate 19,163,176, forward strand.
AAGAGGAGAAGGAGGAGGAGGAGGAAGCTGTTGTCAATCCTCCTATCTTTTGTCCTGCCACTGGGCTTTGATGATTCTGGAAGAGAGAGGGAAGCTGACAATTTTGCACAACTCTTTCTCACCAAAATCCAATTCAATGGCGAGTCAAGACTCATGTCACTGGTCTCTGAAAACAAGACAAACAACAATGGCGACAGCTTCTTTCATGATCGGTTCTCTGGAATCTTGGTTGCTTGTTGTATTCATCCGAGTTGTTCAGCTGTTTCAGTTGCCCAAATCTTTATGGTTTCATTTAGGGTTTCTTGACAAGGATACTGGAGCAGTTTGCCTCTTCCTTCCAAGTTGCTGTCTATAACAATGTCATTATTATATGAAATAACTTGGTTCTACTCACTTCACTACGTTAGTTAACATATATCTTAGCGGGTTTCTCTGAAACCATCCCTTTCCTCAGTTCTTGTAGTATCTCATTATTCAGGTACCACAATATTCAGTCATTTCCCAGTTGATGGGTTTCCCTTCAGTTTCCTGTTCTTTGCTATCAAACTTCTTATCCTCGTAGCTACTTTCCCTCTCTCTTTGATCTCTTTTGGGGTATAGACTTAGCAGTGACGTGTTCTCTTACCATCCTTTTAGCTTGAGTTTCCAAGTTATCTGGGCTTGACGTTTTATACACATTCCAAGGAGCTCTAATGACTTGTGAACAGCATTGCCAGCCCTCATTAGTGACTCTTGAGTAGACAGGGTAACATGGAGAGGTTGAATGGGACTGGAAACAGGGGATGTACTGATTTTTGGAAAAAGGAATAAGGCAGATCATTCAAACACTAAATCAGAGAACTTGATATTGCTTTCTGACAAAATTCTAGAGTGAACAGACTATTAAAAGAATGGCTTCAAAGATGTGGCAATCACCATGAGCCAAAGTGGGTTCATCAGAATTAATCCATGCTATTTTTACATTATTTATTCATTTGTTTATTCATTCATTCATTTGCTTATTTATTTGTTTGTTTGTTTATTAAAACCCTCCCCTTCAATCTTGGAATCAAAATTGTGTATTGGTTCCAAGGCAGAAGAGTGGTAAGGCTAGGCAATGGAGGTCAAGCGACTTTCCCAGGGTCACACAGCTAGGAAGTGTCTGAGGCCACATTTGAACCCAGGACCTCCAATTTCTGGGCCTGCCTCTCAATCCACTGAGCTACCCAGTTGCCCCCAAATCCATGCTATTTTTAGATGTGTTAAGACTCTTTAAAAATATTATAGGGATTGGATGCCTGGATTCCAATATGGCACCTCTCTCTTCTTACCTTTGCAGGAAGACAGGGGGATATGAATGAATGTTGTTATAATTAGTGAATTAAAAGTTGATTGGATTGCTGGACCTTAAAGAATCATGGGATGAGCATTAATCTGTAGGACTGTCTCTAGGTGGGAGGGCCACAGGCTCTGTCCTTGGTTCTGAACATTGTCAATGTCTTTAATGAAGCTGGTCAACAAGTTAATGGATATTTGTGGAGGCTTACGGGTGAGCCTGATTAATGAAATCATGGCTATGATATACAATTGAATGGACAGCCTGTTGTTATTGTTAGACCCTAGTTTCCAGAGAGAACCAATGAATCAATGAGGTGAATGAGTGCATGAAAAAAGCATTTACTGTGGACTGTGTGCCAAGCACTGTGCTAAACGCTGGGACTGGAAACTGAAAAATTGTGACAGTGCCTGCTCTTCAAGGAACTTATATTTTAATTGGGGGAGACAGCATTTTAGCTGCAAGGTAGATGGAAAGGCTGAGGGGTCCGTAGGTGGTGTTCCCGGATTCAACTATATTAACCTACTGGCCGTTTCTCCACTGTATTCATTTCCTGTTTCCTATCCGTTCCACTAGTGGTCTGCCATGTTGGAATATTCAACCTCCTTTGACTCTAGGAATTCCTGATTTCCTTCAGAGTCAGCTCAATCACTACCTTCTTTGTGAAGCTTTTCGGGTTCCCTCTACTTGCCAGGACATGCTTTCCCCAAACTAGTTAGCATCCAGTTGGCATATAGTCTCTACTGTAGGGCCATCTTGTCCCTCCCCTTAGGATGGAAGCCTGCTGAGGGCAGGGACTGCCTTGCTTTTGTCTTTGTATCTTCAGAGTCTAGTGCAGCCCCTGGTACATAGTAAGTGCCCAATAAATGTTTTCAGATTGATTGACTGAGCAATGAAACGTGATCATTAAGTGAGATTATACTTCAGAGTGATGACCTTTTTAGAAATAATTTATCACTCTGAACTTTCCGCAAGTTATTGCTTTTAAATGGCTGCACTTTCCTGAATGACTACATTTAATAGGGGCAGCCCTTCCTCCTCCCCACGATTTGGAAGTAAATCATTAAGACTAATTCGACAGACTCTTTTTATGATAATCAATCTATCAATCAGCCGACACTTATTAAGTGCCTCCGGAAGTGCCAGGCACCGTGCCCAGGCGATCAGCCATTCGAGCCACTCTCAGGAGTTAAGTTCAGATGCTAAAATCTTGCCAGATTCAGCATAAATCCTGACGCTGATAAGTTGGACTGATGAAAAGAATCAATATCCTGGAGCCGATTTCACTTCTGTAATGGTTTGCAGGATCATAAATGATTAACTAGAGGAAAAATATGTCAGCAGGAGAAAGAAGGCTATCTGTGGCCCACGTGTGTTGGCGATTTAATTCTGTGAGTACACATCATCTTGGCTTAATGCAGGTCTGATTAGATTAGAGTTCATGGAGATGGAGCCAGGCTAGGGCTCTGCCCTTCCCCGTTCATCTCTGGTCTCTTCATGGGTGAGCACTGTCCCAAGTCGCTTTTCACGGTTTCCTGATAAAGTGGGGACTGTAGCATTTTTGAAACAAAAACGGATTTATTTGCCAGAACCCGAACACTCAGATATGGAGGGCAAGGGCTGCCTTGCCATTTTCGGGTTCCCAAGGCTTCCTACAGAGCCTGGCACACGGTAGGCGCTTCATAGATGTTTAGTGACTCCTAAACGCAAAGTTGTACCCAGCCATTCTGGTGCCCGCTGCTACACCCGTAGGACTTTCCATCCGCCCTAGAGGTGAGCTCTCTTGGGTGTCATGTTGTTTAGTCTTGTTTTTTCTTTCCTATTTATATCCCCAGGGGCTGAGCACAGAGCTTGGCACGCAGTCAACACGGAGATTCTTTTCCGTTCCTTTGACTGCATCCCCCATATTGTGCTAGTTTGTAGATTTAAGCTAGAATGTTGGGTCTGAATATTCCTGTTTATATGCCGACGCTTGCTTTGTGGCCAAATGGGTCGCTTTATCAGGAGCCTCCTAAGCCGGTGTCCTGCAGTGGCCCATTCTGGTCAGTCCGTACAGTTGTACTTCAGGTGGGGAAAATCCAAGACTCGCCAAAGGGGCGAGTGACTAAGAGAGCACATTTGGGAGAGGATGTACCGGAGCAGACTGATCTCATGCCGATGTTAGAAAAGGCTCCCCGCATTGTCCTTGACGAGTTTCCATTCCAACGAATCGGGGATCCCGATGGTCGACGCCACCAGCGGGAGACTTGGTGAAGGCCGAGAACGCGCTAACGCTTGTCTCCTTGACTGATTCCAGGTCGTCCATCTGCCAGGATCGGCCATGACTAATAATTCCGAGGGAGCTAATTAAAAATCACTTACAGGCTGCACCCTCTTGTTAATGAAGACCGCTTTATTCCGTATTGACGTTCAGCTCAACAAGCACTTCACTGCCTACGACTGTGCTAGCGACACTGAACTCATCCAACGATGAATAACTGCCGACTGCGTGCTAGAAACGGAGGACACAGAAAACCGAAGCTCCCAGTCCCTGCAGGGAGGGAACTCCACGACGGAAGGCAGGATGGGAGGCGCTCCGGGTGAAGGTGCCGTCGAGTATGAAGCAGCGATCACATAAAGCAAGGATCATGCCCAGGACCAACGCAGAGGGCAGAAGCCGGAGGAAGCCGAATGTCGGGGAAACAATTGCCCTCCAAAAACAGAGCGAAGGCTGGGGGTCGCCCGTCACACATGTGGCCGAAGGGCTTTCTGTTCAGGGATGGGTTGGACCCAGTGGCTGCCGAGGGGCTTCCCAAATTGGAGACTTGGAGAGGATTCACCGTCTCACCATAAACGGGAACATCCTGGCTGGCCTCACTCAGTTATTCTCTATGATCCAAAGGACTGGGATCGGGCTCTAAATAATGGATCGCCCTCGAAGAGAGGGTGTGAAGAACACATTTTCTGCCCTGAGCCGTGAACACCAAGTGATACCTTTAAGAGCCCCAGACCGTCTGCCCATCATTTTTCATTTCAAAAGGCACCCGACGTGATGGAAAAATGGCCTTATTAAAAAAAAAATACAGCAGTGAGTGCAAGTGTGTCCCCAGACTCAAGATGAACACCAGGCTCCCGCCTGATTCCTGGATTAAGAGTCCAAACCTGGGCTTTGAACTATCCCATTACAGTGAGAATTCCAAGAGAACCGGCTCTAAAGGGAGGCCCCAGGAGAGGCGCTCTGGGTGGTGTCTGGCCAGCCCAGAGGAATCCTAGTCAAAAGGGACCAGAAGGCCACACGGGGTCGGGGGTGGCTTCCTGTTCTTTGTGACTAAGGGAAGGTCAAGACCACCAGCAACATTCTGATGAAAATGTGGGGGGAGCATACAGCACACACATACACGCACGCATGTACACAGAAACACACACATGCACACACATACATGCACACATGTACACAGACATACACACACAGGCAACAACGTTCCTTTGACTATCATACTTTATTTTCGTTCTGGTAATACAAATGTATAATAAAATAGAAGGTGCCCAAATAGGTATGGTAACAGGTAAGAAAAGAATACAGTTTCTGGATATCAAGCCGTCATTTACACATTAACACTGCAAAACACATGAATTAATAACTCTTAATTGGCTTACATAAGAAGGAGAATTGGAAAGAAGTGACACCAGCGATGCGCTGGGGAACAGAGGAGCGCTGGCCCCGCCAGGTTCTTTCCCTGGGATTAAGGTGTGGGAACAAACCCCGGAAAGGAGGCGGCGATTTCTGCCCTCCAACAGTACTACGCATAGATTGGATTCCCCGCCAAACTGCGCCTGATTGAAAGTGAACATGGTTGGGGGAACCCTGGACGGAGCGCTGAAGCGTCCCTCTCATGCTTCTCTGCCCAGGGCCGCATCCTGCCCATTCTGGGGACGGGGACGGATTAAGCCAGCTCGTAGTATTTCCCGGTCTGCGGATCGAAGTAGCAGTTTAGACAGGGGTCGTACAACAGGGTCAGCACTTCCTCATCTTCGTCAGCACTTAAGTCATCTTCGCCTGTGGGGAGGAGTAATAAAGACGTGAGCCACAAACCGTTCCCACAATGCACCAGGCGTGTGGGGGCAAGGCCCCAAGGAGGCTCTCCTGGGGAACCTTGGCCACAGCGGATCTCCTCTTGGGCCAGACGCACGCAGGAAGCCCTTCATTATTAGAGGAATCCGTGCTGGGCATGGCTTCCGCGGATGGGGTCCTTCCTTCTGTTAGAGGTGGTGCGGGATGGGGGAGGCTCTGATCCCGGCGGGGCTGAAGCAGGGAGGCGCCAGGGTTACCCCCATTCCCAGCCCCCAGCTCCCGACCTCCCAGGACAGCCCCGGGGCGCACTGGCATTGGATGGGAGAGCCTGAAGCTGGCCCCGAGAAGGAGGAGCCGGCAAAGGGCACCGGAAGCACACTAAACCCCCAACCTCTGTGAAATGGCCTCTGTTAATCAGAGAGGACTGTAGTCTGGTGTGGCCGAGGCAGAACCCCCACATACTCCCCCTCTCAGGGAACCCCGCAGGGGGACATTCCCCAGCCACCTTTCCTCTGGCACAGAGCACCGGAACTCCCAGCATGCCCCTCTCCCCCCAGGGCTTCTTCCTGTGGCTGTAGTGAGCCACATGGTGGCGCAGTAGTGGCGCCTCCAGGCCTTTCCCTCACCATCTTCCCTCCCTGTTAGGCCTGCGCTTGCTATGGAATCCTGGGTCCTGAGTGGGAGACACTCTTACGGCATTGGGAAGACTATTTAGCCTCCACAGACTGTCCACAAAGACCCAATTTAAGTTTTTGGCATCTGAAGTTAGTCAGAAGGCCTGCGAGACCCTGGCCGCCCCCGAGCCTCTCTGAGCCTGTTTCCTACCCAGTTGGCGGCGGTAGCCACAGCCCTGGAGTGAATCTGCCCACTGAGCCTTCCTCACAAGCCTGAACCCGGCAGCTCAGGAGCGCTTTTCCTATTGGGAACGTCCCCACCCAACATCTGCACAGGGTCCAAGGAACGAGGCGTCTGAATTATTTTATGACAACGTCTGACCGGGATCCCAGCCTCGAGTTTCCAACACACCCTTGGGCTACTCCTCTCCTGCTGAGGCCTTCTGAGCTGCAAGCCGGCCATTTGTCAGAGGAAAACAGATTTCCCTCGTGGGCAGCCTGGTAGAACCTCCGCCTGTGGGGGGCGAACCATTTCATCATCGCCACATTGGGGGTCTCAGGCTCCTCCTGTCATGACGCCGCCCTTTCCGGCACAGGAGTGCTGGCGGAAAGAGCGATTTAGGGGCGGCATTCCTAAGGGAGACCGAGCAGGGGATCCAAGAGCTGGTCGGGGAATCCGCTGGAGAGCAGCAGTTGGGTTGTGGGTCCCAGAGGAAACGACTCCTATATTTTATTACCCAAAACTTTGGGCACGAGGAGTACTGCAGCCTGGCAGAGCAGGGGCTGAAGACCTAAGTTGAACTGGTGTTGCCTTTATATTTGTTTCATTTTGAAATAGAAATACCTGGCTGTCTCAATTACATGCCTAGATAGAACATATACAACAAACTACTACTACTACTATAAAGAAATACCATATGCACAGCATATACCTATATATTATCTAGACAGCATGAATGACTAATATTTTACAATGCTAAATTACATTATATACTGGATTATATTTTCATAAAAAAATCTAAGATTTAATATTTTATTTGGGAAATATTTCAGCAAGTGAAGATTGGATTTGGCTATCTCCTGATTGTAACAATGAAGATGCTTAGCTCTTCCTTTATTGTGAAGATTAAATTGTAATCCCCTGATTGTAACAATGAAGGCACCTGGCTCTTCCTTTATTAGTAAAATTGAATTGTAACCCACAATCTATTTTTAGATTTTAGTCTACAAAAAGGTGGTAACTCAGTATTTGAAGTAGATCTACTCATTTTAACTATAAAAAGGTATTAAGTAACTACAAAAGGTGAACTAACCAAAAAGGTGTTAAGTAACCCCAAAAGATATAATCTAACCAAAGAAGGTGTGAACAGTGGGTAGTCCTGGAGAAAAACATCTGCTGTGATTGGTAGCTGTGAAATTTAGAGGAGGTGACACAAGAGAAAAAGATCTTTAAAAAGAGGACCAGAGGCCAGAAGAAGATATTCAACTGGAGGATATTCGACTGAGATCTCTGACTTGGAGTTGGACTGGAGGAAATAGACCCCTGGAGGAACTTGTGCAGGAGACCTCAGACTGCTTTTTTCTATTTTAGAGGGTCACTGTGGTGAGCGAAAGGCTGACTTTGTGACCCTACCTCTGAGAAAGGCCCATCATCTTTTCCCTGATTAGGGCCTTAGTATTTCTACCTGGCTCAGAGGAAGCCAGGGTTTTCTCTCTCTCTCTCTCTCTCTCTCTCTCATTCCTTAATATCTTCCCTCTGTTGTAAATTAAACTCCCATAAATTCCATTTACATTAGTAATTCATTTTGGGATTTAGAAATTAAATCCCTGGTGACCACAAATATAAATATTCAGACTTCAACCACAATTAAAATATAACAAGGGAGAGAAGCTTGCTAACTCCTTGAATCCAGAAAATGAACTGTTTGAAGCAAGAGGCCTGCAGAAACCTACAGTGCATCAAGAAGTTCCAGAATGAACTTTGGAGTGCAATTGATTGAACTGAAGGGGGTTGCACATTTATTTTGAATGCACACTTTTATGTCAAAGGGGACTGCCCCCTAATTGGCTTTTTGTCAATGTACCTAGCAAAACATTGGTTTTGCTTTCTCTCCTATTTCCCTCTTATCTCTAACTATTATAGTTTCGTGCTCTACAAAATATCTCACTAGCATGCACCCAATACAAAAACCACTCTTACTAGCACACAAACAACAGCAAAACAATCTTACACACATACATGATCCTGTATGTTCTGGTAATAAGACAAAAGAAATCCACATTCAAGGTGAGACAACTGACAAGATGGGTCGCAGTAAAAGAGAAGAAACTGGACCTGAGAAAGCACCAATCAATACCGAAGACTGCAAATGAACTTAAACGACAATAAAAGAATTGTCAATCAAGGTCAATTTAGGAAAGGAACTTCCATAGAATGGATCACGTAAGATTAACCATCGTACAAATTAACACCACACTTGGGGAATTGCACACACATGTACACACATAAACCTGGCACAAGAAAGAAAATGATAAAAAAATTTGTCAGACAAGATGAGAAGAGGAAATACCGGAAGGAGTGTGAGTATATGCATCCACATTACATAATTAGTTCATAAACACAATATCATACTGATTTTTAGGGACTGTCTCATAAATAAGAACAGTCCATTATATGAATAAAATGTACATTTGTAAATACACCTGTAGTTAGAAAATTTTTAGGGGTACAAGATGATTATGTCAAATGATCAACTGGGGAGACTAGTCACCCAAATGATCACAGGAAGATTTGTGAAGATTAACTCTCCCTTGCCCATTTTTATATTTAATCACCAGAAGCGTATACACCCCCACATTTGAGTGGGGGAGGTCTGTGACCCACGTATGTGATACTGGATGATGAATCAGAATTGACCGACTGCCCCTTGGGCAGTCCTAAGTAAAGCTTTAGCTGTAATTGGTACACGTAAAATGGAAGGAAGTCACAGGAAGTGACAAAAAGGAGTGGTCTTTAAAAATGCCAAGAACTTCCTGTGAAGGGGCTTTTAGGTCTTTCATCTTCAACCTGACCGTGAAAGAGCTCTGGTTGAGGACCTCAGACTACTTCTATCTTCCTTAGAACTACCATGTGCAGTGAGTGAAAAAGGCTGACTCCTTTCCTGGGTTTTCTGAAGGGACTAGCCTCAGGAGAGGCCTCCCCTCTTGAGAGAGGCTTCCTGCATCCCCAGGTCCTCTCAAGGCTGAGGCCCCTCCAGCTAAGGACTAATTAGCCCTCCTGGGTTGAGCCAGGGGTCAGAGCAAAATACTTAGTGCGTAGGTGAGATGTCTTACCCTATCCTCTCTCTGATTTTCTTATTTTCACTCTTTCTATATTTTATAAATAAGTTACTAAAAAAATCATTTTGGAATTGATTAACATTCCTGGCGACCCTACTCTTAAATAATCCAGTCCAACCTTTTATATTAATCCCTTACATTCTGGTCCTTACATTACACAACTTAAATTAATACTATATATGAATACTAAACTATTCTACATATACACCTATATATTATATATCACATACACTACTAACTTCAGTTGTGTGTGTTTGAGAGAGAGAGACAGACAGAGAATGGGGGAAGGAGTGGAAGGGGGGAGGGAGGAAACTCTGCAACTAGGAAACCTTACTGTCTTAGAATCCCAGAAAGGAAGGACTTCTTTATTTTGGTGCCTATCTGGGATCCGGAAGGCAGCTTGAGCTCATGGAAAGATACTTGGACGTTTCTCCTCTGATACTGACTTGCTGGGGGAGTCCATTAAGCAAGTCTGTTTCCCCATAGGGGGACAGGGAGTGCAGGGGGTAGCGTGCTGGCCCTGGGATCAGGAAGACTCTCTTAAGTTCCAGTCTGGCCTCAGGACTTACTAGCTCTGGGAACCTGGGTAAGTCACTTCACTCTGTTTAACTCAGTTTCCTCATCTGTAAAGCAAGGGCCACCTTGCAGGACTGTTGGGAGTATCAAATGAGGCCTATTTGTAAAGAGCACACAGGAGGCACCTCTGTGAATGCTTATTTCCTTTCCCCCTCCATCCCCCCGACTCCATAAGAGGGTTTCTACGTGCTCGCCTCAGAGGATTTCTGGCATCAAAGGGCTTTGTAAAGTTTAAAGGACCTTAGAAATATTATTAATTTATTAATAAGCTTTTATGAAGTGGCTCCTATGTGCCAGGCACATGTGGGAGATTTCAAACATATATTTGATTATTTCCATTATTTTATAATCTGACTTATTATCTGGGCCAAACCTCAGGGAACTAACCAGGGGAACAACCCATGGGAGCAGGGTCTTGGAGCAAACTGGGGTGACACGATCCACCTTTGACACCGAAATATTCTAATGTCATCGAAGGATTTTGTTTTGGTTCTAATGTCATTTTTACAGACTTCAACTAACATCATTTTGCCATTGTAATCACAATGTAATGAAATTATAATGTCATTAAGCAATTACCATTATGATGTCAAAGCAATGGGAAAATGTTATGAAAAGTAATTACCATGCCTGGGTACGATGAAACTTTCAATTACGTTCTTGGATCACACAGGGCTTGTTTTTCCTCAAAATGGTAAATTGCCTTATTTCAGGCTGAGCCACAGAACCTAGACCATAATTTATGAACAACATCCCCCTCCCTGCAAGAAACCAAACCAAAAAACCGCCAATAACATTTCCCGCTACCTCCTGGAGAACATTTTAGACTGGGTCCGAATGAGGCTTTTTGCCTTTTTTCCCATCATAAAACTATTTCTTGTTCAATAAAATTGCCTTTTATTTAATAATCAATTCATCAAGTTTTAGTCTTATCCTCTTTGAAATTGGCTAATGGCAATAACAGAAGAAAAACCAACTCAACCGTTGCTAATGCTGCGATATTGGCTGCCTGCCGATCTGTCTGTTAAGAGTCATTCCTCCCATTCACCTACTCTTATTGAAAGTCAATGAAGGTAAATAATTAATTCTCTACGTTTAATGCATTAATAACAGTAGAAAAAGAAAAGCCTCGCTCCCCAACCCACCGCATCTTCAGCCTAGGCTCAACTGTAGGGGAAGCGGCTCCTTTGAACACCTTTGAGTTCCTTTACTTATCCTTCGATTTTCTGACTCTGCCATGTAGAACAATTGGTCCAGGGACGCCCTGCTCTCCCCTGTGGCTCTCGGAGGTGATGGACTGCTTTTCCACGTCACATTCACACGTGTTCACATTGTTCAAAGCCGTCCATAAAGATGGCGTTAGGAGAGCGGATTGCCCCAAATGTCCCTTCCCTGCATGGGAGGCTTCCGACTCTCTGGGCGCATCCTCGAGCGGGTGGCGTCCCCCGGCACAGTTTGCTCGGGGTTGTGCTGGGCCCCAGCAGACGGGAGCCGGAGCAGAACAGGGAAACAAGAGGCTCTGACACGTCTTTGACAATGCAGAATTGGGATCTTACTGCGGCCTGGAGAGCAAGTGAAGGGCAGACAGACGGGAAGTGTGGACGGCTGCTGGGTGTCAGCCGCACAGCGGGTCCATCAGAGGCCTTTTCTCTTCTGGTGAAATGGCCTGTAGAGAGGATCCTGAAGGGCCTCATCCACATGTGGCCACCATTCACGGTGTAACAATTCTGACAAAGGCCGCTTCTCCAGGGCGGCGTCCCGCTCTACAGACGTCCAGCGTCTTCCCAGAGAAGGGAGGGGGAAGCCTCTCCTGACATCCCCCGAAAGGCAGGCGGAGGCGTGATGGAGGGAGTCGGCCCTGGAGCCAGGACGTCTGGAAGCCCCAGTGGCTCCCTGTGCAGGCCTGTCTGACACGGCAGAGGAAGGCACTTCTTCACCAGGGAGATCCCAGGCCCAGGCCTCGGGGCCAGTTACTGAAGCTCTCTGAGCCTCAGGGACCACACGGCCACGGGCAGCATGCCAGGACCCGCGGGCAGGTCCTCGGGCAGCAAAGACTCAGCCTAGTCCATCTCTGGCCCAAACACGGCATGAGCCCAGGGTCCTTCCACCCCCCCCGATGAGGCCTCTGAGCAGGACGTGGCTGGACAGGAAATGTTTCCAGCTGAAGCCACGCTGCCCCCACTCCAGCGCCCACCATATCCACTTACTGTGCTGTTTCCATGAAAAAGGGAAGTACAAATTCCAAGCAGGGCCACAAGCCTACCTCCGGGGGATCTGCCCACCCACAAAGCCAGTTCTTAAACCCATCCGGGGTGCAGATGTGAAGTTTCAAAGAGCCCCAGAAGTCCCTGAATCAGACCTTGCTTACAGATGAGGCCAGCGAGGGCCGGAGAGCCCAGGTCTTGGCCAAGGCTGGCCAGGGTAAGCCTCAGGGCTCTTCCCCTGGGCCACGATGCCCCCCTGCCTTCATGCACCTTCACATCCACCCCGTCAGCATTTCTGGGGAGCCGTCAATCCCGAGCTGAGCCCCGAGAAGTCCCTACTATGTCAGCGTTTGGCACGGGCCGTCCCCACCCAAAGGAAGAAATCACCCGCCCTTGAGGTATACGTAACAGAGCAAATGCCAACCGTGCCTCAAGCCCGGGTCCCTGAGCCCATTTTCTTGAGGACTTTCTGCACTGGTTGAGCCTTTTACTGAGCAGACAACAGAAAACGTCCTTTTCCTCCACACAGGCAGACAGGAATACACCCGGCCTGCAGGGACAGGAGGAGTCAAAGGAGGAGGTGGACGAGGCACCCGTCTGAGCACGGGCAAATATGACAGCTGTGCCCTGTGGATAGCCCCTACCCCCTGGAGGAGGCTCCCTCCCCTCGCCATGCTACAGAAGCCAGGGCAAGCCTTGGCTTTCCCTCTTCTTACCAGAGGCTAGCCTGGGCTCTGCAGCCCGTGTCTGAAGATATGTCGGCTGTTCTAAATGCAATATTCATTAGGGATCTTTCTCGACCAAGAAAACCCCTAATTCTTGCCAGCAGGAGCAAAAAATAAACAAAACCCAAAGCCCCAAACACAGAGCCCAACCCTAAAACCCTTGAGTTGTAACAGCTCAAGAACCGGCTGCTCTAAAGAAAGGGGACCCCGTTTGTGCTGGACCTGCACACGGAGTCCTGAGGACAGCAGAACGGACCTGAACATTCCCATAAAAAGGACCTGAACATTCCCATAAAAAGGCGAGGACGTCCAGAGTCCTCGCACAAATCCATTCAATGACTTCCTGAAGGCTTTATCAGCTGAACAGAAAATCCGATGGAGGTTGACTAAGTTAGGAAGGCTTTGGGCCCAGGCAGTGATGGATGCTGTGTTTACAGCAGGAGGTGATAAAACCTGTCTACTATGAGTGAATAAAAGGCAGTTATTTAAGCTCTGACTGTATGCCAAGCCCTTTGCTAACGACTGACTACTGTGAGGCCAGCGAGCAGAGGGGGAAGTTTTTATAAGGCCAGTAACTTAAGGAAAGTCTGGAGACTATTTATTGGATGCCTAGAAAAATATGATGTACTGAGAAATATCCATACCAGGCCCTTGGAAATAAAGAAGCAACACATCCGACATGACTTAAGATGCCTGATTAAAGCGAGGCCTTCGGGAGGCTGCTGCTGGAGGAATGTCACAAAGATATTCTCCCAAGGCAAAGATGACTCTGTATCCCAAGGAGCACAATGATTTGCTAACAATAAGTGATCTCTAAATGTTTGCTGAATGAGTGAAAGCTGTAAAAGGGAATTCTTTGTTCTCAGTCGTCCATTCTGAGTTTACACTTGGGAAAGGGAATCCTTTCTTCCCTTTGTCTATTTTGAGTTAACATTTTGGTTAACAATAACTTAAGTACCCCTACTTAGTACCTCACCAGATTGTAAAGACAGGATTAACTCTCCTTTGTCTACTTTTGTATAGAATTAACAAAAGTCTGAACACCCTACTTAGCACTAGGTGGAGGAGCTCTCCACTTTTCACCTCTATCATCCAGGAATCTGTGAACCCTTTTGATAAGTATTTACCTCTCCAGAAGTTGAGAAGTGGTTCTCACAAACACTGCCCTGCCCGCCCCCCCCCCCCCCCCCCCCCCCCGGGAAATGCTGAGCAAATGGAAGCTGTGACTGGACCTTGTGAAAAAAGGAAGGGACAAGAAGCCACTATAAAAAGCCCTGCATTTCTGGAGCTAGGGAAGTTGACTTCAAGAAGGAAGTCTGCTTCAAGAAGTAGTTGGACTTCAAGAAGGAAGTCAGCTTAAGGAAGAAAGTTGGCCTCAGGAATCATCTTTAGCTCGAGTCATCTTGAACTGCCTCTTAGAGGGAATGTAGGTGAGTGGATAGCTGGCTTTCCCTTCTTGTCTTCTGGAGAGAGTTAAATTCCAGTTGAAGGTAAACAACTCCTAACTGAGTAGAGCACTAGAGCAATATTTAGTTAGGCTAATGTCTTCTCTACTCTTTTGTATTTCTCTGCTTTCACTCTTTCCAACTCTTTTGTAAATAAAAGCTATTAAAGTCATTTCAACTTTGAATGGGTGACTATCATATTATTTATAAATTTCATATACTTTAGTCAAAACCATTAACATTTAATTCTTACAAAGTCCCATCATGGAAATACAAATGCTTCAGAGGTGCTGGGCCCTGTACCAGTGGAAGAATTGCCCAGACCAATGGAATCACAGAGCCCTTGAAATATTGGGAATATTGTTTTGCCTTTTAGCTTTACCTCCTGTTTTAGAACCAATCCCAAGTATCAATTCTAAGGCAGAAGAGCATTGGAGTTAAGTGAATTGTGCAAAGACATACAACTACAAAATGTCTGAGGCCATATTTGATCCCAGGTCCTCCTGATTCCAGGCTAGGCCCTCTATCCAAAACTGAGACACCAAACTGCTCCTTTTAAAAAAAGGAAAAGAACCAAGTGAGGAAATCTAGCAAGTCTATCTTAAGAGGAGACTGAACTGGAGGATGTTTGTAAGTGGTTCTCCAAATGAAGAGATACTATTAACAAGTTGATAAAATCAATGAGGGTCTCATTGGGTTCATTTGTTGAGGGAGTGAAGATTGAGAATTATGGGCCTGGGGTTTGAAGACTTGGAGATCATCTAGGGGGGTACAGGGCTGAGCCATCAAAGTAAAGATCAGGATAAGGCAGAATTATAGGACTGAGTCAGTCAGTGAGCACTTATTACATCCCAGGCTTTCTCTGATAAAGGTCTCATTTCTCAAATGTAAAGAGAATTGAGTCAAATTTGTTAAACAAAGCATTCTCTAACTGACAAATAGTCAAAGGATATGAACAGGCTGTTTTCAGATGAAGAAATCAAAGCTATTTATAATCATATGAAAAAGTATACTAAACAACTCTTTGTTATAGAAATGTATATTAAAACAACACCTATTAGATAGGCCAATATCACAAAAAAGGAAAGTGTAAAGTATTGGAGGGGATGTGGTAGAACTGAGAAACTAATGCATTATTGGTGGAGTTGTAAACTGATCTAATCATTCTGGAGGGCAATTTGGAACTATGTCTAAAGGACAATAAAACTGTCTATGCCCTTTTACTCAGTCATACCACCACTTGGTCTATATCTCAAAGAGAGTTAAAAAATAAAGAGGAAAGGCCATTCTTATGCAAAAATATTTATAGTAGTTTTTTTTTATGGTGGCAAAGAATTGGAAATTGAGGAGATGCTCATCAATTGAGCAATAGTTGAACAAATTGTGGCATATGATGGCAATGGAATGCTATTGTGATATAAGAAATGATCCACAGGATGATTTCAGAAAGAGCTTGAAAGACCTATATGAACTGATGCAGAGAAAAGTATGTAGAACCTGGAGAGCATTGTATACAGTAATAGCAATGCTGTACAGTAATAGCAATACTATCCAATGATCAATAAAGTTAAATTATTTATATTTCTTTATGGGAAGATGATACATGTAACTCCTAAGAGGAGTCCACATAGACAAAGGACATGAGTTGATAATGTTGGGACGATCTCTCTTTCTCTCTAAAAAGAAATGAAGGGGTGAGAAAAAGGGATGTGCAAGTAGAAGAAATGGAGAACCAGAATATGGGAAAACTGGCATGCAAAGAAGAACCTTCAGAGTGGAGGACAACATGGGGTGGGGAAAGTAGCAGGTTATGCTTGAACCTCACTTTCATCAGAATCAATTCAAAGGAAGAATACACACACACACACACACACACACACACACACACACACACACTCAGATGAATATGGAATTCTATCTTATCCACTAGGGAAATAGTAGGGAGAGTGGTTAAGATATGAGGGGTGGGGAGGTAGAGGAGAAAAGGGAAAATGGACTAAAGGAGGCTGCAGGTAGAAGCAAAAACAGACTTTTGAGGAGGGACAGGATAAAAAAGAGAGAAAGATAAAAAGAAGAAAAGAGAATGAAGGAAAATACATAGTAATCATAACTGAATGTAAATGGAATGAACTCACCCATAAAACATAAGCTGATGGCAGAATGGATTAGAAACCAGAATCCAACATTATGTTGTTTATGAGAGACAAACAGAAAGACACACATAAAGGGCCAAAGCAAAATTTATTATGCTTCAGCTTATGTAGAAAAAGCAGTGTTGGAACTTCCGGGTAATCATGGCTGCAATCTAGACGCGGCACGTTTCCTCTCCCCAGCACCGAACGAAATAGACTACATCAAAGGAGCATAAAATCACCTTTGGAGGAACAGAAGGACTCCCCAGTACCCCACAGAGGCAAAGGTACGTGGGGCTTGAACATTTTCACACTAAAATAAGAAGGAAAAGCTTGCACAGAAAAGTGAACTGAGCCGCCCTTCCCCCACCCCACCTCCCCCACTAAACCAGAGTGAGCTACCTGAGCGCTCACCGGGACAGCGAGTGAGTGGGGAGCGTCTCTGTCTGGGGGGGCACTCCAGGGTCCTTGGGATCTGGGGACTGCCAGGAAAAAACGTCTCAGGGCGCTTTCACTGGAGAAGCCAGCGGACTTCGGGCGGGCTGCGCTGAACAAGGCGCACGGATTATCTGGGCGGAGCTGAATACCTGGGCTCGGAGGCTGGGAAGAACTAGTCTGAAGCAACCTAAATTCACAGAAAAACCACTCTTATAACCCAGACCCCAGACCAAAAAGGAAAGGGAAATAAAACCACCAAAGGGATGGCTCACATGGCCCAAAATCAAGCCTCCAGGAAGAAAGGGAAAAAAGTGACTATTGAAAACTTTTATGGTGGAAGTACCCAAGGGAAAGAGGAGAATGAGGAGGAAATCCAAAAAAAATTCAGAACACGCCTCCCAAAATGGAAACTATCAACAAGCTCTGGAAGATCTCAAACTGGAACTTATCCAAAAGATGGAAACCTTCTGGAAAGAAAAATGGGAGAAAGAGATCAGCTGTCTGACAGATAAGACTGCTCAATTGGAAAAAGAACTCGAAGCAGCCAATACAAGGGCAGACAAGGCTGAAAAGCAAATCCAGTCCCTAATGACCAGAATTAAGGACCTCGAAGAAAGTGAGATGATAAAACAGCAAGAATCAATAAAGCAAACCCAAACAATTAATGAATTGGAAGAAAACAGAAAATATCTCACTGAGAAGGTCACGGACCTGGAGAACAGAGGAAGACGAGAAAATCTCCGTATCATCGGTCTCCCAGAAAAACCAGAGGTAAACAACAAATTGGATTTTATTCTAGAGGAGATTATAAAAGAAAATTGCCCCCACGTTCTGGAGCAAGGGGGCAAAATAGAAATAGAAAGGATTCATAGAACACCTTCTATACTAAATCCCCAAAAGACAACGCCTAGGAATGTAATTGCCAAATTCAAGAGCTTCCAAGTAAAGGAGAAAATCCTACAAGAAGCCAAGAAGAAGAGCTTCAGATATAAGGGGGCTCCCATAAGGATCACACATGACTTAGCGGCTAACACACTAAGAGACCGCAAAGCATGGAACACGATATTTAGAAAGGCAAGAGAGCTGGGTCTCCAACCAAGAATCAACTACCCAGCAAAACTGACTATATACTTCCAGGGGAAAGTATGGGCATTCAACAAAATAGAAGATTTCCAAGCATTTGCTAAGAAAAGACCAGAGCTCTGTGGAAAGTTCGATATCCAAGCACAGAAAGCAAGAGAAACATGAAAAGGTAAATATGAAAGAAAGGGAAAAGGAGATAAATCTTATCTTTCTCTTTAAGTCAAACTCTCTTCTATAAGGACTACATTTACATCTAATTATATATATTAATATGTGGGGAAAATGTTTTGTGTAACTCTCATAAATTGTATCATCATAAGAGTAGTTAGAAGAAACATGCATAGGGAAAGATTGGGGAATCAAGAAGATTTGGGGAAAGTTGGGGCAAAAAAAGGAAAAGGGAGGGGGGAACCGTGATAATACTAAGATTAACTTCAAGAAATAGGGGGGGAATCAATAGAATAAACTTTCCCATATAAAGATACACATGGGAAGGGGAGGGGAAGAACTCTCATATGAGAAGGAGAGGAAGAGAGCGTGAAGTGGAAGTACTTAAACCTTACTCTCAGTGAAATCAAATCTGAGAGGGAAGAACATCTAGATCCAGTGGGATCCTGAATTCTATCTTATCCATTAGGGCAAGAAAGAAAGGAAAATTAAGGAGGGGGAGGGGGGAGGGAGCACAAAAAGGGAGGGAAGGAGAGGGGGGAGGGGAAGGGAGCATAAAAAGGGAGGGGCTAGAAAGGGAAGCATCTCAAGGGAGGGGACTAGGGGGACTGACCTAAAGTAAATCACTGGTTCAAAAGGAGAAAGCTAAAGAAGAAAGGTCAGAACTAGGGGAAGACATCAAAATGCCAGCGAATCCACAAATAACAATCATAACTTTGAACGTGAATGGGATGAACTCACCCATAAAACGCAGACAAATAGCAGATTGGATTAGAACACAAAACCCTACCATATGTTGTCTTCAAGAAACACATATGAGACGGGTTGACACTCACAAGGTTAGAATTAAAGGTTGGAGTAAGACCTTTTGGGCCTCAACCGATAGAAAGAAGGCAGGAGTTGCAATCATGATATCTGACAAAGCCAAAGTACAAATAGACCTGATCAAAAGGGACAGGGAAGGTAAATATATTCTGCTAAAAGGAAGTATAGACAATGAGGAAATATCACTAATCAACATGTATGCACCAAATGGTATAGCATCCAAATTTTTAATAGAGAAACTAGGAGAATTGAAGGAGGAATTAGACAGTAAAACCATATTAGTGGGAGACTTGAACCAACCACTATCAAATTTAGATAAATCAAATCAAAAAATAAATAAGAAAGAGGTAAAAGAGGTGAATGAAATCTTAGAAAAATTAGAATTAATAGACATATGGAGAAAAATAAATAGGGACAAAAAAGAATACACCTTCTTTTCAGCACCACATGGCACATTCACAAAAATAGATCATACACTAGGTCATAGAAACATGGCACTTAAATGCAGAAAAGCAGAAATATTAACTGCAGCCTTTTCAGATCACAAGGCAATTAAAATATTGATCGGCAAGGGTACATGGAGACCCAAATCAAAAATTAATTGGAAATTAAATAACATGATACTCCAAAACCATTTAGTTAGAGAAGAAATCATAGAAACAATTAACAATTTCGTTGAAGAAAATGACAACGGCGAAACATCCTTTCAAACCTTATGGGATGCAGCCAAGGCAGTACTTAGAGGAAAATTCATATCCCTGAGTGCATATATTAACAAATTAGGGAGGACAGAGACCAAGGAATTGGAAATGCAAATCAAAAAACTTGAGAATGAACAAATTAAAAACCCCCAGAAGAAAACCATACTAGAGATCCTAAAAATTAAGGGAGAAATTAATAAAATAGAAAGTGACAGAACTATTGAGCTAATAAACAAGACTAGAAGCTGGTACTTTGAAAAAACAGACAAAATAGACAAAGTACTGGTTAATTTAATTAAAAAAAGGAAAGAAGAAAGGCAAATTAATAGCATCAAGGATGAAAAGGGGGATCTCACCTCAAATGAAGAGGAAATTAAGGCAATCATTAAAAACTACTTTGCCCAACTATATGGCAATAAATTTACCAATCTAGGTGATATGGATGAATATTTACAAAAATATAAATTGCCTAGACTAACAGAAGAAGAAATAGTTTTCTTAAATAATCCCATATCAGAAATTGAAATCCATCAAGCCATCAAAGAACTGCCTAAGAAAAAATCCCCAGGGCCTGATGGATTCACCAGTGAATTCTATCAAACATTCAGAGAACAGTTAACCCCAATATTACACAAACTATTCGACATAATAAGCAAAGAGGGAGTCCTACCAAACTCCTTTTATGACACAAGCATGGTACTAATTCCAAAGCCAGGCAGGCCAAAAACAGAGAAAGAAAACTATAGGCCAATCTCCCTAATGAATATAGATGCAAAAATCTTAAATAGGATACTAGCAAAAAGACTCCAGCAAGTGATTAGAAGGGTCATCCACCATGATCAAGTAGGATTCATACCAGGGATGCAGGGCTGGTTCAACATTAGGAAAACTATCCACATAATTGACCACATCAACAAGCAAACCAACAAGAATCACATGATTATCTCAATAGATGCAGAAAAAGCCTTTGATAAAATACAACACCCATTCCTACTAAAAACACTAGAAAGCATAGGAATAGAAGGGTCATTCCTAAAAATAATAAACAGTATATATCTAAAACCATCAGCTAATATCATCTGCAATGGGGATAAACTAAATCCATTCCCATTAAGATCAGGAGTGAAACAAGGATGCCCATTATCACCTCTATTATTTGACATTGTATTAGAAACACTAGCAGTAGCAATTAGAGAAGAAAAAGAAATTGAAGGCATCAAAATAGGCAAGGAGGAGACCAAATTATCACTCTTTGCAGATGACATGATGGTCTACTTAAAGAATCCTAGAGATTCAACCAAAAAGTTAATTGAAATAATCAACAACTTTAGCAAAGTTGCAGGATACAAAATAAACCCACATAAGTCATCAGCATTTCTATATAATTCCAACACAGCTCAGCAGCAAGAACTAGAAAGAGAAATCCCATTCAAAATTACCCAAGACAAAATAAAATACTTAGGAATCTATCTCCCGAGACAAACACAGGATCTATATGAACACAACTACAAAACACTTTCCACACAACTAAAACTAGACTTGAACAATTGGAAGAACATTAACTGCTCATGGGTAGGACGAGCCAATATAATAAAAATGACCATCCTACCCAAACTCATCTATCTATTTAGTGCCATACCCATGGAACTCCCAAAAATTTTTTTTACTGATTTAGAAAAAAACATAACAAAGTTCATTTGGAAAAACAAAAGATCAAGGATACCCAGGGAATTAATGAAAAAAAATACAAAGGAAGGGGGTCTTGCAGTCCCAGATCTCAGACTATATTATAAAGCAGCGGTCATCAAAACAATTTGGTACTGGCTAAGAGACAGAAAGGAGGATCAGTGGAATAGACTGGGGGCAAGCAACCTCAGCAAGACAGTATATGACAAACCCAAAGATCCCAGCTTTTGGGACAAAAATCCACTATTTCATAAAAACTGTTGGGAAAATTGGAGGACAGTGTGGGAAAGATTAGGCTTAGATCAACACCTCACACCCTACACCAAGATAAATTCAAAATGGATGAATGACTTGAACATAAAGAAAGAAACTATAAGAAAATTAGGCGAACACAGAATAGTATACATGTCAGACCTTTGGGAAGGGAAATACTTCAAAACCAAGCAAGAATTAGAAAGAATTACAAAATGCAAAATAAATAATCTGGATTACATCAAATTAAAAAGTTTTTGTACAAACAAAACCAATGTAACCAAAATCAGAAGGGTAGCAACAAATTGGGAAACAATCTTCATAAAAACCTCTGACAAGGGTTTAATTACTAAAATTTATAAAGAACTAAATCAATTGTACAAAAAATCAAGCCATTCTCCAATTGACAAATGGGCAAGGGACATGAACAGGCAATTCTCAGCCAAAGAAATCAAAACTATTAATAAGCACATGAAAAAGTGCTCTACATCTCTTATAATCAGAGAGATGCAAATCAAAACAACTCTGAGGTATCATCTCACACCTAGCAGATTGGCTAACATGACAGCTATGCAAAGTAATGAATGCTGGAGGGGATGTGGCAAAGTGGGGACATTAATTCATTGCTGGTGGAGTTGTGAACTGATCCAACCATTCTGGAGGGCAATTTGGAACTATGCCCAAAGGGCGATAAAAGACTGTCTGCCCTTTGATCCAGCCATAGCACTGCTGGGCTTGTACCCCAAAGAGATAATGGACAAAAAGACTTGTACAAAAATATTCATAGCTGCGCTCTTTGTGGTGGCCAAAAATTGGAAAATGAGGGGATGCCCCTCAATTGGGGAATGGCTAAACAAATTGTGGTATATGTTGGTGATGGAATATTATTGTGCTAAAAGGAATAATAAAGTGGAGGAATTCCATGTGAACTGGAACAACCTCCAGGAAGTGATGCAGAGCGAAAGGAGCAGAACCAGGAAAACATTATACACAGAGACTGATACATTGTGGTACAATCGAAGGTGATGGACTTCTCCATAAGTATCAATGCAATTTCCCTGAACAATCTGCAGGGATCTAAAAAAAAAAATACTACCCACAAGCAGAGGATAAACTGTGGGAGTAAAAACACCGCAGAAAAGCAACTGCTCGACCACAGGGTTGGAGGAGATAAGACTGAGGAGAGACTCTAAATGAACACTATAATGCAAACTCCAACAACAGGGAAATGGGTTCGAGTCAAGAACACATGTGATAACCAGTGGAATCATGCGTCGGCTATGGGAGAGGGAAAGGCGGGGGGGGGGGGGGGGGGGGAGGGGAGGAAAAGAAAACGATCTTTGTTTCCAGTGAATAATGTATGAAAACGACCAAATAAAATAATATTAAAATTAAAAAAAAAAAAAAAGAAAAAGAAAAAGCAGTGTTAACAATGATAATTTCAGGCAAAGAGAAAGAGATCTAATGAAAAGAGATAAGCAGGGAAAGTACATTTTTGCTAAAAGGTACCACAGACAAGAAGGTTAAAAAAAATTAGGGGAAAGTTTCTCAGTTAAAGGCCTTATTTCTCAAATATATAGGGAATTGAGTCAAATTTATAATATAAGAGCCATTCCTCAATTGATAAATGGCCAAAAGATATGGACAGGCAGTTTCAAAAGAAAAAATCAAAGCTCTCTATAGGTTTATGAAAAATTTTCTAAAAATCAGTATTGATTAAAGAAATGCACATTAAAACAACTCTGAGGTACCACCTCACACCTATCAGAGATAACAAATGTTGGAGGGGATGAGAGAAAATAGGTAAACTAATAAACTGTTGGTGGAGTTGTGAACTGGTCTAATCATTCTGCAGAACAATATGGAACTATGCCCAAAGAATATAAAGGTGTGTATACATTTTATCTTACCAATGCCATTACTGAGCCTGTATCCTAAAGAGTTTAAAGGAAAAGGACCTACATGCATACAAATATTTCTAGAGTGCTAGCAAAGAATGGGAAATTGAGGGGATTGCTTATCAGTTGGGGAATGGCTAAATAAGCTGTGGCATATGACTGTGATAGAGCACTATTGTGCTATAAAAATGATGGGGGGAGTGGTTTCAGGGAAAAAAAAACCCAACATGGCAAGAAGTATATGAACTGATGCAAAGTAAAATGCGAGGAACTGGGGGTCATTGTGTACAACAGCAATGTGGCCATGATGATCAACTATGAATGATTTAGCTACTCTGATTAATACAACAATGCAAAAAAGGAGTCATGAAAAAATATTTTGTACCTTCAGAGCGAAGACTGGTGAACTCTGAGTGCAAACTGAAGTACAATTTCTGCCCTCTATTTTTCTTGCTTTCTTGGTGACATGACTAATATGAAAATATGTTTTGCATGATTTCACATTTATAATTGCTCTCATTTTGTTAGCCTCCTGGGTGAGAGGGAGGACGAGAGAGTTTGGAACTCAAAGTTTCAAAAGAAAAGAATGTTAAAAAGAAATAATATTAAAACAAAAACAAACCAACAAAATAAAAAAACTTTTCCTTTTCCTCTGTGTGTGAGTGCTACATCTCATAGACAAAGTCCAAAATGAGGTGTCAGTCCATCAGACTCTGTTATCCTGGTACCTCTTGGATTGATCACATATGAAGATGCAAAGCAGAAGGTTACAGCCCCTCTCCAGGAGCCCAGGTAAAACCCAAGAGGAGGGCTGTACCAGTTAAAAATCCAGGGTTCCCATTAGCCAGCCCATTTCAGGACCACTCAAAGCCTTTAATGTTCCCCGGAGCAACAGCTCTGTTTATGTTCCATGCAACTGAGTGGCTGCTGCCAGTGTTGGCCTTTGTAATAGTGACTTCAAGATGCCTTTTCTGGCACTTATCAGAAATAGATCTCTCGTGTGCCTTTGCTCAAGGATCACCGTCTCATTTCTTTGCCTTATTTAGGACATTTAACATAACATATCACTAGCTTCCTCACAGCAAGGTCCCCTCTTGACAGCAAGGTCCTCTTTTTCTGTCATACGTAATTATCAATGTACACCTCTGAAAAGATGCCCACTTTGAGGGGCATAATCTATTTCAGACAGTAAATCACAGCAACAGCTCCATCCCTCGGGCAGCCAAAATATACAAGTCAGATTTATGAGCTCTCACGTTGAATTCTCCAGACCTGAAGACAAATGTGGCTGCATCAGCGCTCCTTCCCTTGGGCAATCAGCAGAAAACTGGCACCTCTGTGGGTTTCAACTGTGTTTTTTGTCTTCCTAACTTTGGGTCTTGAGCCCTCTTGTTCCAGACTCGATGCAGAAATGTTCTTAGACAGCCATGTTATTAGGACCGGGGAGGTGCGGCGCAGTTTGGGAGTGTTTATTTCCCTTTCACACCATTCAAATTTCTCAGTTTTCAGCAAAAATTATTTTGTTGATGTTTTATCTCTGGGGGCCTAACAAGAATGCTTCTTTCTACCCCCAAGTCAGAAACAAATGGTTCATCTGAGCAGATGCCACTGACAAAGGGCCCTCTGTCTCGGGTTTTGTCTCTTCGTTCTTTTCAAATTTCTACTGGGGACCATCAGAGCCGCATTAAGGTTCTCTCCCAATAAGAATGTGTTGACTTGGTGATGCTCAGGAAATGATATTAAAACATTAGGATTTCCTTCCTGGAAACAATCACTAGAAAGTTGGGGCCACTTCTTTGATTTATTTCAGCTAGGATATATCCTATTCTAGAAGTACAATAAATATTAACTGACGGTAATGAAGAAATCAAGACAATATTCCCCAGGTGGGAAACGGTGGGCCTCACAGCATGGCCCTATGTGACTGGTATTTACCAAATGAAAAATGACAGGATTTCCTCATCTATAAAATGGGGGGGGGGAAGGAGGTAGGTAGACCAGATAGCCCCATGAACCCCCTCCAGCTCTAGATCTATGCTCCTCTTGACAACTTTTGAATATTTATAAATTCATTTACTTTCATTTCCAACAAATGTTACCATTTAAATTCTCACCTTGAACACTCAGACTTCCTGAGGAATCCAGGAGCTCTGTAGGTTGCTGGCTAGGGGGCACAATAGGTGGACTGAACACATTTAACCAATCCCTGAAAAAGAAGAAATCAAACGGACAATTTTAAACTTCAGAAAAACGAGGGTGAGTTGCCAATGCATTAACAAAAAAATTAAAAATATTAAATTATATATGAAAACATTAAGTAAACTACTCTTGATTTAATGATGAATAATAATTATGATGACACATTTTTAGGGCATTTAAGATTTAAAAAGTGCTTTCCTGGTAACAAACTTGGTAGCTAAATAGTTCAAGGATTATTATCCCCATTTTATGATAAAGAAGTTGAAGATCAGAAAAGTTAAAACTACTGTCTCCTGATTCCTAGTCCAGGGCTCTATTACTACAGAAAACTCAATGGATGTGGAGTGGGAGGACCTGACTTCAGATCCTGTTTCTGCCACTTAATGCCTGGGTGACCTTATGTCAATCACATCACCTTTCTGGGTCTTGGTTTTCTCATCTTTAATATAATAAAGGTACTGGCCTACATAGCTTTGAAGGTCCTTTCCAACTTTAAACCTATAATCTGAGGATGTTGTGATCTTAAGTCTGGCTATTCTTGAATGGTCTGTAACCCACTGGGTTCCATCAACTCTAAACCCTCAACCATAAGAGCTCAATTCATATTACCTCCAAATTTGGTAGGCAGGCTTCTATAGTGTTATTCAGGACCCCAATCAAAATATTAAGCAGCGCAGGGCCAAGCAGAGATTCTTGGGACTCTTTGTGAGAGATCTCTTTCTAAGTCAACACTGACCCATTAATGGCTACTCCTTTTTTTTTTTAACTTAAAATTTTTTTCGATTACACGTAGAAATACTTTTTGAGTAACCTTTTATTTTTGTATTTTAAAAATATATGACATAATATAAAATATGTATCAAATTATAATAAATATGATTATCCAAGAGAAACAAATGATCACATTAGCTATTTTCCAAAAATTTTTGACTGCTGTTTTCTGACATTTTGGGATTCAGATTCTTTCCCTCCCTAAGCTCTCCCTGAGGCAGTAAGCAGTTTGTTATAGATACCGGTGCTTTCATGCAATACATATTTCCATATTCCTCATGCTGACAGAAGACATATATCACACATACAATAAAAAATTCACAAAGGACATAAAGTGAAAGATGGTGTGCTTTGACCTGCTATCAGATTCCAGCAGTTCCTTTTTTTGGCTGTGGTTAGCATTTTTTGGTTTGTTTGTTTAATCATGAATCCCTTGGATTTATCTGGGAAACTTGCTAAGCTTAGTAAACTTGGTTTACCCCTTTACAGTTGGTCATTGTGTGATATTTCTGTTACTGTATACAGTGTTCTCCTAGTTCTGCTTATTTCACTTTGCATCAGTTTAGATAAATCTTTCTCGGTTTTTCTGATTGCTACTATTTGACATTAATCAGAGGATAATAAAAGTTATCTCTCTATAGATCAAGAGATCATATATGCTTTTAACACTTTCTTGAGAGATATCTTGTTGGAAGAGAACCATCAATGATGTATTTTGCTTTACTAAGTCAAATTATCTATGATTTTACTCTGTCCAGGCAAAAGATGAAATGATTTCTTAATAACAGAAACAAAATTTCTACATTAGAGAAAAAATATAGACTTCTCTATGACCTTCAGATTAGCAAGTTTTGAAAAGATGGTAGTTTTTTTCTCTTATTAAGCAGCAGTATTGGTATTAAGTTCCCCCATGGGAGTTCTGTTGCGTAGACTGTCACATCCAAAGATTTCATCACCTAGTGGTCTCTCGTGATAACCAACTTTGTACTTAAGTAGGCTGGTCCTAGGAGAGCAGACACTGTCACCAGCAGAGTCAGTCTCTCTCCTCTTACTCTTTATCATTGCTTATATCTTACAGGCCAGGGTCACCTACACATCAAGGGGAACCACACAAGTCTGAATTCTGTGGAGGACAAGAGACAGACCAGAAATGGAAGAGATCTTCCATCTTGGATCAATTTTCATCACTGATGACCATCCCCAGGTAGACTCAGGATTTGATGTGCTCTTACTATGAGCAGAAAATGAAATTCAAGTAAAAGATGGTGGGAATAATATGAGGACCAGAAACAAGGACACATGGGAGAAACCATGCCAATGGGAACACGGTTTTCAAGCTATAGGAAGAAGGGGAAGACATCAAATGACTGAAAAAAATTATATGTGGTACTTAAAAAGTGATCTGGAAGACATTAGCAACTCCTGCTTCACAGACTTACCTTCTTATTTGTGTAAAACCTTTATGGGAATGACCTAAATACTTCTTTTCAAAGGTACGATGATGAAAATACAACAGGAGAACAGACACAGTGGACACCAATGGGTCTCAACAATAGAGCCCATCTTCACAGTCCCAGGGGTTGACCCTTTATGAAGGACAGAGAGAAAGACAAGGACAAGAACTGTAGGGGGAGTGTTATTTAGGGGACCTCTAACTTAGAACCAGCTGGGTTATCAGAATAATGGTTGAAGCATTTGAGAGTCCAGATTCTTGAATAAGGCGTTTTGGTTGTCATTTTGAAAATGTACATCATGGACACATTTTCCCTTGAGCCCATCCTTGCATGAATACCTTTGGGGTGTGTGAATCTTGAAATTTCTCAGACTTGTGAATGTTAAAAAATTCCCTATTGGGGAATTTTTCATTGGGACAATTCCCTATTGGGACCACTCCCCATTTGGACAGTGAGAACTCTACTTAGATAAAAAATGTGAAGACCTCTACTCCACCCTTACTTAAGACTGCTTTAGGGGAGAAAACTCCTTGCTGAACAATGAAAAGTACTTAAACCCATACTTAAGCCATGCCTATTTTTAGAATTAATACAAAGGGGTGCTAAGTACCTATAAAGGTCAGGCAACTTGTGAACTTACAAGGAGCAAAGAGGAAAAAACTTACTCGGAGCTTTTCTGGTGTGAATTACTCAAAAATCCACACCTTCTTAGGTGTGGACTAAGAATGGTCTGTCCTTTGAAAAACGTCTACTGTGACTGGTAGATGTAAGAATTTAGGGGACTTGACAAAGGAAAATTTCCCTTTATAAGGAAAGGAAAAGCTGAAAAACAGGACTCTCTGGAGCTCTCAAAAGACAATCTCTAAGGAGGTTGTTGAGAGAAGGACAATCTCTAAGGAGGTCTCTCAAGGGAGGCTGACTCTGGCTGGAACTCCCTCTGGGGAGACTCTGTCCCCCTGAATCCTCACTTGAACAGATCTTATGGTGAGTGATTAAGGACTGACTGATCTTTCTTTTAGAGCTTAGGACTGGGTTGGCCAGGGCTGCCTGGGCCGGCCTATTCTTTTCTCATTTATTTCCTTTTACTCTCTCTCTCTCTCTTTCTTTGATTCCTCATTGTATTATTAATTAAATTTTCTATAAAACCCAGTTGACTTGGGTATATTCATAATTGGGAATATTTCCCTGGCGACCACCTTATATTTGATGTAAAAACAAGACACTGTAGTGAAAACATATTTTCTGCGGTCACAACTTACTCACCCACTCTTATATCTACAACAATTTATATCTTCCACTATTTTACTCACTACAGTTTACAACCTCAACCTTTTAATTATCACAGTTTATGACAAACACTCCTTTTAAATCTCACAGGTGTTCAGAGGATGGAAGGTGGAGGCAAGGGAGAGCTTGGCTCCAGCCCCGGCAGAAGAGCTCTCCTCCTTCCATCTCTTTTCTTCCCTCCTTATTTTTGTTCTCTTCGCTACCACTGATCCAAAGCAGGGACGTGGCTTCAAATTCCTACTCTGTCACTTGGTTATCTTGAGAAGGTCACTTTGCCTGGGTCTTGCTTTTGTAAAAATGATGAGGTAGGACTAGATGACTTCCAGTGATCCCTCCAACTCTAAATTGAGGAGTCGACAACTGTTTTGGTTCATCCTTTGTATCCTCAGTACCAGGCACAGTGTCTGGCATATGGCAGGTTCTTTACCTTCTGTCTTAGAAGCAATACGGCGCATTGGTTCCAAGGGAGAAGAGTGGTAAGGGCTAGGCAATGGGGGCTAAATGACTTATCCAGGGTCACACAGCTAGGAAGTGCCTGAGCCTCGATTTGAACCCAAGACCTCCCATCTCTGGACCTGGCTCTCCATCCACTGAGCTAACCAGCTTCCCCTTTGTATGGCAGATTCTTAAGAAATGCTTATTGATCTGACTGCATAGAGATGAAGGAAATAGAATAGTTAATAAGCAATGATCACAGATCTTAGATCTTTTGTCCGTCTCTATCAATGGCGGTGGGAGAGCAAAAAAGTGTATCATATTTGTTAGGAGAGGGATTGGGCTGGCAGAAAACAAGAAAGAATTTGGCTGGCTCTCCTCATATATATTTTCACAAAGAGGACCCGCCCTGAATTCCGGGATGGATCATCCAGGTTCCAGAGTCCTTCGGTGGTCCTGGGCTTTCCTCCTTCCCTGGACCCCAGGCCTCTCACTGGCAGGCTTTGGATCAGGCACGTTAAATTGGAGATGGTGGTGCGGCCCCAGCCTTGGCTTTCCCTCCCACGTAGAACCATCCAAACGGAAAACGTGCCCTATTGCAGGATAGCTGCTCCCCGGCTCAGCCCAGCTATCAACAGATCGTGGACGGTACACGAGTGCGTGAGCATGTGGTGTAACTGAATTCCATAATAACCAGGAAGGAAGTCAGGATGGATTGTTCCCGGACTTTCACGCGAACAGGGCATGTTCTGAGAAGCACCTTTCATGGACTAAGAAATGTCTACTTCACAGAAAACTTACCCAGGTTACACCCACACTGCTAACAGAGTGACCTCATCAGCCACTCAACATGACGGAGGGCGACGATTCACAGGGACAACCGAGAACGTTCTGTAACGCCACAAAGGAACCCCCAACGACCGACCTTCAAGGCTGGCCAGTGGCGACATTTGCTGCGTGAACACAGGCATGAATCCCACAGAAAAGTCAGACCCTTCCCTACAGGTGGGGATGAATTCTTGATGGGAAAGAACAGGAAGGGCACAGAGAAAGCCTTTCCTTCCTCACCGGACAGCTCTGCTACCGTCTTCCCTTATTCACCACCCAAACTCTGGAAACGAAGGCATCTCGATGCTTATGCAGATAGGCAGGTAGAGAGAGAGGCAGAATGGCTTCGTGGGTGGAGAGCTGGGCCAGGAAGACCAGGGCTGAAAGCCAACCTGACTCACGTGGGCCAAAGGACCCTGGACGAGTCACTTAACCTCTCGAGGGGGCCCAGTAGATAGAGCACCAGGACTGGAGTTAGGAAGATCTGAATTCTACTTTGACTTCAGACACTAACAAGCTGTGTGATCCTGGGTAAGTCATTTAACCCAACTGCCTCAGTTTCCTCAACAGTAAAATGGAGATGATCACCGCATCTCCCCCCCAAAGCTGTTGTGTGGCTTAAATGAGATCTCTGTAAAGCACCTAGCACAACGCTGGGCACACAGGAGATGCTTAATGAATGTTTCTTCCCTTCTCCTTTCCCTCCGAGTCCTCAGCCTCTCTCTAAGATGAAGGTCCCAGAGAAGGAAGCACGGTCTCCTCGTCCAGGAGTTCCAATGACACTTCTGATGCTGGCCGCCATTCCCTGCATACTTTACGTTGGGGCTGGGAGGGACTCCAGGGCATGATCGGACCCAACCTCTCTTTTTGGAGACGAGGAACATTCAGTGGAGATTGTGGGATCAAGAAGGGCTTTAGCGAAGCATCTTTCCTGGGCGCGTCTTCTCTGTTCCTGCACCTGCCCGCCCGCCCAAAGCGCCGTCTGAGCTCCTCAATCACGGCAGCCCCATTGCCATGAATGGGACGTCCCCGCACGGAGGGGGCAGGCCAATGCACCTCTCACGCGAGCTCCACCCAATGCAGTAGCCGTCCGGCTTAGAAAAGCGGGCCAGAAAAGCCACCCGGCCACCCCGGCATCTCCCAACTTCAAGACTGTTCATGCTCGGAAACTTCGTTTGGCCAGGGAGGACGCTGGAGGGTAAAGCCAGCCAGCGAATGGAGGCAGAGCCCTGGATGGGAGCCACGACATGGACCTGCACCTCTATCCCAGGAATCCTTCGATCGCGACGTCGTGGGATTATTGATACTTTATTGATCGGTTATTCTTCCCCGACAATAAGAACACGGTAACCAGCCTGCCCCTGCTCTCTGGCTCCGTGACAACAGAACGCTGGGCAGGCGGCGTCTGGGAGCGGCGAGCGGAGCACCAACAGCCCTCTACGTGGGCATCTGCCCACCCCGCCGCCATGTCCTGCGGCGGGGTTACGGCGAGGCCGGGTGGGACGCGGGACGGCGTCGGGGCCGCTGAACCGTTTTTATGAGCAATTTCTTAACGGCTTTTGAGTGTGAGAATGTTTATCCCACACAATCATTTGCAACAATCCAAAAGAAGCCCTGCAAGAGCTGAGATGCACTCTACACGGCAGAGCTCGTGGTCCGGCTACTCCTGAAGGCCGGGTCGGGGGCTCACAGGGAGGCAGCGGAAGCTCCAGAGAGGAAGACGACGCAGCTGGAGGAAGGGACCCTTTCCGGCTCGGCATCTCTGATGCTACGCTTCAGTGCCCTGTGTGGCCCGCGATGTGTGTCCAGAGTAAACACAAGGAGGGAGCCAGAGCAGGCCAAAATGGCCCAAGTAGACGTCTCAGATCCATTGTGTGCAAGGCACAGGCCCGAGGACCAAACTGGACGCAACCCTGCAAACTCTGAAAAATGTCGCTAAAATTATTTTTTGGCCAGACTAAAGATTTCATTGATGCATGAAGAGAAAACTGGAGACGGACTCCCTTGACCAACGCATATTTGCAGCAATTTACAGAGCTGCCTGGAGCTGTGAGAGGAAGTCACTTGTCTAGGGTCTGTCTCACAGCTAGTATGTGGCAGAGACAGGATTTGAATCCAGACAGTGTGGGTGCCCCCCAGCCCCCACAGACTCTCTTGTCAAGGTACTCTAGTAGTATGTAGGGCACTTATATAAGGCATTACTATGTGTGTGTTTAGAGATACATATGCATTAAATTTCACATGTCATATTACATATATGTACACATGAGTACACACACATGTAATGAAGTGGTGAACTTCACAAGTGAGTTCAAACACCTAGAATTTCAATTATTGGAATCGTGATTTATTAATAAAAAAAAAACAAAGAATCTGCCAGCTGGGACAGCCTTGCCTAGTGGAAGACTGCCCCGATCTAACATTTTGGATAGCTTATATACGTTACAAGATACAAAGTTATTTCCTTTCACATACAGGTTCTTATCTGACAATAAAACAAACCTTAACACAGGAATGTGAGGTCAGTAATAGGGGGACAATCCTCAGATTTATTGGGGGGGGTTGTTATCTAGGAGTGTTTATTTTCACACGCATTCAGTCACTTAGCCCTATCCTGCCATGTTATCTTGCTTCCATCCTGACCTTTTGATATTCCTGAAATTCCTCTTTGTCTTCTGCCCCTTTCTGATTCACATCCCCCAAGCTAAGTAGAGACTACTTTGCTGTCTGCATAAACAGCTTGACTTCCTGGGGGAGGGAAGCCAGGTCTGTTCCCTAAAAAATGCAGGCAGGGGTCTATCTGCTTTATCTACTTTTAATTTTTCTATCTTGCCCTTTTCAGACTATTCCAGTAATCCAGTGCTCACAGAGATGGAATGAAGGAGGGAAGATGAATGAGTGTGGAGTAAGCTGAAGCTCAGACAAGCAGAGCCTGGGCTTCTGTCCCATCCTGGGAGTGTGGATACCCGTGCTTGGCCCCAGCATGCCTGGATGCAGGACTAGCCATCTTCAGACCTTGTAGCCTCCTGGAGTGCCGCCCCGTCTGGGTTTCCATCTTTCCAATGGCTGGGCACATGCTTTTGTTTCCACACTCTCCTTTCCTGACATGTACACACAATCTGGGGGTGCACAACTTCTCCGGGACAGCTGGGAAGGACAAACTCCATTTTCTGCCTCAGGGCAGAGAAAGCAGAAATTCACCTAATTGTAACCAGGATCCTCCCAAACCCCCAAATGCAGCCCTTTAATTTTTCTCAAATTTGAATGCAACAAGTTCTTAACAAAATCACTCCTTTAAAAAACCCAAACCAAAACATCTTTTACCTTCTGTCACAGAATCAATACTAAGTATTGGTTCCAAGGCAGAAGAGTGGTCAGGGCTAGGTAATGGGGGTTAAGTGACATGCCCAGGGTCACCTAGCTAGGAAGTGTCTGTGGTCCTATTTGAATCCAGGATCTCCTGTTCTCAGGTCCAGCTCTCAGACCACTGAGCCATCTGGCTGCCCCACACCAATGTCTCTTAAGGGGTTTCATATTTGATTTGGAGTTGGACCTTCAGAGGATTTTCAATTTTTTTCCCATCATGTATCAGGTTTCTATTTGTTTTTCCTCAGAATGCTAAGTAGCATTCAATTCAATTTAATTAAACAAATACTCATTAAATACCTCCTGGGGCTTTGAAATCTATTGGCTAACTTTGAGGGAAGGACAAAAAAAAAAGAAAGGACTGTATTTTTCTAAATATCGGCCATACTCTCTTTTGTCCACTCCTTCCTCCAATCTAGTTTATATACAATCCGAGTCCTGCATTAATTGTCAATGTTTACCTGTATAGGTGTTTTCTCATTTCAGGTTTCTATTTAGAGGCAGATTATATACTGTAATAATACTTTAGGTGATTTTAATTTACTGAGGCTTACAAAATTTTCCCCCCAGTACAACCTTCTAAGATAGATAGGGTAAGTAGCACTTCCATTTTGAACAGATTATTCTGACTCTTTCCATGGCACATAATATCTAAAAAGAAAATCTAAGGCTTGAAGGTTTACAAGGCACTTCCTCACAGCCATGTAAATTAGAGTAGTCAGGTACACAAGCAAACAGGGGCACTGAATGAATTGCCCAAAGTCTCCAAGCTAGGTAGTGCCAGGACTTCAATTCATCAGTTGTACCCACCAAGCACCCTGGGGTGCCCACTCTGCCCACTCTCTGGGGCTGACTCCCTGTCTGCAAGGGGTTGGGACCACATTAGAGAACACGACTTTGATGGACTGGTGACTGCACTAGTGTGGGTACACCCTGCACCAAAGAATCCCATCCACTTTTACTTCATCCCTCCCATAAATACTCCTCTTGGTCTTTTGACATTTCAATGGTCCCAGCTGGTGCAGCACTCGGCCAGTCCACGTGTTTTCTCTCACTCCCCAGATCAGCCTATTTGCAGCCTCCTTTGGGTAAGGCTCTGAGCAGGGGTCCTGGAGACACAATGATCAGCCTGCCTTGGGTCCTGGGGGCACATTTCCTGAAGGCTATCTTTTGTGTTACTTCTTGCCTGTGTCATTGGTAAAGTTCTGTGGCCTGCTGGCACCTGGCTCCTATCTCTACGCTGTCCTTTAGGTCATCTGGGATTCTGATTCTTGGCAGACAATGATATTATTCCATGCTTGCACCATTCAACATCACTAGAATAATACTAGTGCCTAGAAGATAGGTTTTGGTGTCTGTGTGTGGCTTGTGTTAACTCAGCGGTTCTCAACCTCTCCATTTGTAGCAATGAGAATACATAATGCATCTCAGGTATTTACATTCCGAATCATAACTGTAGCAAAATTACAGTTTTGAAGTAGCCACCAAAATAATTTTTTGGTTTGGGGTCACCACAACATGAGGAACTGTAGTGCGGGGTCACGGCATTAGAAAGGTTGAGAACCACTGTGTTAACTGAAAGACTGGCACAATTTTCCAAATGAACCAATTTCACTCTTCACTGTATTCCATGCTGGGCCTGTCTGCTTACTTCAGTGTCTATCAGCAGGACTTGTCCTGTGTAAGAGTTTAAATTTAGGTTTTATGCTAAATATGAGAATTCTAAACTGGTATTGTGATTACCAATTTAAAAAATATTATAGTTTAAGTCAAAATGACTTTTAGCAGCTTTATTTGCAAAGAGATGGAGAGAGTTAAAGTGGAAACATATAAGGTAGAGAATTGTCTAGTCTACCACTCTAAG
This sequence comes from Monodelphis domestica, assembly GCF_027887165.1. Taxonomy (NCBI): domain Eukaryota; kingdom Metazoa; phylum Chordata; class Mammalia; order Didelphimorphia; family Didelphidae; genus Monodelphis; species Monodelphis domestica. The sequence goes on from NC_077233.1 coordinate 19,198,832, forward strand.
TGCTGCTCCTATGTTCAGCCCTGGCAGGGCCTCCTCAAGTCTGTTCTTCATGTGGATCTCCCAGTAATCCTCAGCCAGAGGTCCAGGTGGTGTCTTTGGATAGAGTTCCACCAATGCAGCCTCCTCCAAAGCCAAGGCAGGAATCTCTGCCACTCACCCAGCAAGCTGACGCAGGATCCAGAGAAAAGGTCTCCTCCAAGCCAAGGCAGGGATCTCAGCCACTCACTCCAAAAGCCTGGAAGGGAATGGATCTCCAGAACCAATCTCTCCAGAAGAAAGGAAAGGAAAAGCCCCACAACCATGCTCTTTTTATGCTCCTGTTTTCCACATTATTTCCTGTCATTCCTCCTTCATAGAAACCAATGGCAGTCTTTCAATTTGCCTAGCACTGCCCAAGGAGGAGGCAGTAGCCTTTGGGGGTGTGAGCTTACTCTAGTGACTTGTGAATTCTCTTACTTAGTGATAAGTAGGGGTACCTTAAGTTCTTGATTAGATTAGCTAAAAATAGGCAAGGGGAGCGTTAATCCTTTCTTCACACCTGGATATATGAACTGGCTATTTGTATTAATTCAATGGGTCCATCTGCCCATCATCCTCTGGATAATAAGTGCCTTCATCCATTCAGTTTTTCCTGTGTAGATTATTAGACCAATCTCAATTTAAAAGTCACCAGTGAGGAGGTCTTGCTGATTTCTGTTGATTGATATAATCAAAACCATAGAATAGAGAAATTATAGTTTGTAATAATATGAAATAAGTTTGATCACTGCTTGTAGGTTTTGAATATTCTCTATGACAGCATCAAACACCTTAGGCAAACAAATCTCAGTGTTTTATGGAACATTGTGTCACCTCTAACAAGGGTTCTATCTGTGTGAACTTGGGCAGGTTCAGCTGTTCTTCCCAACTTTGTATTCTTGAGTATCATTTATTTCTCAACAGGAACTCGGTGTTAAAAGTGCAAATGCAGACTCCACTGTCATGAACAATGACATAAAATCTCTATCCCTGAGAAATCAATCCAGTCAGCATTTGCTTGTTTCCCTCTTTTCAGTATCATCCACAGATACCCTGGGACTGAATTTGCTGGGTCATGTGCCAAGCTTTTTGATGTCTGAAAATGGGCTTATGTTGTAAACCAGAGTAGCCTTGTAATCAGGTCTTTCTGTTTGGCCAGGAGATCAGGTGCTGGGCTGGGTTTCAAGCTTCATAGGGAAAAATAAAGAATATACTGAATCAAACACCAAAATATGTAGCACCTTTTGGAAGTGCTCCTGGACACTAAGATACAGTTGGTGGATCTGTGAATGGATCCAACCATTTTGGAGAGCAATCTGGAATTACACCAAGAAAGCTATAAAACTGGGTATACTGTTAGACCCAGGTCTGTTTCCTAAAGGGAAAAGAGAAAAAGGAAAAGAACCTATCTGTTCCAAAATATTTCTAGCAGCACTCTTTGTTGTATCAAAAAATAGGAAATCAAGAGGATGTTCATCAATTGGAGAATGGATAAACGCATTGTAGCATGTGATTGATATGGAATATTACTGTGCCATAAGAATCTATGAGCAGATTAATAAAAAAAACTGGAAAGATCTACATAAAGTAATGGAGAGTGAAATGAGTAGAATCAAGAGAACATTATGTACAGCTACAGGTTGAACCTTTGAAAGATAACTTGTGAATGCTCACCTCCGGAGAATGAACTTGAACTGAGAAATGGAAACATAAAAGACATAATCTATATAATTTGCCAGAAGATGGTTTCTATGGTGTGGGGAGAGGAGAGGCTGAATAAAAAATAAAAATAAAAAAGAGGTGCTCTTGGAGATCAGGTTGGGAAAGATCAGTAATAGGAAAGGCTACCTGAAAATTACAATTGAGCTGGATCATCAAAGGTAGGTAATATCTGAACGAGTGGATAGGATGGGGATGTATATTATTGGTAAGGTAAACGATAGGGGTAAAAGAGAGAAGGGAAGAAGAAGCATAAGCTGCGTGGGGCAGTGAGGAGACTAAACTAACTGGGTAGATGGTTCATGTTGTGGAAGAAGGGAAAACAGCAGAAATAGGTAGCACCATATTCAAGTGCAAAAAGGAAGAGTTTTCATTTGATACAAATGACAGAGTAGAGCCACTGTAGGGTCTAGAGAAGGAGGAGGATGGGACAAAAGTGGAATTTGAAGTAAATTAGAAGGGTGCCTTGTGCCAGAATGGATTGGAATAGAACAAAGCCCAGAGGAGAAGGCTCCTGCAGTTATCCAGGCATGGTGTGATACGGTTCAGCGCAGTGAATGTTTATTAGCCACTGACTTTGGGGAAGAATAAAAAGACTTGGATGATGATGACGATGATTATTACTACTGCTACCAGCATTCATGTAGCACCTTAAGGTTTGCAAAATGTTTTATAAATATTTCACTTCATCCTCACAACAGCTCTGAGGTGGGTATTATTACTATCCCTATTTTACAGATGGGGAAACCGAGTCAGAGGTTAAGTGACTTGTCAAGGGTCACAAAAGGGAATACATAATTAAATGGTACCACTGTGCAATGTAATTTCCAAATAATATCTCACTTGATCCTCATAATAAACTTGGGAGGAACATGCTATTATTATCTCTTTTTATAGTTGAGGAAACTGAAAGAAACAAGAGATTAAGTGACTTGCCTCTATGATATGTCGGAGGCAGGATTTGAACCTGACTTCTTGACTAGACCCAGAGCTCTCTCTCCGTGGTGGCATTCCTAGTTTCCAGTATAAGGGGGATAAAGGAATGCATGTATGAAAAGTGGCATGAAAGTCTGAGCTCAAGATTGAAGAACAGCATTGCCATCAAGAAAATGGCCATTCCGTAAAGGGAAGTCTTTTCCCTGACTGAGATGGGAAGCTATTGGTCAGCAATGATGAGTTTAAGATCACAGTAGCATGTCCAAGTGAAAATGTATCAAAGGCATCTGAAAACAGGGTTGAAGACCCTTAGCATGAAGATCATTTATTCATTCATTCAACAAACAATGCTATGGTCTCATCATACCAGGCTTTGAGAATGTTACAGCATTTGGAAGAGCCACGTTCTTGCTAAGAAGAGCCCATCATGTAATGGGAGAATAAGAGAAACAAATATGGCTTTGCACTGATTATTATTAGTCAGAGATGGCAAAATCAAGTGGCTTTTCTGGTCATAGGAAGGTCGTCAATGATGTGGAGATACAGAGAAAGCTTCATGGTAACACTGAAAATGGGTTTTCCAGGATGTGTGAATTGGATGGGTGGAGGGAGGAAAGAATGGAACAATCACAAGCATAGGCATGATGGTGAAAGAGTGTTGAGGCAGAAATTTCTAATCTCCAAAGGGATGAGAAAATGTTCAAGGGGACACAGGAAATATTTGGTAAATGGCCATCCATTCAAATGGAAATGGGATAAAAAGAGAAGTTCTGGTGCCAAACAGTGTGGTAGAGGCATAGAGAGAGAGAGAGGACTTGTAAGCCAAGGTGCAAGAACCAATGCTGGGGACCTGCCTGTCAATCAAGAAGAAGGTTCCAAACAGAATGTTCCCAGGAGTTGGCAGTTGAGCTGACCAGGGGGAGGGGACTTTGGAGTCACTCTCTCTGGAGGTTGAACCTGGCTGAAAGACCCTTGTGGGGCTGACTTGGTTTTGGGGTTCTCTGATCAAGGAGAATCCTCTGTTCTTTCTGAGATTTTTGACTGACCAAGAGTTGGAGGAAAGTCAGGCTGAAGGAGAGATTTTGAACTTTGTTTCCCTCTCTTGGGGAGTTGTCTCAGAAGGAAGATCTTAAACAGCTGCTGTCCTCCATTTCTCTAATTGTCTTAGAGTCACAGTTTGTGACTGAACTACTTTCTCAAACCTTCAATTTCCCCTCATTTTATATTAGGGACATCCTCATCCCTCTAACCTCAGTTTCCCATCCTGTTATCCCAATAAACCCCTTGACTTGAAAAAGGAAAAGAAAAGAGTATCTTTATAGTTCACTCAGGGGGGAGGGAAGAAGCCAAAGGCTTCAAGAAGAATTGGGAGGAGAGGGTGGCAGGAAGAAGAGGGTTGGAGAAAGAAGGGAGTGAAGGGGAGGAGAAGGTTAGAAAGATATACTGATCCATCAGCCATCAGTAGGGATCAGTAGGCAAACCCCAGAGCATTCCCCAGAGCAGTTCCCCTGTGTGGCAGCATCCCTGTACTAGCGTCCCTCAGCATTTCTCATTCCTAACTCCATTACAACCAAGCAGCTTCAGATTCCCTTAGCAGCTCTCTAGTCATAAGCCAGAGACAGCAGTCATTGCAAAAGAAACAGTTTCCCCTCATTTTATTCTCTATTTCAAGTGGCACCCCAGATGGGACCATCCTGGCTTACAAGTCCTCTCTCTCTCTCCATGCCTCTACAATAGGACATGTTGGTGAGAGAATAGTGAGGAGGCAGAGGCAGGATGGAGATGGAAGACAACATGATGGTGAAGTGCACATGCAAAGTCTTTAAACCAGCTCAAGGAATAAATCCTACCAACAAAACAAAATGAATGAGGTTTGGAAGATGAACCCATTACTCATACAAAGCTGGAAAAGAATCAAGAACAATGGCCCAGTGAAAGATGAGCTAGCTGAATTCCACAATAAAGGGGGAACTCCAAATAGCTTTCTATTCAATGAGGTCCAGAGTCTTGGGTCTTCCTTGGGGCAAAGCCATCCCATTCTTATTAAATCTGCTCACAAGGGTTGTTTGGAGGGTCAAATGAGATACCATCTATAAAAGTGCTTGGCACATAGTAGGCACTTACTAAATGCCTGTTTCCTTCCCTTTTCTTTAATTTCAATAACAATGTATCTTGGTAAATCAGGATTCTTAATCCTGTACTCAATCAAAACTTTTTAAAAACTTTTTTTTTAGAGCCTTTATCTTTCATTTCGGAATTGATTTTAAGTATTAGTTCCAAGGCAGAAGAGTAGCGAAGGCTAGGTAATTGGATTTAAGTGACTTGTCCAGGGCTAGGAAGTGTCTGAGGTTACATTTGAATCCAGGACTTCCCATCTCCAGGTCTGTCTCTATCTACCAGGCGACACTTAGCTGACCCTCAATTTAAGGTTAAACTGGAGGTTGAACCTTTTATATGGGAATGGAAACACACACACACACATATCCCTGTCAGAAACTGTGCTGAGAATAAAACTGAGTAACAGAATCAAAGGTCTTATTAATTTGTGCACAATAGACAACAAACACCAATATGATACTAAAAATGTTATACACTAAATAAAGTTTTCTTTATCGAAAATTAATCTATTTTATTTCTTTTGTGCATATGCATAGTAAACTCTGGAATTTATTTCCTTTCATACTCACTAGAATATCAAAAGTTAATAAAAAATTAATCTCTTTATTTCTTTTGTGCATATGCATGGTAAACTACAGAATTTATTTCTTTTCACATTCACTAGAGGGTATGGGAAGGCTTGGTGAGAGTCAAGGGACACAGAGACCAGAGAAGGTTGAAAACTCAGGCTGGAAGCCATGTTCAGGAGGGCAAGTTAGTTCAGTGTGCCAGACTGCAGTGTAGGAGTCAAATGATGGGCAGCTTTTGGGCACCTATACCTCAAAGAAGGGAGAGGCACAAAATTGCCAAGGAGCTTGAATGCCAGGTCCTCTAGGAGTCTGAACTCCATTTGGTAAGCCAAAGGGAGCTCCAGAAGGGGTCTGAGTAGAAGAATGTCATGAACAGATCTATCTGTAAGAAATGAAGGATGGAATGGAGAGGGGAAAGAGGAAGATCCATTGCTGGTGGGCAATAATGAGGACTGACTCCAGGGCAATGGCGTTAGGAACAGATTGGGGATAGTTGGGACCTGCATTATCAGAGGTGGAAATGCTAGAAATTCTAATCAATGAAACAGAAGAGGTGAGGGCCAGCCAGATATCAAGGACAAGGCCTCAGACACAATCAGCTGGGTTAATGGTGATGGGGTTAAGAGGAAGGGTAGGTTTAGAGTGTGCATTTCTCAAAGAATTTCATGGGCTAGAAGGGACTCAAGAGGGCCATCAGGCTCAAGGTGGACCTAATTCAGAATTCTCTCTAGAAGACATACAACAAAGGCAACAAACCCAGACTTTTCCTGAAAGTCCCTAATAAGGAAGAATCAATTAGCTTCTGAGGCAGCCCATTCTACTCTTAGATAGCTTGACATATTCAGAAGTTTTGGTTTCTTTCCTTGATGGGTCATCCATCCATCCATCCATCCATCCATCCATCCATCCATCCATCCATCTATCCGTCCGTCCAACTGTCCATCCATCTGTCTATGCATCCATCCATCCATCCATCTATCCGTCCGTCCAACTGTCCATCCATCTGTCTATGCATCCATCCATCCATCCGTCCATCTATCCATCCATCCATCCATCCATCCATCCATCCATCCATCCATCCATCCATCCATCCATCCATCCATCCATCCATCCATCCGTCCATCTATCCATCTATCTACATTGGATATAACCCAAGTTTGTTTTAAATATAACTTTAGTTGTGAGAGTCAGTGAGTTCCCAGATAGAGGAGATAGAGAAAAGCTGAGCACTGTCAAGAGGTTTGACCCCTGAAGGTAGTTCACAATCAGGAAGACTAATCAGGGATACCACAATGGTAGTTGGGGGAGCCACTGCTGCTGTCTCCAGGTACTTCTTTTTGCCTCATAAGCCACTGAGAGGATGCTAGATTATTGCTATATTCACAACAGGACAGGGCTATCAATCAGGCCTCATGATACACCTGGACACATGCCACAAGCCCCAGGAAAAACATCAAACTAAATCTCTGCCTTACTGGGGATGCTCACAACTTCTTTCCCTGACCATTCCCAGGTAAAAATCATAAAAAAGAGAGCCAACTCTTGCCAGGTGCCAATAGTTCAAGAAATCACAGTTGCTAATTAAATATACCTGTCTAACATGCCCTTTCTCTATTTTTAGCAACGCTGAGCATCTTTTCTTCTTGGCAGGCTTTTCTCTTAGGTCCAGAAGATATTAATGACATGTAATACCCTGAGACCGGTTTGGAGCCTATAGCCCATCAGTTACGGCAAATAATTCTCTTGAGCCCCAAATAAAGAATCATCCATCAGACAGGGTTATAGAGTGGAAACACAAGTGCTCTCTTGCCATGAGAAACCATATGGAAATCGACAAAGGGTCCCTTTGCCTCACTATTTTTTAGCCAGCTTCTACTCCCCATTTGATTTGGCTAGACTTGTTTCTTATTCAAAATTTTCAAGCTTTAATCTGAGCTATATTAGAGAAAGGTTTCAGTTAACCGAACACTGAAGGAGGGAGAACTCTGTGCTATGTTCATGAGAACAGTTGAGAAAAGGGGAATATGATTCCCGTCACCGGCTGTATGTTTTATATACACATGTGTGTGTGTGTGTCCAACACACGCTTTTCAAGCGCCCAGCCCCTTTCTCTGCTCTGCTGGAAGCTTAGGAACAAAAGATCGAAGGGGGTACAATGGGAGGGTTGGCCAGATGATCTCTGAGGTCCACTCCTCACCCTTCCTCAACATCTCTACTAGTCTACCATTTAAAGGAAGCTAGTGGTAAGGAGGCCCCTGCCTTCAGGACTCAAGGTTGGGCGAGAACACGTTATAAATCTCAAAGGCTAGGACCGCTGGCCCAATACAAAACACTTCCAACACACGCTTACATTGTAAATAAGTCCATTTGGGACTTTGGGGTCTTTTAATCTGTTCTAAATGCCATTTAATTCAAATGTCCTATTTGCCTAAGTGCACATTATTGCACCAGCCATGGCAAGATGGGGGAGATGCAATGAACGAGGGATGTCCTGCTAAATAAATGTCTAACAACCAGCTCTCAAAAAAAAAAAGTCTACACGGACACAATCTGAATTTTTCCATATTATTAACCTTTTCTTCAATTGCTGTAAGTCCGGATATCAAGAAAACAATAAAGCGAGCCCCAGTTTATAGTGTTTGCTGATTTCTGATGTGTAAATGCTCCCCCTGAAATTTCAACTCTCAGTTTTGTGATCTCCAGCACACCCTACAAACCCACTTCAGTAGGGCTTAAGCAACATGTGCTGACAACGCCTTATAAAACGCATCGTCAAGACATCCAGGGAATGTTGGAGACAGAAGCACGCACCAGAGCCAAAAGGAAGGCAGAAGCCGAGGGTTCAACGAAAGATGGCGCAGCAGCCTAGGATTCACTCTCCGGTCACATCAGGAGCCCCAGGCTGAGCTCAGCCTGGATACGTGAGGTCCAAAGGATTAATATGAACGTTTTCTTTCCATATAATTGATATGTTCCTCCCAAGGTCGGCTTTGAAGCCCCAATGGTAAATGGGCTGAAATCTACCATGTCACGTTCTGACAGTTGGATGGTCCTCCCTGATGAAAGCTGATAAGGGAAAAGTGGGCACGTGGCGTAATAGAGAGTGAGAAGTGAGGCACTGGATCACAGGATTTAGGCTAGGAATCCTGCCCAGGTCTACAGGCCTCTCTACAATGCTTGGAATTCAAACTCAACCCCGCCCTCTAGGGGGCCATGCTGGCTCTAGAGTGCCACAGAAGGAGCACTGATGGGTATAAAAAGGAGGAAATTTGGTGTGAAACAGAAAGAGGTTTTTTAGAAATATTTTTAAACTCTTTAGACACAAGAGAGCCCCATGGGGTATTCAAAGTCTCCTTTACCCTTTATTTTTCCCTGAAGGAGAATTATATGGGGTGAAATTTCTTGAGGAAGCCGTTTATCTCCTCAAAACAGAAAAACTAATCAAGCATTGTCTGATTAATTAGAGGCACTTTTTTTTCCTTGCCATCAAGGCCTGGGGCTCTAATCAATTCAATCAACATGCAAAGAGACAATCTATGGCCTCTTAGATGAACAGAGTTGAATGTTAAACAGCCGACTGACATTGTGCTTCTGCCCACTGTCTACAGAACTGCCAACTCGCTGCTTCTCCGATTACTCCAAGGCAGGTGAATTGACTTGCTGCTCTTTCACAAAAGAGATGCCGTGTCCTCCTCATTCTTTCTCCTGCCCTCTGGTCTAAGGACCCGGGCTCGTCGCTTTAGCCCGCCATCATGGAGGGGTCGCACCGCCGCCGCACAACCTGGGAAGGGAAGGGGGTCCACGCCGAGCCCCCGGCTGCCTCCTCCATCACTCGCTTCCAGCTGGCTCTGCAAGTCCTACAGAACAAGGAAGCAGGGAAGGGCACATGGAAAGACTCCAGTTGTTTCTCCCAGCCTTTGGGCACGAGTAAGGCAAGTGGGACCCACAAAGGACCGACACGGTAGTTCATATGAAAGTTCAGGCTGCTGGCGGGGAAGCTCTGAAGAGCCCCAGAGTCGCTCCTCCGCTGGGCACAGCTGTGAGGAGCCCTGGCCAGGCCACACACCTCATGACTGACCGTTGGAGACGACCCGCTCTCTTCTCCCTCCCCGGAATGGTGGTACCTCGCGGGCAGGGACCCCCCCTATCTGGGACGGGGTCTCTCAGCCAGAAACAACGAATGGAGCCATTCTTTTCACCACAGACCCTTGGCCCGGGGGCTGGTGGGCTTCCATGGGGGGCCCAACCACACCTCAAGTTCCATAAAGTCTGCTCAAAATCTCAGGATTCCCCCCAGCACCGAGTCCTTTTGAACTTAACAAGGATTCCAAAGCCGAGACTCCTTCATAAAGATGGCATTATGGAAGACAAGAGGGGGAGCATATTCTAACGCTCACAGCTTTCTGGAAGTCAGGGCGTCATTATTACTCACTCTTCTGCTCTAGGTTCCAGCCAGCTGACTTACAGGCTATTCGGGGACTCCTGCTTCCATCCTCTTTCCATCCCAACCTGCTGCCGTCCCTCGATTCCTGTGGAGCCTAGGCTCATGGCCCGGGTCTACAGGAAGCCTTCCCAAAGCCCTCAGGGCCCACTTCCTCTCCCTCAAATGACATTATATTTATTCATATATAACACACACAGGTAAGACACATGCATCTGTGATCTTACATGTATGTACACACATGCAGATAACAGGTTATAATTATACACATGTGTATACACACATTTGTTTATGGCTTTTATCTCTCCAATGGCATATTATCTCCTTGAAGGCAGCAACTTACACCCAACAGGTAGTGAATAAATGGTTGCTGGATTTCATTAGGAAGGTGCTTATTCTCACATTCTCTCTCTCCCTCCTCCTCCTCCTTTTTCTTCTCTGTCTCTCTGTCTCTGTCTCTGTGTGTGTCTGTCTCTCCTCTCTCTCCCTCTGTCCCCCTTCTCTCTCTCCTCCTTCTCTCTCTGTCCCTCAGTCCCCCCTCCTCTCTCTCTCTCCCCCTCTTTTCCTCTCCCTCTCTCCCCTCTCTCTGTCTCTCTCTCTGTCTCTCTCTGTCCCTCTCTTCCTCTCTCTCTCTGTCCCTCTCTCTCTCTCTGTCCCTCTCTCTGTCTCTGTCCCTCTCTCTGTCTCTCTGTCTCTGTCTCTCTCTGTCTCTTTCTCCCTCTCCCTCTCTCCTCCCCTTCTCCTTCTCCAATGAACAAGTCCGTAGCTGTTTCCAGGGTCTATTTCTCCAAAAGGCAGTGCCACTGCTGAGGGTAGGCACCCGTTTTTGCTTGATTTTTGTATTCCTCCCCTAAATCAATGGTTGGATTAGATTGGAACTAGATCACTGTAGGTCTGATTTCTTGTTTAAGATGTGGCTTGGACTAGAAAGACGCTGAGGCCCTTTTCAACTCTGAAGTTTTGTGAAAATACCTACAGAAGCAAATCTATTTCTCACCAGGGACTGCTGTCAGTGTGGATGAACATGGAGGGCTTGATGACAAATTTCCTAAGATCCAGTAAGAAGTGGCCACGGATGAGAGAGAGGGTCCCCAGACTATCAGAGCTGTAAAGGACCTCCCTCCCTCCACAGAGGCCCTTTGACACAACCCGAGGCCACAGAGGTGACGTGACTTGCCCAGGGTCACCCTGGGGAAGGAGTGGAAGAACTGGTCTTCTAACTCTGCAGATTTTTTCTACCTTGCTGTGCATGCTGCCTGTGTTCTCCAGGAGCATTCCAATAAACCAGAAGACGGAGGCATAATTACAAAACTGAGCGGTAATCACTTTGATGATTAAATGGGTAGGAATAACTCTGCAAATGACAGGGGGGAAAAAGGCCCATTCTGAAGTAATTCTACAGTTGTATATTTTAAGGATCAAGGCAGTGATGTTAATTTTTGGCAAGCCACCCAGTGTAAGCCGTGTCACATCAGGCACTGAAAACTTCGATGATTTTTCTAACTTTAAATATGGCTTATTGCCTTACCCAGCTAGCATAAAAAGAAAATGACATCCAGACTTTTTATTTTTTAAAGAGCAATGTGACTCTCAGGTAGTTACAGGGAAAAGAAAGGGCAGGCTCGGCTTAACGGGACGCTTTAATTTAAATGTCCGGGCTTGGAGAAAGGAGCAAGGATAGCAATTTCACCATCAACTCTGACAAACTCTGAAAACGCCCAACTTCTGGACTGATTTGATTGTGTTTTCCGTATGCACGGCCCCCTCCCCACACTCCATGGTAAAATAAAAGCATGATGATCCACAGAAAGGTGCTGCTATCTGAATGACAATTTAATCTTGGCAAGACAACAAAGCCGTGGAGAAAGACGACAGGATCTTGAGTTGGGTTGTTGTTATTTCTCAGCTATTGCAGGATGTGATGCTAATTGTAACGTTTCAGATAATGAAAAATATTGTGATTTTTGGATTCTGTTGAATGGTGGACAATTTTTTATTTTTGCTGGAGACGATGCTAAAGTATTATTTGAGCATATTGGGAAAATTGGTAGAATAAAAGGTCAGATTTTTATTAGAGATCAGATCCCTCTAAAGTAGGCAGCACTTGACCTGGGGTCTGGGAATTTGTTTTTAAAAAAATATTTGGCTACCGGGAGAGATTTCAACATGATTGATTTCCTTTGCAATCCTCTTTATTTTATGATGTACGTTTAAAAAAAGATGATTTGGAGAAAGGGTCAACAGGCTTTTCAAGACTTTAGAAAAGAGTTTCTGACATAAGAATGGCTCAGGGTCAAGCTGGGAAGAGTGTTAACTGCCAGATCACAGATCACTGTGGCCACCTGCACCACAGGCTTCCTCCTCTTCCTCTTTTTTTCCTTTTTTAAACCCTTACCTTCCTTATTGGAGTCAATACTGTGCATTGGCTCCAAGGCAGAAGAGTGGGAAGGGCTAGGCAATGGGGGTCAAGTGACTTGCCCAGGGTCACACAGCTGGGAAGTGGCTGAGGCCAGATTTGAACCTAGGACCTCCCGTCTCTAGGCCTGGCTCTCCATCCACTGAGCTACCCAGCTGCCCCCTCTTCCTCTTTCTTAAACTGCATCACTGCTTTGCTGTGACTTTTTGGCCACGGTGGGGCTTGTTGGCAGAGAATGCTCCACAGGAAGTTTACACTAAACGCTACCAGCACAGAGCAATATGCAAATTTATGAAAACACACTGAAGGGAAACTGAGAGATGCTGCAACAAAAGGGCGGATCAATGAATTACAAATATAGAATATTCCACACTATGTAATATTATGTATTTCTTGTTTACCACTTAACTATAATTTGAGCGTAGAAAATAATCACGATGCCACTCCTGCCGCTGCTACTACCAATACTGGCAGAACTATTAATGCCGTTTTTGGATTTCCACACGCTTTAATGCGTCCTATGCGACCTCGTCACAACCCCAAGAAGGAGGAAGGCAGGGGGCTACTTTATAAGTGAGGAAATTGGAACAGTAAAAAGATTTGCCTAAAGGGTTAGTGAATGGCAAAATCAGAACTCTGAACCCTTCTCTCTGCTGGCTCACCATGAAGGGAGAGACGACTGCAGTCATTCAGTCAAACAGGCACTTATGAGGCACCCATTCTGGGCACGTTCTGAGGTTACAAAGTTAAAATAAAGCTTCCATCCCTGTTATTCCAGGCCCAGGGAACTGGGTTGGGGGTGGAGGCAAATGCCACTGAAGAGGGAGCCCGAAGGCAGAGAAGGCTTCAACGGTAGGGATGGGCAGGGACGGCAATCTAGGCTTGGAAGATGGTCTCAAAAGGGTAGGGCGAGAGGCCAGAACAAAGTCAGACCCAGCATCCATCCAACTGGGCTGGGAAGTGGGTTGTAGGAAGAGCTTGAAGAGCCTGAAATCAGGCTTGAGAGGGAGCCTGAAGCCAGCCAGCCTAGGAGGGTTTGTTTCCTATGAGAGGGAATGTGGAGACACGGGCTTTGCCATGAGGTGCCAGGAAGACCCTGGCTTTCATTGACTGGCAGGGAAGGAAAGCCGACTTCCAGAGGCTGGTGAACAGGTGGTTTCTTTCCCCTTTTCCAGCTACTCAAAAATGTACTAAACTGAATGAGGGTTGACTATATAACTCCAACACAATGGAAGCCGTTTCATGTGTATGAGCCACTTTCAGATGCTTAAAACAAATTTATTGCCAAAAAAAAAAAAAGAAACCTAGGCAACTGGGAGCCGGCAGGAATCATCTACCTTATTCAACAAGCAAGGTCTACACTTGACCAAACGCCTTGTTGACCACACAAAGTGCCCCACAGGTTCCTGCCATTGTTGTTACACAGGCTTGAAGCTCTAAGAGGGGAAATAATACCAAACATGGATTCGTTTGTGGAGAAAAATCAGACCTCCAGTTCTAATTAGAATGCTGTAGTGAGGGTGTCTGCGTAATAGTATATCCCAGGCAAAGTCCCCTTGGCTCATGGGAATCGTAGCTGGGATAGCCAAGGGCAATAAGGATAAAAGTGGTCCTGGGGTGAAGGAGGCCCCTCTAGTTTCCATCTCCTGGATGTTGATGGGAGGAGAAAGACAGGGTACCTGTGATGTAAAATAAGAAGGGGGGAGGCAAGCTTCTGGAATAAGAATAAGAATAACTAGCCTTTATACCGGGCTTTAAGGTTTACAGATATTTCACTTTATCTTCACAACAGCCCTGAGAGGTAAAGTGCTATTATTATCTTCATTTTACAGCTGAGGAAACTGAGGCAGAAGGATATTAAATCACACAGCTAGTAATACTCAATTTTCAACTGCTTTTGTAAACACTTCTCTATTCCTTAATCCTAGGAGATATAGCACTGGCAAACCACAGCACCAACTCACTAAATCAGATGCCAAACTGCTATTGTTCGAGCCCGGTGCTCTCCCCAACCGCTCTAGGATAAACTACAAGTGCAGATTGTGGCATCGGAAGCCCACCCTTCCTCATCTGTGCCATTTCTCTCTCTGGATCCACCTCACCTAATTCCACTTCTTAAGTGTTCCAGATTGACTGCTGTTCCTTGTACATGGTACTACCTCAGCCTTCTCCTCGCCTCTGCCCAGGCTGTGTGTCTGTTCTCTCTGCCTAGATAGCCTCCTCGCCTCCATCTCACAGCATTCTTCAGCCTCCTTCAAAGCAAAACTGAGGTTCCTTCCAAACCTAGATCTATGATCTTCCCCAACAAGGATAACAAAATATTACTCAGGTCACCAATGGTAACTCATCAGCTGAAAACAAAGAAGGAAAATTCATCCAAAGTTTCTAATCAGAAGTTTGACAAAAAGTGGAACAAATCAACCAGAGAAGCCCATGTTGGTATGTGAGATTCAGCAGAAAGAAACAAGGCAGATAATCTGATTTTAATTGGATAGCACCCTGAAGATAATTTGCTTCCTACTTCAAATTCAACATTGCTTGCTTTATTATGTGGCTGCTACCTGAAAAGTATTATGCCAAGTGCTAAGTTTACAGAGAGGATGACAAAGACCAGGTCTGTCCTTAAGGGGTATGTGCAGGGAGATTTGATGGAGGAGCATGGAGAACTGTCCTTGGTCCTCTTCTGGTCAAAACGTTGACTAACACCCTTTGTCTTTCTATCCCAAAGGTTCACCTCCCCTGGACCCAGAAAAGCCAACCAAGAGTCTCAATTCCATGTTCTTATCTGACAGCATAAAAGCACCTTCTGGTCTTTCTGCTGGGAAGGTCACAAAGAGATACTCACACACGCGAGGGACCTGTAGCCGTCAGAAAGCGCTAGGAAGGGCTACTTTATGGTGCTACAGAGGTCAGAATAAGGGAATGGATGTTTGGCCTTGGCCGGACAATATCTACAGGGTTGTTTGGTTACACATACCACATTTTAGGACAAATATTGAGAAAATGGATTGAGTTCCACAGAGGGTGAGCGGACGAAATGTCATGCCATATTAAGAATGATGAAGGAACTAGCATTCCTTATAAAAGAGAAGCAAAGACTTAGAGGGATAAGTCAGTCAGCTACATCTAAGGACTTAGTATTTGAAGGGTCACCACACAGAAGAACTAAATCTATCCTGATTGATCATAAAAGAAAAAATGAGGAACAAAGGGGGTAGAAGTCAAAGAGGTCCACCGAATCCTGAAGTCATTTCCATAATTAGAATCAAGTCAAGAAGAATTAAGTGCCCATCAGTATCAGGCTAAATGCTGGGGATACCAAAAAAGACAGAAGACAATCCCTCTTCAGACCTGGACTTTAGGAAGGACAGTTTGACAGCAGAGTGGATGATGGATTGGAGAGTGAAGTAACGAAGACAACTGCAATGGCCTGGATCTCCAGTGATGAGGGCCTGCACCAGGGTGGTAGCAGCAAGAAGAAAGAAGAGGCATTTCTTTCCTTTTTCTTTTCTTTTCTTTTCTTTTCTTTTCTTTTCTTTTCTTTTCTTTTCTTTTCTTTTCTTTTCTTTTCTTTTCTTTTCTTTTCTTTTCTTTTCTTTTCTTTCCCCTTTCCCTTCCTTCCCTTCCCTTTCCCTTCCTTCCCTTCCCTTTTCCTTCCTTTTCCTTCCTTTCCCTCCCCTCCCCTCCCCTCCCCTCCCCTCCCCTCTCCTCCCCTCTCATCTCCTTTCCTTTCCTTTCCTTTCCTTTCCTTTCCTTTCCTTTCCTTTCCTTTCCTTTCCTTTCCTTTCCTTTCCTTTCCTTTCCTTTCCTTTCCTTTCCTTTCCTTTCCTTTCCTTTCCTTTCCTTTCCTTTCCTTTCCTTTCCTTTCCTTTCCTCCATCCGTCCGTCCGTCCCTCCCTCCCTCTCTCCCTTAACTTCCATCTTGGAATCAATACTATGTATTGGCTCCAAGGCAGAAGAGTGGTAAGGGTTAGGCAATGGGGGTCAAGTGACTTGCCCAGGGTCACACAGCTAGGAAGTATCTGAGGCCTGATTTGGACCTGGGACACTTACCATCTCTAGGCCTCTCACTCCACTGAGCCACCCAGCTGCTCCCTAGAAGGGGCATTTTAAAGAGATGATGCAAAAATAGAACCGGTGGGCCTTGGCAACAGATTGGGTATAGAGGAATGAATATGAAGAGAAGTTGATGCCTGGGTTTAGAGCCTAGACAGTCACAGGAAAGCTGGGAAGGGGGAGAGGTTTGGGGTGAAAATTAGAAGTGCCCCACAGTATAACCATCTGCCTTGGGAGGGAGGGTGTCCTCCTTTATGGCGGGAAGGGGTTTCAAGTAGAGCAGGCATGACGGCTTGTTAGCAACAGAATCGGAAGGCGATTGCTTGAGCTTTCAATGGGACTGGGTGGTACCTGAAGGCCCTTCTAATGCGGTCGGATGCTCTGTGACCTTTCTTATACCTCCATCTTCAAGTCTCTTTTATTCCCAAAGATCTGGATAGGAACGGACTGAGGGAGATGGGAAGAAACAGAAGCTGCTCGGCTCTTGGGCTCCATCTCCCCTGGCGGTGAAGCTCCTCTGCCTGAAACATACCATGATTGTGGGAGGGAGCAATCTGGGGGCTCCAGGAGTTCCAGTGGATTCCACCCACTTAGTTGTGTCCAGAGTCTGTCTAAGTACTTAGGGGAGAGCGATCTTTGATTTGCATAGAAGCTTCATCGTATCTTATTATGTAAAACGATCAGAGCTGAGTGAGAGGATGAGTCAATACAAAATGGCCTAAACCTCATATTAAAATTTTTATATGAACTCGGGAGATAATTAGATGGTTTATATGCAACAGAATTTTTATTTTGGACACTTGGCAATGCCCGAAGTGTTAGTGTCACTTTATGCAATTGCAATTTCTAACGTATATGAAACATACAGCAGGCTTTGCTCTGATGCCTGTTAGTAAAACCGAGCCCCCCTTCCCCCTCCCCGCACACACCGAAGTTTCAAACATAACTAAGTTCATCTTGTTTCTCTCCTACAAATGTAGATCGGGTGTCAGATGCTAAGGAGAATCCAGAATTATCTAACCTGCCACTCTTCCTATTATATAAAGCAGTCATTTCATTCTCAAATAGTCCATGTATTCTAATGATGCCAATTCAAGTATATGAACCATTCTTATAGATGCGGCAATATTTCCAAATATACAAAGTATGCCGGAAATGTGAAGATAATTCAACAGCATTTATAGAGGACTGCTACGGAGAAAACGGTTTGGGTTTTATGTAAATCCAAAATGGAAGGTCACAATTTCTGTAGAAAAAAAAATTTAATTATCTGAAGAAGAAAATGTGACATTATTATGCAAAACCCATGAATTAAAACCTGCATTTTCAGGGCTAGCTGGAGAAAAGATCCTGATTATAAAGCTTTCTGTAAGATCATTGTTTCTGGTATTTCAGGCAGTGCTGTGTTTACTGATGGGAAAGCTAAGTATTTTAAGAAGATATCAAAATTATTTTAAGGTCAAACTGGCAATATGTTGATTATTAAAAAATGCAAGGCAAGTGCTTTATGACATTACGTTCTGAGAGTGTTATTGTAGTTTAAAAATATCATTAAATCAGCACAAACCAACACTTATCATTTCCTGCACATTTTTCACACTGAGCTGCATTCTGACTATGAGTAATCTGTTAATCTGTTCTTTGCCACGCAATCCGTCAAAGTGACAGATTCATTCCATCCCTAATACATAATATCTTCATTTACTGTATGCCTTGGTGCAACTTTCTTTTTGCCAGCATTGAGATTTGGAACATCACAAGCAAATTTACACAATGCCACTCGGGTTCTTGCTTGGTCCCATTTCTTCCATTATTCCAGCAATAATAAAAAAAAACTTTTTCCCCCTCTGGACTTCTAATGTAAATTAATTGTACTTTGCGAAGAAAGGCAATTTCAGGTTTTAGCAAGCCTCGTTAAAGAGGTCACAAAAAGGGCAATGATAAAATATGGAGAGAATACGCCAGTCCTGGAGTCCAAACACTAAACATAATAGAATTTTCTGCCAACGTTAGTGGCTAATGAATAGGTTTTTCTCAGCCTCTAGCAGTGAAGAAGAAGATATCATTTCATTAGGCTGTATAAAGATGAATTGCACTAAAAAGGGGGCAAGATAAGATTTCAGTTGGCAGACAATTCTTTTCTAATGATAGCTGGGTGGTAATTTTCTTTTAGGCTCGACCTTCTTTTCATCATGGGGTTGAAGAGACGCCCAGATTGTAGGATTTTGTGGCTCACTACTGAGATGACACAAATGGTGCCAATCGAAAAAAAGCCCCAAAATGTTTTATAACCTAATTTAACAGAAAATATTAAGCCCTTCCCTACCTTAATTGCTTTGATTCATTTGTTTATAAGTCTATTAGTTTGGCAAATAAATAGCATGAAGGGCTTGGAGGAAGGCAGTGCGCTCTCTTGCAAAATTCCAGCTAATTCACATTTAATCTCCGTCAAATAAGAGATAATGAAGCTGATCAGTTATAAGCCATCACAAGGCTTTATTCTTCCTCTGGCCCAAATGCTCATGTACTTAGAAGAGTATCAATGAGCTTGCTGAGGTTTTATTTTTTTCTTTTTAAGCCTCAAACTTGTCAAAGGCCATTTATTTTGGGAATTCTTCTTTCCCAAAGTGTCTGAAGTTATTTCTAACACCTCTGGTCTCAGCACCATCTATCTGCTTTACACATGCAATGTCCAACCACCTTCTGTTGACTTCAGCTACAGATTCGAGCAGGTTTGTTTCCATCGATGGCTGGGAAGAGAGGAGTTTATTTCATTTTTTAAAAATTAATGGACAGGGAAGAATCACCAGAACAATAACTTTATCATCGGTATCACTAAATCCGTTAAAAGTTGTTTGCCTTCTTTAATCTGAAATGGGTAACAGTGTACTTATTACTCTGAAAGATTCAGGTTAGCCTTCAAATGATATTCTTAAAACATAGATGAGACAGCCTATTCTTCTTAAAAATGGTTACAACGGTTATGTATTATCTCTAAAAAAAAAACAAAAAAACTAAACAAACCACAGAGCAGTTGTTTGGCACTTTAGCCTTCAAAATCTTGTTCCGACCCACCTGTCCGGTTTGATTTTGGAGGACTTCCTATTCCATATTCCACTGCGGTGTTATGGGAAGGGTTCCTGTTAGGCCCCTGTCAAAATGGCCCCTCTGCACACCCTTCTTCCCTCCAATTCACCACCTCCCTGGCTGCTTCCAAGAGCAGCTCAGCCCCTTGTCCTCCCTGCATCAGGCCTTCCTGATGTGCCTCACTGGCCGTTCTCTGCATTGAGTGCCTTGTGTGTACACCGATTACAGCTGCCCAGCAGAGTATCAGTCTCTCCTCACGGGAAGGGACTGCTTCTTCTTTGCCCCTCGATCTCTAGTGCCCACCACAGAACTTTGTTTGGCACATAGTAGGTCCTTTGTTGAAATGAACTGAAAAGGGCTTTAAAAAAAGCAGTCCCTGAGCACTGAGAAAGGTTTGGGCAAGAGCGAGGGAGGCCCAGAGGCAGCCTCCCTACGCTGGGGCTCTCTAGAGGAAGGGCTCTGGGGAGGGCGCAGAGTGGGGCTACCATCTGCATCACTGAAGGAGCGCCCACACTGAAGACATCGCAGATCCATTATGCGGAAAAGCCAGAGGGATCAGCTATGCTAACGCGTCAGCCTGGATCCCAAGGACCGGAACGCAGCACGGTGACACGTGCTTAAACACAGCCAAACTTCTCCTCATCGTCATGCTAACATGCTGTCTGTTATTCCACCACATTCATCCTAATGAGTCATTAACCTTTTTTGTTTTAAAAAATTATAATAGCCAGGATTTATAGACCGTTTTAAGGGTTGCAAGACACTTACGGAGAATATCCCCTTTTATTTGCACACCTCGGGAGGGAGGTGCTGGCATCTATCTCCCTTTTACAGATGAGGAAACGGACGCAGAAGGTAAGTGACCAGCCCGGGGTCACAGGGCTTGTAAGTGTCAGAGGCCAAGAGCCTCGTCCTTAGCACTCTGCAGCCTGGGAACAGCACTTAGTATGGATTACGCAGACGGGCTTGTTAACAAAATCACAAAGACTGGCCCGGCTGCCCAACAGGGCGGGCACAAAAACGTCAGGAACTCTGGGTGGAAGACAAAACCATCTAAAACAAAATCCTGGCTGCGGATCCCACTAGAGCCAGGAGCCGCCCGGCGGCAGGCCTCCCCCGGCCTCCTCACCTCCACCTCACCGATGCTCCTGGTTTCCTGCGAAGCCCTGTTCTGGCTGCAGAAGAGAAGGTTCTCCCGGAGAAGCGGTTGGCCCGGATCTCCTCCCCATAGCCTTCCGGGCTCCTCTGCCTTTAGAAATCAGCTGGGGAATGACTGGCCACGTTGGGGAGGGAACACCAACGACTGTGCCATCAGAAGTGATACGCAGGATGACTGCAGGAAAAGCTGGAAAGATCTGCATGAACTGCTGCAGAGACAGAAGCAGAAGCTGCAGAACATCGTCCTCGGGGACACAAAACCGTGAGGGTCAGCTGTGAGAACGCGGCTCCAAGAACGTGCCCACCTGCCCAGATGCGGCCGAAAGCAGACTCTTCCCAGCAGAGCAGCAGTTTTAGGGTTCGGGGCTCTGCTTTCCTAGGAGGGTGCCTGCCACAAGGACCGAGTGGAAGTGGGCTCGGCAGTGTCGGCCACGTATGGCCCAGATGCAATGGCTGGCCCTCTCTGCGTGGGGGGAGGGAAGGAGATGGTTCAGATCTTCTCATTTTGGAAAACACAGGCTGAACTTTGTTGTTCCAGGCCGTTGGGAAAAGAAACCATCTTCGAACGAAAAAAGCAACCATCCCTTCTTCTTCTGCACAGTTTGCAGTCCTTTCCCTGGGCTCCCCCTGCGCGGCTGCTTCCTGCCCCCCAATGGCAAGTATGCTGGGGTGGATGGTTTTGCTTTCGTCCCCGCGGTGCTTGTTCCCAGAGCACGATAGGCTATGGAGGTCCCCTTCCCAGATCCGGTTTGAGGGACTCACCGAGGGATGACAATAGCCGACCACAATAAGGGTGCAGCGCTGGCTGGGACCCAGGCAGAGCAGGCGACAAGGGAGACGAGTGGCATCCCCCGACCCCATCCGAAGGAAACCCCTTCAGGAGAGGGACTTCCCAAGGATCGTGAGCCTGAAATCAGACTGGCGTGACCATGGGGAGCAGCAGGTCCTCTGTTGTTCTAAGGCCAGGATCACTGCCAGGCCTTTCCATCAGGCCGAAGATGGGCTTGTAGAAGGGAAACGATAGGCATGGCATAGAAGAGAGAGATGAGAATTTCCCACCTAATGCACACGTACAGAAGTAAAGATTAAAACCTATGCTTCTAGGGCAGAGGGGGCTGGGGGGCTCCGGGAACAGAGAGCCAGGCCTATAGATAAGAGAACCTGGACTCAGATACTTCTTAGCTGTGTGACCCTGGGCGAGTCACTTAATTCCAAGTGCCCAGCCCTTACTGCTCTTCTGCCTTGGAGCCAATACTTAGTATCAATTCCAAGGCAGAAGGGAAGGGCTTAAAAACATTTTATAACTTTACATTTATCTTCAAGGAGAAAATAACTTTTATTTTATTTAATTCTTTTGCAGGGGGTGAATCAGGAAGATCTGAGTTGGAATCCTGCCTCAGACCTTTATTAACTTTGCAATCATGGGCAAGCCACTTTACCTTCATCAGCCTCAATGTCATTTGTAACCTGCAGGCAAGGACAGCACCTACTTCTCAAGGATGTTGTGGGGAGCGAGTGAGAAGATCTACCCTAAAGCACCATGTAAATGCTAGCTATTCAGGGGAATAAAATTTTGAGAGATTAAAATGAATTATAATTATATCATTGATAAGGGGGCCCCGAGGTGGTACAGTAGATAAGAGTACCGGGTCTAGTCAGGAAGATCTCCTGGTCTCAATCCCTTACTAGCAGGGTGACTCTGAGCAACCCTGTTTGCCTCAGTTTCCTCATGTGAAGATGAACTCGAGGAAGAAATGAGGTCATGAAGAGTTGGATACCATTGAAAAATGACTCAACAACAACCATTCTTGACGGGCTCATTTAGAAGCTAGTTAGAACAAAAGATAACATTTAAAACATGAAATGCACATAAGACTTAATAATTGCTTTAAATTTCATGTTTTCTTTTTTGTTTGGAAAAAATATGAGCCCATAGAAAGGAAATCCTTAAGGTTTAGTCTATTTGGAAATTCCCACACCTGCAGAGAAGAGAAAAATGATGACAATAGGATCCACCCAATGCCATCCACACAGGCGATGAGAAAAAGAGAGCTTGCTTCAGTCAGCCTGTGCTGAGCTAGGGTGAACCCGGGTTAGCGCGTATTAATCATCTGTCAAAGACTGGAGGACTTTATCGGCCAATTATAGATAGAAATAAGTTTATAGCACATAAACATGGGGCAGAGCTACCCAGAATTCAAGCCCCAACACAACGAGCAGTGACATTTTTAGTACCGAGATAAGAGATGAATTTTTTAAAAAGCACTTTAAAAGGCTGCGCTATCTATTTCTGCTTGGGTACTTGAGTGTTATTTCACAACATTTTTATTTCTGTTAAACTATTTAGATATTTACCCCCAGAAATTTACCAAACTTCTCACTACTCTTACTCCCAATTTATCTAGCTGGAGCCAGAATAGCAAGTGCCATCATACTGTGAAAGAAGGCCCTGATTAGGGGTGTCATCTCTAGGAGCTGCTCCCCAGAAGGTAATCATGGCTTATTTTGCAAAATCAAGGACTAAGCAAAAATACCCTTCACTGTTTGAAGAACTCTTAACAAACACATAAATAAATGTGCCTGCAAAACCTAGAATACCAAGAGAAGGCACTTGAAAATAAACTCCGTGAACCCGAAAATAGCATCCATTTTGCTGGGCTTGGCGGAATGGCCCAGTGGAGGGCAGCAGCATGTCTCCGCGTGGCGGACGGTGGCGCGGCTTCCCTGCTGCCCCTCTAAATGTCAAGGGCCACGACGGGCATTCTGGCCGCTGGTGAGGTCCTCGCTGTTCTCAGAGGCAGCAGGGCCGAGATTCTGCTCAAAGAACTCCCCTGCTCTAAAGGGCTAAATCAATGTGAGTTCCATGGTCAGTGCTGAGGCACCTTCCCCTGGGCCAGCCTTCTCCCCCCCCCCCCCCGCTATTGTAGCTTGTATCGGCTTCTCCTGGGGATCCCCTGATTCTCTGGGCTTAATGACCGAATGCCACTTATCATTGCGTAACAAACAACAACAAAAACGCGTATTTAAAAGCAAGCCAGCATTGCTAGGGCCCCTATTATTTGGCAGGCCCTGTGGGGTAGGAGCTGTTATTATCCCCATTTTGCAGATGAAGAAACGGAGGCGGACAGTGGTTGAATGACTTTCTAATAGGCTGGAGGCCTTCCTCGCTTTCTCCTGTTCAGCCCTGGGCTTGGCCAGTGTGTCCCTGTGCCAGGCCCTTTGGTGAGAAGGGCAGAAGCCCGTCTGAATCAGAAACAAGTGAACTTTGGTTCCTTTCCGTTACGCCAGTTTCTCGGCGAGGCCAGCGGCCCAACACGGCGGATGAGAAGCCTACGTGGCGAGTGTCTGCCAGCACCGTCCTCGACACCAGCCCTCAGGAGGGGAGGACGCTAAGCCAACCCATCTTCTCTTCCTCCCAGACATTTTCCTGACCAGCGAGAAAATATCTCCCCGAATAGTTCTGGGACCTTCAGGTTGTTTCATCTAGAAATCAGATCGTTCCTGCAGGTCACCAACTCGAACCCTGACCCTAAATGATCTGAGAAAAAAAATTAGCTGTGGGTCACGTTCCACTGCCACTTCCTTGGGTCCTTGTTTCCTCGGCAAGAGCATCTTCTCTCTCTAACAGCAAAGGGACGGTCATCTGGGCTGGTCCATTATCGGCGCCCGTCACACTGGAGGAAACAACAAGGCGCCGACTTCAGGCAGGGGCTCCCCTTTCCTCCCGGTGAAGACGAGGAAGGCTGAGCTCTCGGAATCGAGCCCGGGATTCCTCTGGGAAAGGTGACTTGGGTAAGTGGGTCGAGCGATGGGCTCCACTTTTACAGCTCCTTCAGAATTCTTTTATTTTTCCATTTTAATTATCTATATCCCTTAAAGTCTGTTCTTTACTCTGGGGTATAATAGCCTGGGGGATAGATAGTTGGGTAAGATATAAAATAAATAAATGTCATGAGATGAGGCATGGCTTTCAATTACAAGTTATAAATTTCTTTTTACAAGATACGATTTCTCCAATTTTTATATGATGATACATGCTGACCTCATAATTTTATCACCTTTTATATTTATGGCTCAATAATGCCTTCCTGGCAAATCACAAAGGCTGCTGGATTTACGACACAACAGCCCGATAGGTAATTTACAGATTCTCTGATTGACTGTAAAACAATTTTCTAGGAAAACTGGTGGATAACATACTGGCAAATTAAGTTGACTACATTTTTTTTTCCTGAAGAAATTTGGCTTTTAATTTCAGTAAATGAAAATATAAATTAACTTTGCCAAGTGATTAAACATTTACGGAATGATATAAAGCAGGCTATCTATTTAGCTGATGAGGCTCTTCCCCATCCTGGTCACCCTCCTCTGGGCCCTTTCCAAAACGCGGTGGCCAGACCCAAGCACAATGCCCGGCGTGGCCTGAGGTCTGACCGGAGGAGGAGATCACCCCCTGCTCTTCCTGGAAGGTGTGCCTCGATGCAGGCAGCTTCAGAGGCACAAGCATCGCTCGGGGCCAAGTCAGATGAGCTTCTTGTCCCAGATCTTTGTCAATCTTGCAGCTGCGCAGCTGTTTTCTGGAACTCAAGGATACTCTCTTAAGGGAAATGTCTGTACAGAAAGCGTTTTCTTTTTAAACTTAATGGAGTTTAAGTGAACAGATCACATACGCCGAATGAAAATCTGTAGCCCAATAAGGAAGTAAAGAGGCTTCCTTCGTGTCTTGTCTGGATGCCTGCCATGGTTTGGGGAGTAGAGCGGCTCTAAGGAGACGTGAGCAGAGCCTGGGGAGGGGCCTTTGAGAGGATCTTTGAGGGTCCCTCGATTACATTCAAAACCCCCTAGACAGGAGGCATGACTTTCCCAAGGTCTCCTTGCTAAGGAAGGATATGGGAGACTCAGAAGCTGGCCTCCCTCTTCCTTTGGTGCCAATCCTTCTACCGCATCTCCTGACCGCCTCATGGATGCCAATGACTCATTGAGCATCGATGCTGCCGGAGAGGAAGGGCGGCTTACTCTGTCTGGCATGATCTAGAAAAATAAGATGTCGCTCATAAAATTAAGTGTGTTTCTGGTTTAACTTGGTTGGGGGAACTCTTGGTCTGGGCATCCCCTCTACCAGCAGCACGTCCTATGTAAGCTGCAGTCTGAGAGGTGTCTGGAGGTGCCGAGACTTCCCCGGGGCCAGTGGCAAGTTGGGGTGATTCCAGGAGGGCTCCTCTCCCCTCCACGCTTCTCCCTCTCTGGGAAATGAATGGGCTAAAGCAAACTGGCAGGAGAAAACGTGTCTTCTTCAGAAATTCAGCAGCTTCAAAGTATTTCAGAAACAGATATTTATAAGGAAAGGACATTTTCATTAGCAGATCCTAATCCCGTTTCTTTCTTATCTATTGATTATATCAGAAGACACCTTGTGGATTTCATTAATAACCAAGACAACTAAGCTTTGTGGAGTAAGTCTGTAACTGAGAGAAATAAAATACACATAATAGATATACCAAATCAATCAATATATATCCATATATACCAAATATTCATTTGAAAGTTTTCTAATGCACTTTCCTTACCAGGTAAGACTCAGTTTTCTCATTTGGAATATGGGAACCATAACTCTTGCATTGATATGAAAAAGTACTCTGTAAACTTGAACACAGTATATCTGCATAAGTTATGAAAATAATCATGAGGTTTTATTGCATTATCCAATGTTCCTTTACAAATCTGATATGGTTTTTAAAAGAGTGTAGAACTCAAGAAATTCTGGAACACGAAATGGCTTTTTAAATTTGTAGAAATAAACTTTCAAGACTTTAAAGTTATTGAAAAATAATTTAAAGATATAATGAGTTATCACTTGCCAGTTTAAAAATAAAAGTCATGATTAGCTTTTATTCTTAAGAAAAACAGAACAAAGGCCAGTCAATCATCTAAGCAGTCTATGCTCTCATCATTAGGAGAGCAGCTGGTAGCTTACCGAGGGTTCGAAGGAGAAGGAGGATCCATTTCTTTCTGATAATGGCGACCTTGATTGACAGGCTGAAAAAGATCATTAAAAGAGTAGTTAGAATATATTGTTGCAAATATACCCTTTAAAAAGTGCCGTTCTTAAGCATGTATTTCATCATAGAATTCATCGCCTATTTCCTCTAACCTGTTTTGGTTTACCAACTGGTTAACCTTTTGGACCATTAGTAACCCCTTAGTGGTGAAAACTTTTAGGCTGAATACGAGAACCCCAAAAGGAGAGATCCAGCTGCTCTCTGGGGGCTGGCAGAGAAAGTCCAAGATGGGGCTCTTCCAGACTTTCTTCTGAAAACCCTTCCAGCCGGCTAGTTTTGAAAATGTCATCTCCTCTTTTCTCTTCACGGCCAATCCTCGGCTAGATCTATTAGATTTAGTCCTCATTAGTTCTACTTCTGAGATCTCTCACCCACCCCTGGTACTATCTAGCACATGTCTTACTAGACTTTTGCCAGGCTGCTGGCATCAATTTGAAATTGGCTGCCCTGTCTGTAGGTTCTCAATTCCTTTGCCTCCTCTCCATTCCTTGTCTACATTAATTTTTAATAAAAATCCATCTTGGATCCTAGCTTCAGCACTCAAAAATCTCCAATGTTTCCCCAATTCTGGTGAAATAACCAGTTCTTTTTGCATTGAAGGTCTGATATTATCGAAGTTTCACTTTTCACACCCATTTTTTATCTTTTCTGGGCTACTTGCCATCCTCTTAATTTCTTGCCTCTCCAAAGGGGGGAGGTGGAGAGATGAGGGGTTAGTCAATACAAAGGAACAGAAAAGGGACATGGGCTACCATGACTGGTGTATGCTGCACAAATGATGATGGGAAGGAGGAGAATGTCGAACCTCACTGGGAAATAGTTTATGTGCTAGTTGCAATGGGCTTTAAAAAGTCAAACTGAGGCCTTTATATTTGATCCTAAAGCAATAGGGAGCTCCTGGAGTCAACTGAGCAGGGAGAGTGACATGATCTGACCTATCATTTGGGAAAATCCCTTTCTAAGCCCTGTTTAGTATGGCCTAGAATCAGAAAGATCTGAAAGAAAGGTGACTGCCATAGTCCAAGTGAAAGGTGATGAGGGCCTGAAGGAAACCACACATGCAAACATGCATATTCCAGAATCCCTCTTTTGACTTTCCATAGCTCTCTGCTTCCCTCTTTTATTCACTGTTAAAGCTTTCTTATAAGCAAGTGCTTTAGCATCTCTACCAAACTTCTTGGGCAAATATAGGTTGGTTCATGTTTCCTATAACTAGCAGTGTCAAATTTACATAAAAAGGGATTGCTGCAGGCCACATATCGACTTAGAAAACCCACAAATTAATATTATCTTTGTGGTATTGTAATTTTATTTATTTTGTTAAACATTTCCCAATTTTATTTTAATTTGATTCAGTAGCACTAAAGGGGTTTTACAGGGATTCCTAAGAGTTTGACATCTGCCCTAGACTTCTGGTAGTCCCAGACACCCTCTATAAGGTCAAAACTCTTTTCAAAAATAATATAAGGCTTTTAAATTTCGAATACAGTAAATACAGACAGGCATAACCCACATAAACAAAAGCTCTTTGGGAGGATCTTTGACCATTTCTAAGAGCATAAAGGGGTCCTGGGCCTGAAGAGCTAGAAAATCCTATCCTTATTCTGAGTTTGGGAACTGTGTCCTCTACCCTGGGACTGGTACATCGGAGGAACAAGCATGGCCCCCTCACGCTCTGGTATTCTTTTATAAGAAAATTAATTCATAGATACTTCATTTTTCCAATTATAAGTAATAATAATTTTCAACATGTTTCCCAACATTATAAGATCCAAAAGACATCTCCTTCCCTTCCCCCATAGGGAGATGGTAAGCAACTGGATCGAGGCCATACATGAATGACCATATAAAACATACTTCCATCCTGGTCATGGTAAGAGAATAGTCACACAGAAGCAGAATCCCAAATGAAACAGTAAACGCACCGATGCGGAAGACAGTATGCTTTGACACACATCCATCTGACTCAACCATCCTCTGGAAAGGGAGAATGTTTCCCACCACGCGTCTTTCAGAGTGGTCCCCGATCATTGCCTTGCTGAGAGTAGCCGAGCTTTCCTAGTTGACCATCATATAATACTGCTGCTATTATAGACGACGTTCTGGTTCTGCTTATTCGCTCTGCATCGGTTCCTGCAGATCTTTCCAGCTTTTCCTGAAATCATCCTGTGTGTCACGTCTCGTAGCACCATAGTATTCCAGCACCAACTTGGCCCGTCAGCCCCCAAATGACCGACGTCCCCTCCATTTCCAGTTCTTTGCCACCACCAGGAGTGGCTCTGTTTTCTGCACAAGGAGCTCCTGCCCCGGTAGTGGTAGTAGAGAATCAAAGGGTACAATGCAGAGAGACAAACTGCCCTCCAGAAAGGTTCCATCATCCCCCCCCCCCCATCTCTTTACTGTCCCACTGGCCAGTCTGCTGCGTGTGAGGCGTTTCTACAATAAGAGGGATTCAGAACATTCTTGCATAGGATCATTGACCGCTTTGATGGCCTTAAAGAGACTTTAATGGTCTTGTAAGGGATGGATTAGGGAGGAAGGGGGGGGAGGACCTCAATCGAGCAGCAGCAGCAGCAGCATCAATGTTCCCACTCCTGGGAGGCCTGAGGCAGCTAAGCAGGAAAGAATGGGACAAGCACAGGAGAATGAAGATTTAGAGCCGTTGCCATTGGGGAAGAGGAGTCTAAAGCCCCTAGTTTCATCCATTTTCTCTCCGAGGACTGAGGAAGTGGTATGAAAGTCTGCTCTTTCCCCAAAGCCATTCTATTACTTCGGGCGCCTCGCCCAGGCTGAGGCTTCTCTCTCCAAAGAAAAAGGGGCTGGGGAGGAGGGGGTGGCCATGAGCTTCCTCCAAAGCAATCCCCACAAGCACCAGGTCATCCGAGCGCGTCTAAGGGCAAAGGCGTAAGGGAGGGAGCGGAGGAATACGTCTCTGTCTATCTTTAGATGGTAGTGCACCGGGAGCCTGCGTTCTGGGGGCTCCGTCCATCCTGACCTTAATTCAGCCTGGGAGAAGCTGGCCTGGACCGCCCTGGCCGGGCCCTGATAGTGGAATCACCCGTGACAACCCTTTTAGGGACAGACGTCCAGAGCGGAGCTGCCGGAGGGCTCCCCGGTGAAATGATGGATCCCGATACAAGATATTAGATGGTTCTAGGATACTCCTACCAAAATCCAAGGTGTGGCGAGGCATTGGCAAGCACTGTCAGACACCCTGGAATGGAAGAGAGAAACCTCTGAGCCTCCGCTTGAGTTCCCTCAGAGGAACTCGTGGTGAGTTAGCGGGGATCGCAGAGGCTGCTCTCCGGTGGATGACAGAGCTCTGAGCGTTGATCAGCAAATTAAAAAAGGGATATTTCGTGAAAACGCTGGTCAGGGAGGCTCCCCTTGACACTTCTTCGGTCTATTTTTTACAAGAGCTGGACGACAAGATTACCTCGAGCCAAAATCGGTCATTGGGCTCTCTTCTCCGGAGGCTAATAAAGGGGGAACGTTCCTCCCCATCAACAATGGCCTCACGCGAGGAGTGATGGAACGACGCCTCAGGGCTCCGGCTGACTGTGGCACTGAACCATCCCTAATATAAAAATCCACAGACTTCACCATCTCTCTTCTGTGCATTTTTACTGGGGAATCTGGAATTAGGTGGGTGTGTCTTGGGTTCCTTCCAAAGGGCTCCAAACTAAATGAAAAACTCAGTCAATGACTGGGTACCAGAGCACCCCCAAAGAGCCTACATACTGTGGAGCCATAGAACTCTAGAGCGGGAAGAGCCCCCTCCTTCTCTCCCCAAACCCCCCATCCCATGACACAGGAGAGGGGAGGTGATTTGCACTCGGGCCCAGGACCAAGATCTGTCCTCTAACTGTTCATTTACATCACAATGAAGTGGCTGATGTACAACAGCACATAATTCACATGGATTTTAACAGGGCTCAGAAGTATGGAGGACACATAGGATAGATGTTCTTCATAGCAAATCTTTTCCTTTTATGATTCCTTGAGTATCCTTATTTGAATCAGGGGCTTTTAACCTGGGGGCCATTTCTGATCATTTGATACCTGTATTTCAGTGGAATTAGTTCTGTTATAATCCTGAATAGTTTATTTTGTTAATTAAATGCCATTTCTCTGAGAAAGGGTTCACAGAATTCACCAGACTGTGAAAGGAAATCCAGGAACAAAAAACAGTCCAAAAATCCTACTTAGTCTAAGTTGAAAGCTAATGGACAAGTGAACCAGGATGGAGGCATCACAAGGTAATGACAACGAAATAAAAACAACAGCTATGAGAGTGTCAGAGGGAAGAACAAACCTAAAATTTGGTGTTCTGGTTGCAGTTATATAACTAAGGCCTTATTATTTCTCAGAAAAAAAGAGAAATTAGTCCAAGAAAAGGGCATAAATGAAGATCTTGTGCAGAACAGACCAGGTCAGGAACACTCGCTACAATAAACATGACGTTTACTGCTTAGTCCATGTCTACACGTGTTTGCTTTACATGATGAAGCACCCACCAATTTACTTTAGACATGCCCATAATTTCCTGCAGCTCACTGTCAGGAAGCCTTCTTGAGATTCAGCCAAAATGTCCATTTTCTTAATTTTATCCCATTAATTGTATTTATACTCCCTTGTGCCAGACCAAAGAATTCTTTTGCCTCCTCAGTCATGCAAGCATTCACAGATTGCTATTGTGTCTCTTGCAGAATGGCCATCTAGCTATATATCTATAATTATTTTGCATTATTAAAAACTATAAAGTTATAAAAAATTTTATAACTATTACTTTATTTTAAGGGCAGTGAGGTTGCACAGAACATAGAGAGCATCAGACTTGGAGTCAGGAAGAATCTTCTTCCTGAGTTCAACTCTGACCTCAGACACTAGCTAGGTGACTCTGGGCAAGTTTCTGCACCTTGTTTGCCTCAATTTTCTCATCTATAAAATGACCTGGAGAAGGAAATGACAAATCATTCCAGTATCTTTGCCAGGAAAATTCCAAATGGGGTCCTAAAGAGTTGGACATGACTCAAAATGACTGAACCACAAAAAGATTTGTATTAAAATAGAATCACAGAATTTCAGAGTTGGAAGAGACCTCAGTGGTTTGAAAAGTTTTGAAAAATATCTAACAAGTGAGCACTCAGCCTAGTTAACACTGTTAAGTTAAATAACACAGCTTAGGAGGTGATGGAAGAAATTAAATTTGGCCTAAAAGAGATTTATACTTTTAGTCTCTAACACTGATTTATATAGGGAAACTTTTAATCAGCAAACTGTTTATCTTGGTTTTTTTCAACTCTAAAACAGATTAAAAAACCACTGACCTCCCAGAGTTGTGAAGATCAAACAAGAAAATATTTATAAAATGCTTAGTAAAATGCCGGATATACAGTAAGTGCTTAGTAAATACTCCTTCCTTCCTTTGTTCCTCCCTCCCTCCCTCCTTTCCTTCCTCTCTCCCTCCTTCCTTTCCTCCCTCCCTCCCTCCCTCTCCCTTCTTTCCTCCCTCCCTCCTTTCCTTCCTTCCTCCCTTCCTTCTTTCCTTTCTTCCTTCCTTCTGCTCTTCTCCCTCCCTCCCTCCCTTCCTCCCTCCCTCCCTTTTAAAAGAGAAATTTTTTTTAAAAGAGGCCATTTTAAAAGAGAAATAAGTCAAGTATTTTTTTTTTAAATCTTGGTTTTTAAAAAATCATTTAGAAGATAAGAATAAGAGGGTATGGCCTGAGAATTATTATATTAATAATAATAGCAGCTGACATTTATATAGAATTTTAGAATACTACATAAAGTACTGGATAAGCATTTTTTTCATTTGAAACTGTAGTGATTCTGTGAGCTACGGGGGGACTATTCCTCCACTTCTACTGAGGATGAAGGAACCAAGATGCTGAGAGGTGAAATGAGTTGTGCATGGTCACACAGCTAGAGCAGGATCTGATCCCAGGTCCTGCTGGTTTCAAGTACAGGACTTTATCCTCTCTGCTGCCCTACTGCTCATCCACATGGCAGCTCATCATCCCGAAGGGAATCTGCCCACAGGAGTAACGTGATCATGGCTCCAGCTCTCAAAGAGTAACTAAAGCCATCCATCTTGGTTCATGGCACCAAAATGATAACAAAAAAATGGCAGCCGTGCCTTTGGGACCCACATTGATTTACAACTTAGAGCGTCTCATGGACACATCCAGATATTTATATTTCAGTGAATAACATTCTGCCATTTAACCAGAGATGGCAGAAATAGAATCATAGAACAAGCTGGAAAAAACAAACAAACCAGTTTTCCGTTGGAGGTGCCGACTGAATGTAAACCAACTCCTAAGCAACTTGCATACTTCTACAGTTTCTCTGACAGCACAGATATTACACTAACCATAAAATACAGTTTTTAGTATATCATTTTTATAGTTGCATAAGAACATCTGTTCATCGGATTTATCCGTAGCTTAGCAAAATCAACTATCTTTTCAGTACTGGACAATTTTTTAGACCTCATTAAAGCTCAAAAGTAGTGGAGCAGTTAATGAACCTGAATATATGGGGGAAACACAATACTAAACTAGCTATAAAGTGCCAAAGACAGAGAGCTAGCATGTAAAATACACATAGCCAGAAGGTCACCATAGAAAATGGGACAGCCAAGAGAAGCTCTGCAAAAGCATCCTCTGGGTGGGGCTGTTGCTATGCGCTAGTCTCAGGGTAACTGTTTGCATCAAATGAAGGGCCATTGAGACTGGAGGGTGGGAAGCATGCTAAGGAAAGGCTCCGAAGAATGTGAGGAAGGAAAGGCTTTTGTGGGGTTAAGTAAAACTTATTAAAAAGGCAATAAAGTTTCAAGACTATTAGTTGGGGCTGTAAGTAATTTTTCAAAGACCTTCCCCATATGCTAATCAACAGACTCAATTCAATTTGTGAAATTGGCCTTATTTTTCTCCAAATTTCATTCATGACAGTGATTCGATGTGATATGTAGATGAAGGTAGTCTGGCACCTTTTCCCTCAACTGAAGACACAAATGAGTTCTTTATTAGGTTGAGGAATTGTTTAACGTGGAAGAATGAATGATGACCTTGTGAGAATCTGTTTATACAGCATACACATCAAGCATTCCCTCCCAAAATTTGTCTTGAAATCATGAATATCTTCGAGTAATGAGTTTTTGTCTCATGGATTATTTGCAAAGAAATAATGTGCTACGTCTGTGAGTGAGTGAATGAATGAGTGAATGAAAAAGCATGGAGATTCGCAATAGTGCCTGCTCTCAAGGAGCTCCTCTTCTAAAAAGGAGCTTGAATCATGAATCACAGGAAGTCATGTTTCCAAGGGTGTCACAGTAAAGCAGATAATGAATTTTCTTGAATGATAAACTTAAGAAGGACCCTAACACCCATATACTCCTGATGTTAAATATTCCAATCACAGAAGCTAGTCTTTGGGGTGGAGGTTTTCCCTCTCCTTCATCCCCCTTTCCCCTCCTTTCCACTCTTCTTTTAAGGTCATCAAAAATAACAGAACCACTTCAGCTCTCTGTCTAATTAGTCTCTCTTTTCAATGATGATAAGGTTTGAAGCGGAAACATCAGCTTCCCAAATTAGAATGTAAGCAGTGTATCCTTGTTTAGACCCTTATGATGGTTCATGTTTATTTTTTCTTAAATTGTGTGTTTGAACTTTGATGTTTCTGTGCTACTCTGGTCTTTTCATCAGCAATGCTTGGAAATCCTCTATTTCAACCAATGTTCATTTTTCCCTTGTAGGATTTTACTCAGTTTTTTTGGCTTTATTCTTGGTTTTCAGTCTATCCTTTGTCTTCCGGAATAATAATAATATTCTAAGCATTCTCCTTCTTTAGAGTGCTGTCTATATGTGATCACTGTGTGCTTTAGACTGTGACCCTGTAGTAATTGAATCCCTATCACTACCCTCTAGCTGTCCAGGTACTTGTATTTTTATTTTTAGGCTTAGAATCTCTGGATTTTGCCTATACCGTTCCTGTGAATTTCATTTTGGAGTTTCAGGAGGTGACTAAGTGGACTTTCTGTTTACATATTGCCTCTTGGTTCTAAGAGATCTGGGAAGTTCTTTAATGATTTCTTGAGATATGATGTCTAGCATCTTTTTTTTTGTTCATGGCTTTCAGGACATTATTCAGTGATTTTTATTTTTATTTTATCTTATTTTTTTGTTAAATTAATTTATTTAGTCAATTTAGAACATTATTCTTTGGTTACAAGAATCATATTCTTTCACTTGTACAAAAATATTCATAGCTGCGCTCTTTGTGGTGGCCAAAAACTGGAAAACGAGGGGATGCCCATCAATTGGGGAATGGCT
This sequence comes from Monodelphis domestica, assembly GCF_027887165.1. NCBI lineage: Eukaryota > Metazoa > Chordata > Mammalia > Didelphimorphia > Didelphidae > Monodelphis > Monodelphis domestica. Next base: position 19,233,745 of record NC_077233.1, read on the forward strand.
GAACAAACTGTGGTATATGTTGGTGATGGAATACTATTGTGCAAAAAGGAATAATAAAGTGGAGGAATTCCATGGAGACTGGAACAACCTCCAGGAAGTGATGCAGAGTGAAGGGAGCAGAACCAGGAGAACATTGTGCATAGAGACTGATACACTGTGGTATAATCGAACGTAATGGACTTCTCCATTAGTGGCGGTGTAATGTCCCTGAACAACTTGGAGGGATCTAGGGGAAAAAACACTATTCATAAGCAGAGGACAAACTGTGTGAGTAGAAACACCGAGGAAAAGCAACTGCCTGACTACAGCGGTTGAGGGGACATGACAGAGGAGAGACTCTAAATGAACACTCTAATGCAAATATTATCAACATAGCAATGGGTTCAAATCAAGAAAACATGTAATGCCCAGTGGATTTACGCGTCGGCTACGGGGGGTGGGAGGGAGGAAAAGAAAATGATCTATGTCTTTAATGAATAATGCTTGGAAATGATCAAATAAAATATAATTAAAAAAAAAAAGAATCATATTCTTTCCCTCCCTCCCCTACCCCCACCCTTACCGTAGCTGATGTGCAATTTCATTGGGTATTACATGTGCCCTTGATCAAAACCTATTTCCATGTTGTTGATGTTTGCACTAGGACGTTTACCCAGAGTCTACATCCCCAGCCATATCCCCTTGACCCATGTGATCAAGCAGTTGTTTTTCTTCTGTGTTTCTACTCCTACAGTTTTTCCTCTGAATATGGATAGGGTTCTTTCTCATAGATCCTTCCAAGTTGTTCAGGATCACTGCATGGCCACTAATGGAGAAGTCAGTTACATTCGATTGTGCTACAATGTATCCGTCTCTGTGTACAGTGTTCTCCTGGTTCTGCTCCTTTCGCTCTGCATCACTTCCTAGAGGTCATTCCAGTTCCCACGGAATTCCTCCACTTTATTATCCCTTTGAGCACAATAGTATTCCATTACCAACATATACCACACATTCAGGGATTTTTAAATCATTCTCCTTCACTGTTTTCTAGGCCTGTTGTTTTTGCTATTGGATATTTTATATTTTTAGTTTTTAATTTTGTTTTCATATTTCTTGCTGTGTCATGTCATTTATTCGGTCTATTCTAATTTTCATGGTGATTACCACTTGAGTCAAGCTGCTACTTCTTTTATTTCTTCTAGGAGCCTCATTTCTTTTCCCTTTTTTTCCAAAAGTGTTCTTATTTCATTTATTAAAAAATATTTTAAATTCTTTTAAAGCTCTTGCTTCTCTCTTACTTGAATTCATCTTGAACTTATGCCCAAGCTGTGTTCTTCTTTGGTGGTTTGCCTGTAGATGCTTTGGTATCACTCATCTGGATTTGTGTCTTCAGGGTCCCTGTGGCCATAATCACATTTTATCATGGAACTCTTTTTTTTTTATTGCTTTTAAATCTTCTAGCCTACTTTTAGGCTTTAGGTTAGTTCCAGGCTTTGTGCATTTCTTGAGGGAATGTTTGGGAAGATTTTATTCCTACTTTTTTTGGAATATTCTATAAATTAAGGATCTCAGGAATAGTTCAGCCTGGGGCCCTGTGCATTTTTAGTGCTCTCAAAACGGAGTGGGGCAAAATCTTTTTTCTCTGTCCTCTCTCAGCTTCCCTACCTTCATCCTGATCTGAGCTCTCTGGGCTTGTTTCTGAGCAACATGCCTGTGAGTTTCCCCTGCTTGGAGTTCCAGTAGACTGCTACTGGATTCAGACACTGCTGGGCATCTCTATTTCCTTAAGATCTGGAGTCAGGCCCTCCTTCTAGCACATATTATGTGTGTGACCCTGGGCAAGTCTACCTCGCAGAACTGTTGCTGTGAAGCATGAGCAGGGGTTGAGGAGGGCAGACCTACAGATTCCTATGTGGTCTGTGATTCCTGACCTTGTTACTCTGCGGCAGGCTTCAGTCTGGGCTGGTGACTGGAGATCCGGCGCTGCTCCTGGGGTCAGAACCGAGAGGCTCCTGAACTTGCTCCTTGCTTTGGTACACACAAACGAGATGCCAGTGAGCACCTATTACTGCACCCTACACAAGACTGGAGCCCTCTTGACTAGGTCTGTTCCCTCTTCTCTCCCTGGGCTGCAATAATCCCTACGGCTGTGCCTGGCTAGACCCCGTGTCCTCGGATTCCTCTGCCTGTCTTCTATATGAACTGGGGCTGGAAAGATGGCTCACTTTGATTTTTTCCCCTTGGATTTCCCAGTAAGGACCCAGTCTCATCTATTTTCTAGACCTTTTGGGAAGTTTTGGTCAGTGTGGGGGGTAGGGTGGGAGGGGGGGCTCAGCTATACTACTTCCTGCTATTCTACCTGCTATTACATTTAAATGATCATCCTAAATCTTGTCTTCTTCTCAAAAACCTCTGAGTTAACAGGGCTTGATTTTTCTACTGATGTCAATCAAAATAGCTCAAAATGCTAAAATCATTTAAAAATCCATTAGAACTCTCTCACTACTCCTTTCCCTAGACTGTCATGAGTGCCCCTCGGAACAGAAATGGAACAAAACTGATTACTTGAAACCTGGTTTTCACAGAAGTTGCAAAGTATTATTTTAATTGAATTTCCCAATGAGTTAGAAATGCTGAAAAATTTGTCTATCAAAGTCTAAGGGATTTCTCAGGGGGGTTGATGTACTTAGATAGAGATGCCCACAAAAGACAATTTGCAGCAAGAATTATGACTATATTAATTATGCTAATTGAGAAATTTACAAGTGTATCTAAACACATTTGAATTTACACATCTTACTCTGAATTTTATTGCTAATCATGAAAACAGGGCACTTTTCCATCCCCTTCTGGGACTTTCTTTGTTATAAGCCAGTCTTCAAATTCAGAGTGGACTCACTCCTTCCAATTTCTGCCAAAGCTCTCATTCAAGGCCCAACACAGGGGCCTAGATATAAACAGTGTGGAAGAATATGGCTGGAAGGCTGACCCTGGAGTCAGGGAGACCTGGATTCAAGTCTTGCCTCAGCATCCTTCTGGGGCTCAGACAACTCTTGAAATCTATGGATTCTAGAGGAGTTGCAAGATTGGCTCCGCAGAGGGAACTCCCACACTGGGAGGTCTGGTACACCAGTGAAATCCCACGTCCTCACCAAAGGGAAAAACCAAACCACCAGAAAGGCCCATGACTAGGTGACAAGAATTCCTACAGTCACTAATCTTCCTTTTCTCTAGAGGACTTGGCACTATGAGTATAGAAATATTATTAGTGGGCTCATTTCCTTCATCACTCAAAGCCCACTACCGACAGCAAATCACTGACCCTCACAACAGAGATGAGTCCGCCCTATTTGGGGTTCTGCTAGTGAGCCTCGGCCTGCATATTTATACATCGATGCATTGAGGCTTCATCCAAAGCACAAGGAGCACAGCTTGCTCACTGTTTTTTTGCAGTCTGGACCAGAGATCTGATTTCAGAAGACCCTGAATTTGAGGCAATGAACTGAGACTGGAGGGGAGGCCTTAATGGTCATTTTCAAACTTCTCATCTGTCCGAAGGGCATCTTTCTGATTAGAAATAGCAGCAACAGCAGCAGCAGCATCAGCACAAGGACTCTGGAGGGCCCCCAGCCCTCTGCTCCCACCCTGCCTGAGAACAGAGCTGGGAGGGGGGGCCTGCGGTATCCACAGCCTGGATATTCAGCTCTTTTGGGGCATAAAAAAGTCTTTCCTTTGGCCCCTCCACTCTTTTGTCATTGTTTGAGCGGCTCCACATGGAGAATTTCTCCTGAGTCCAGTTTTCCTTGTTGTGGCTAAAATGACTTTTGGGCAGTGTGTTTACAAGGTGAAACTTCCATTCTGGCCCACATTCTATCTGTAGCTCTCAGGAGCGGCCCTTAACGTCCACCTCCTGGGTTAGTGCTTGACGATGCAGTGCGACACGGTCAGTTTGAGGCAGTGAGAGCTCAGATCTTTCTCCTCTTGGGTGGGAAACACTGTGGAGAAAAGCCAGGAAGGAGTCCAGGCCAATCGCAGCCCTCTCTCCCCACGTGGCAGCCCATCACATACCTGCCTGGGTGGGCTCCTGAGCCATTTTCGTAATGTTATTGAACAGGTCACATGTCTGTCTATTGCCTCTCCCGCCAACCAAACTCTTAAGTTCTGGAGGGCAGGTTCATGTCTTGGATTTTTAACACTGTTGAGTCCCCCAGACATAGTTCTAAAAGTATGTACAATATAGAGTTCTCCCCAAATGTCTCTGGCTTACCTTAAATTTATCTTAAATATTCCCTGAGTATATGAAAACCAAATTTTAACATTAATTTTTAAAATTTTGAGTTCCAAATTCTCTTTCTCCCATCTGCATTGCCCCTGGTCTCCTTGAGAAGACAAAATCTGATACCGATTATACATGTGAAGTCAGCTTCCCTTTCCAGGCCTCCTGCCCCAACTCACTATGGCCGGCTCTCCCCTCACCACCACCTTTTGGAATCCGTTATTTGTGTTCCTTCAAGGCTTGGTTCCAAGGAGGCTTTCCCCCACTGAATCACCTTGTATACATCTTTTATTGACTGTTTCTTGGCCCTAGAACAGAGGTCCTTTGAGGGCTGGGACTGCTGCTGGTAGTGTTTTATTTCCAGCAGGCATTTAATCAATATTTGCTGAATTGAGAACACCCCACCTCTGTGGACAACTCAGAAATGAAGGTGAATACAAGAGTTCAGCAGGGGAAGGCTCTTTCTTTTGGCCCCTCTGGGTTTGGGGAATGTCTAAAACAAAGAAGGAGAAACAATGTTTTACTCACAGGAGGCAGGCAGGAGTTCCAGGTGGTGGTATCATCGCTGCTGCTACTGATACTGACATTACAATTGTCCACCTGAGACGCGCTGAGACCATGGGAGACCCCGGTATCTTCCAGTTCTTCAATCTGTTGCCTTCTCATGCTGGCCAGCATCTGTAACTCTGATTCACTCATTTGGCTTGGCTGGTAGTTTGTCCAGTCATAATCCTTACCAAGAAATAAAAGAGAGAGAAAGAGAGAAATTAAGGAGAATATAGGAAAAATTAAGAAAATCCAACAAGAGTTCATTTCTCCCTTCCTTGTTTTTTTTGGTCTATTCCCTTCATTTTTTTCAATTACTTGTAGAAAATTTTTAAACAGTTGTTTTCTGACCTTTTGCAATCCAAATCCTCTCCCTTCCTCCCCTGCTCCCTCCCCAGACAGCAAATAATCTGAAACAGGGTTTTCTAGGATATGGCTTGATTTCAAATTAAATCGATGGCCAAAAAACAAGGGGTTCAAATTAGAAACATATAAAAGAATGTATATGAAGTGCTTTATAAGTCTGAAAGCATTCAATAAAATCAGTTATCAATGTGGGGGTAAAAAGTTGGTTTGACAAAATATCTGAGTTAAAAAATAAGATTGTGGTATTTGGTGAGGCCAAGAGCAAATCATCTACAAATTGTATCAAACAACTCTCCTGAAAACTAATATTTTCTAAATCTTGTTTCAAAATTTGTGAAAACATCATAGGACTGTTCACAAAACTTTGCAGTAGCCAACACCATGTCCATGTGAACCTTTCCAGGTGAAGACAAATATATTCCTGGACTTTTCATGAATAGGGTTTGAGAAGAATACTGAGCACAGATCTACCACAGTAAAATATGTGGCTGTGCTGGGAATAGAGGAGATAATTGTAGCTGGATTGGGAACCACAGGGTGCTTTTTTAGGACATGATTTATAGCCCTTAAATCTTGTACAAATCAATATAAAGGTTTTCCATCTGTGCCTAATTTTGACTTTTTTTACAGGTAGAACAGGTGTATTAATATTCAAATTTGCATGGAATTATTATACTTTGATCAATTAATGAATTTATCACTGGGGTAATTCCCTCAATTTTCTCTTTTGATAGGATGAGGAATGGAAGGAGATGGACCATCTTTTGTCTTAATTTGAACAGAACAGCTGATTTGAGCAAGTCTGCATCAGAAGATGAAGCCCAGAGAGAGTCAGGTATATTAGCTGGGATTTTAAATGTGGGAGCTTCCTTTATTTCCTGACTGCCTGAAAGAAGTACAGGAAACAAATTTAAGGATTCCTCAGGCAATTCTAGTGTTATAGAACCATCTTGAGAGCATGTTATTGTGGCTCTAAGTTTGCATAAAAGATCTCTCCTTAAAACCTAGAAGGAAACCTGTCTGGTTATGAGCAAGTTGAGATGGTGTTACATCAAGCTTAGAGCCTTTCTAGGTCTGCTATACTGAATGATGATGATTAAAGCTTTTTACCTACCAAGTCCAAGTAATTCTCATGGATAGACCCTGGGGCTGGGCTAGCAAAAGGGCAAGAGACAAAGTTATGAATTTGCAAAACCTGATTCAGAAAGATCTATGGCAACAAAGGCCCTTCCAATAACTAAATTATACTGTACTATATTTTGCTGGAATACTAGACGATTTCAAGGATAAATCATCTTCAAATAGTCCTTAACATAAGTCCATAACATAAGGAACTGGTGCAGGTTTATAGAATTAACTGATATGTATATTTTTTGCCTTTCTTTTGGTTCAAACAACATTCAGTAGCAGAATGTCTGATTTTTTGGTCGCTATTATAATAGCACATATTGCAATTTTATGGATAAAAATGCCTTACTTAAAACTCAATTTTAAAGAATGTCTGAAATTTCCTTGTACAGATGAGAAGTGTTTAGGGTAAAGAATACTGCCCTTGACAAAATCTTGACAAAAAATGAATGTTTTAACCCCTACACCATGTGGGATACTTACTTCCTAGTGGTATACTCTGAGATGGATTCCTCATTTGCCTCTTATCTGTATCACAGAGATGTGAAAAAAATAATGTTTCAAAATGGGCTTGGAGGTCCCACAGGACTAGGGCCTGAGAGCTGAAAATAATCTCAGAAATCTTGTCCCACCCCATCCTCTTACTAATGAGGTTCTGAGAAGTTATGTGACTTGTCTAAGGTCACCCAATTTTTAAAGTGACAGAGATGGGGCTGGAATGCAAGTCTTCTGATTCCTAGTTCTACCATCTTTCCATGAGTAGATTAACACACTTTTTATAACAAAGCATCTTTATTAGTATCTTGAATTATAAAAAAATAATAAAAACATTTTAAAATATATTTTATAATATAATTATAAATAAAATTAAAACATAATATTTTATAACACAATTATTAAAAACAAAACAAAATTACTTTTTGGCATTGGGGAAAAGTCTCTTTTTCCAGTAGAAATTCACTTAAAATGCACTCTTTCCTCCCTGCGCAGCCCAGAGGCATAATTTCCCTTTGCCCCCCAACTCAAAGATGGCCTTCGCCTCTTTCAGAGATCGGAGGTTTTCCTGAATTTCCTCCCTTTTAGGGTGATACAACAATGGCATCCTTGGCTTTAGCCTGGGGTTGGGTTGTCTCTGACTGGTTCGTGTGGTTGCCAAATGAAGAAGGATGATTTAAAGGCTGGGAAGATGCCTGTGCTTCTGAGGAGGGGTCCACAGGAAGGTGACCATACCAGTACTGCTAGTTTTCTCAGGAGGCTTTCCCAGGAGATTGTAATAGTTAAAATAGTTGGTTGGTCATAAACTGTAGTGATTAAAATAGTGGAAGACTTAAATTGTAGTAGATATAAGAGTAGATGAGTAAATTGTGACCGCAGAAAATATGTTTCACTACAGTATCTTGTTTTTAAATCAAATATATAAGGTGGTCACCAGGGAAATATTCCCAATTATTAAAATATACCCAATTCAGCTGGGTTTTATAGAGATTTTAATTAATACAAATGAGGAATTAAAGAAAATGAGAGAGAATAAGAAAGGAATAAGTATGAAGGGCCTTAGCCGAAAGGTCTAGACCTGAGTCTTAAGAGAGAGATCAGTCAGTCTTTAATCACTCACCACAAGATCTGTCCAAGCAAGAATATAGTGTTCAGAGAGACACCAGTTCAGCTTCAGCTAGCTCAATCAAGTTCAGCCATCAAGCCCTTCAAGGCAGTTTTGGCCAGTTCCTCCCCCAATTCAGCTTTTCCTCTCCTTATAAAGGGCATTTTCTCCTGTGTCACCTCCCCTAAGTTCTCCCATCTACCAATCACAGTAGACGTTTTTCAAAGGACAGACCATTCTTAGTTCACACCTGAGTAGACTAATCTTTTGAGTAATTCACACCTGAGTAGACTAGAATCTCTGAGTAAGTTTTCACCTCTTTGCTCCTTGTAAATTCACAAGTTGTCTGACCTTTACAGGTACTTAGCACCCTTTTGTATTAGTCCTAAAATAGGCATAGCTTAAAAACTTTTTGTCTTACTATAAGTATGGGTTTAAGTACTTTTCATTGTTCAGTAAAGAGTTTACAACTTTATCTTCCCCTAAGGCATGCTTAAGTATGGTGGAGTAGAGTTCTCACATTCCTGATTAAGTACCTTCACTGCCCAAATGGGGAATGGTCTTAACCCAACCTTATGAAGTAGGGTCTGGAAATTTTTTAAGGTTTACAATCCTAACCTTATGAAGTAGTCTGAGAATTTTTAAGGTTCACAAGATGTAGAGTTAGAAGTCACGCGTCCAAATTCCAGCTCTGCCACCAATTAACTATATCTGTGATCTTGGGCAAGTCATTTCTGCCAGTCTGTTTGCTCTAGACTCTCATCCTCTGATTCATATCCCCTATAACTGCCTGATCTCTCTTTTCTCTGTATTCCTCATGCAATCAAAGCTTCCAAGGCATTTATTCTACGCTCTCCCTGGTAGGCAGCTATAGACACTTTGTAGAGAATGCCCCAGGGATTCCTCTTTTCAATTGTGCCTCTCTCCTGGACCAATGCCAATTACTGCAAGTGATGAAGAGGACCCGCTCCCTAGGCAGCCCCTTCCTCATCTATGGTGAGCAGCCTGCCATTTATCTACACCCACTACCCTGCCAGGTACCCATTTGCCTCAACATCCCTCTCTTCCCTGGGTCCATGTTCTCTCCTGCCCCAAGTACCAGTTGCTCCCAGGAAGAGTGGACTTTTCAAACACCAAATCTCCTAGGACACAACTAGAGGAAGGCCCCATCACCCTTCACAGACCAACTGTCCTGTCTGTAGATGCATTCATCAGGGATGAAGTAAGGCCTTCTTCCTTTTCCTCCCTCTTTTCAATCTTTGTCCCCTCTCCTCCCTCACTCTCTTTCTGAGACCCCGGGTACTGCTTTTCTGATGACTGGGGTATTTAGGAAGCAAGCGACCACTTCTGTTCTGGACGTCCTTCTAAAAATGGTTCTGATGCCCGTTAGTGAACGTCCATCTTTTTCCACGTATGGCTAACTTTAGATTTGCAGGACAGGTCACATGGGCAACATTCTGAGTGCCCCTGCTCTTCGGATCTCTTTGTTCTATTCCCTTTTCTAGTGGGTGAAGACTAGTTTGATGTTATGAAAATTTCCTGTTATTTGTATTTGCAGGTCTTTCCCCTGACCACTTGCAGAACCTGAAGCTAAAACCAAGCCACTCCGTGGCTTGGAGTTTGTGGCCTTGTTTCTTTGTGGTTTTCCAGGGGCAATCTGTGGATTCTCTCATTTGCTATTTCTTTTTCTGTCTTCAGAAGTTCTGGGCAATTCTCCGTCATTGCTTCCTCCAGGTTTTGTCCTGTCATATTCTTTTGAGAACTCGGGACTTTGGGGTTCTTTCTACATCCAGTATGTGTGTATTCCGCTTGCATAATAAGCATGTTTTTTTTTTTAATGTTAGTTTTTTCTTTTCTTGTTCTAGAATGTCTTTCACTTCTGTATATTTGCATTCTTAGCTTATTTTTTCCTCTTTTCTTCCTTTGGTAAGGCTTGCGATTAAATTGCAAATTACAGTTTTTCTACTGTACCCATAATTTTTATTGCCCAGGTCATAAATTCTGCTGACACGATTCTCATTTCTCTTTTGTACCGCTAAGGAACAGCATGCGTCAGGGTACTGTGCTTATCGAGCATTGTATCATTTTCCTTTGTTTTGCAGTATTTATCCATAGATTCTTGAACTCCTTTACTAGATCTGAAAGTCATTGTTTCCTTCGGTTTTTATCATTTTTCCCTACTGATACATATTCATATGTTCAAGGTCTTTAATTTTCTTCTTGAAATCTTTGTTCATTTTGGCCTTTCCCCCCTTGTGTTCCCCCTTTGAACTCATTTTCTGGTTTTCTCTCCTGACTGGTTTGAGGACTGGGATCTCCACCTCCTGGCACACTGGGCAACTCAAAGTTCATACTCTAGGTCCTGGCCCAAATGATTGCTGGGTGGCCAGAACCAGCTCCACCTGGATTCTGTGCTGTGTAGCTCCCCGTGTCCCGTGTCCTATCCTGTGACCTGTCTCGTTCCCTCCTTTCCTTAGTTTTCTGGCTCAGCAGTGACTGTTCAAAACGACAGTATTTGTGCATTGGGGCCGAGACCGCTGGTAGGCTTTTGTGCCTGAAGGGCTATGGGGAGGCTGGCTACCTGTCACAGCCAGGGCAAATTTCTACAGCAGTAAGAACTGAGGGGTGGGAACAGGGGTAGATTTTGTTCGAAATCCAAGTCTGGTTTGGGTTGCTGTTTGTTTTTCTTTTGGATCCTAGACTATGAAGATGCATTAAGTTGCTTTATCTCTGATGCATCATTTCTGTTTTGGAGAGGTTGGAAAGGTGGGGAGAATCAAAATAAAACGTTTAGACCTCCATCTCACTGCTTCCATGGTCCAGGAGTTCCCCTCCAACACTTTTTAAAATGTATAGAGAGCAATCTAGGTTTTCTAAACACAAATGTAATAGGAAGAAAGACATAGATGCCATTGACCCCAAGTTTCAAATTTCTCTTGCCATTTTCAAACAATTTTAGGCCTTCTGTTATCTTTCTTAATGTCCACCAAACTTGTTTAACTCCCAAATTTGTTCATAATAGCACTAGTAATATAAAATCAGTCTTATCAGAGTACTAAATTACTTTCAATAAAATACTTTTCATTTACCAAATGGGGTTCTGAAAAAGTTCCCTTAATTCACACAAATAAGCAATTTACTCCTACAAAGTAATTTACTGATTGGCTCACTGGGGAATAAAACCTACTAATGATAAGAATAAAAAGCAAAATAGTAGCTACACAGAGAGATTCAGGGTGATAACAAATAAGCAATCACAATTCAATCGAGAGTATCTTCTGCCTCTTAGCCCAAGTTCTAAGCCCGTAGAATAGGAGATTAAACACCGCAGAACCCACGGGAGATGAAGCTATCGTGCTGGCTAAGACTTTTGCTGACTAAAGAACAGGCAGGCCATCTGCAAGGGCTGAGGACGCGCCCCGGGTCAGGCGCACCCCGTCCGCCTGAAGCGCGGCCCTTACTCGACTCTCCTCGGGAGTTTCCACCCCAGATTTCTAAAATAGGTCACGCGGAGACATTTCGTGCCGTCCCTGTTTGACCCCCTTTACAACGTCGCCACGTTCCAGGAGCTTCGGCTCTAGGAGGGACGCCGTGTGCTCGAGGAGGGTCCGGGATCGCACGGTGACGGAGCGCCCGAAGGCTCCTGTTTCTCAGAACGCCTCGTCCAAGACCACCCGGACCCTCCGATTCCCCAAGTCATTCAGGCCACAAGTGGGAACTGGCCCTCTGCCAGGGAGGAGGGAAGGGCTAAGAGGGGAGAGCAAGCCGAGGGCGGCCCTCATCAGCCGGAAGGGAGGGAAGAGGCCTCGGGGTGGCGCCCCTCAGAGAGCCTCGGCATCCCGGGGCATTTGCAGAAGTAGCGCCCCGTCGATGAGCTGAGCACAACCCGCCAGGCTCGTCGTGAAGCTCGTTGCCCGGCCTTAGCATCACAGGATCACTGATCCGCACGTTCATGTTCACGTTAAAGTGGACGACCGTCCGATAATCTTCAGTTCTTCGGGACCTTCCTGCTGAAATCCGAGGAATTCTTCAGGCCAGACTTCATGTCAGTCAGAGCATGAGAAAGGAAGACAGGGCGGCCAGCGGGGTGACCACCCCCGGGGCCGAGGGAAGGGAGCGCCCGCGTGGAGGGAGGATCTTCCTGCGCGACAGTGAGGATGAGGGGGTGTGTGTGTGTCTGGGAAGAGGCACCGCCCGTGAACAGTGACGGGGCTTTTAGGGAGCTCCAGCCGCTCCTGGGCATGAAAGCCCCCCTTTTAGGCACCGATGATCCTGGGGACGCCCTCAAGCCCCCAAGTTCAGGGGCCCCGAGGGGCGATAGGCAGGGGCTGCCTTGTCCGGGTCTGGATTGCTCTTAATGACTGGACCCAAAACAAGGGGTATCTCGGGGAAATGGGCGCCTGGAAGAAGAGGGAGCCCAGGCGCTGCCCCGGACAGGGGATTCTGCTCTCTGCTGTCACGGTCCCCTCTGGCTGGCTGCCAAGGACCCGTGTTCTAAAGAAATGACTCTTAATGGACGGAAATGCTGCTATTCGATGAGAGATCAGTGAAAATCTGGACCTCACGTGTCAAGGATCCCAGGCTGTTTTCAAGGGTGGCTCTAGGACCTTCGTGGTCCCCAAGACCCTTTCAAGGGCATCCATCATTTCTTGTAATTATATGAAGACTTAAAAACTAACAACGCAATAAACGTCCTTTGCTACAACCACATAAATACGAGCTCTTTGGGGTCTCGGACAAATAACTAAGCGTGTAGCAGGGCCCTGGAACTCACACGCCGGAGAAATGCTGACCTGGAGGAACGTTTCCAGCAAGTTCTGTGGTTCCTCAGCAGAGGTTCTCTGGGAAAGGGTGAGGAGGCCCTTCCCGGGCCGACATCCGCACCATCAGCAGAAATGACGACACTGAGGAGACGGCAGGGCTAGCCGGGCTGTGGGAGGAGAGCAGGGCATGTGTCGTGACCTGCCCAGGCCGGGCTTCACGGCTCACCCCTCCACAGCTCCTCAGGGCTCCAAAGCATGTGCCCACACCCTGGGCGCTGGTAAACCCATTTCACAGATGAGGAAACTGGAGCACAGCCCGGTTCTACGGCCAGTGAGGTCAGAGGTGACAAACGAAGGCGGTCTTTTTCCAGGCTGTCCCCAGGGAACAGGGGGCACAATCAGTTACTCTGCTGGCGGATAAATAGCAGCTTGTAAATGGTTTCTAATTTGACCCCAAGACAACATCTTTCTGAGTCACGGATTTTAGGGTGCTTTGCAAATAGTCATTGCCTAGCAAATACAGTAAGATAAGCAAGCCGGAAATAAATCAGACAATCAAGGCATCAGAAGAAAAGACAGATGATCAAAGTGTCTCTGCGAGCCTGCACCTTCCGTGATAAGGTCCATTATTACTTCCTGGGAAAACCGTGCGAGAGTGTGTGTGCGCGAGTATGTGTATGTGTGTGTGTGTGTGTGTGTGCGCGTGAGTATGTGTGCGCAAGTGTGTGTATGTGTGCAAGTGTGCGCACACGTGTGTGAGTGTGATATGTGTGCGAGTGTGCGCGCATGTGTGAGTGTGATATGTGTGTGAGTGTGTGTGCGCAAGTGTGTGTATATGTGTGTGAGTGTGTGTGAGTGTGTGTGTGCGCGCAGCCGTCCACAGCTTTACGGGCCGTGACCCAGAGCCCTTCACGCTCTCGCTGCCCTCCTGCCACTTCCCCTCCACAATCTCCCCAGGATTCTCCACCGTCTGCCACCCAAGGCCCGAGCCCTAAGCCGGCCTTCGGCCAGCCTCTCCTAGAAGGCCCAGCCTGTCGTTTGGCGCCCACATACAAGCGAGGCCCGGAAGGAGGCCGGGTCAGCACGGCAGGCTCTGGCCGCTCCACGGCCTTCTCGAGAGGATGGACTGCTGGGAGCGTTTGCCCTTTCAGCATGTAGACTGACGCCAGGCGAGTCTCTTCACCGAGCATGACGGGGTCACCCGGCGACGGCCTTTGCCTCCAGATCCACCCCGAGCCCATCCCGTCTGATGACCACTTACTCATTAAGGGCTTCCGCGCGTCAGGCACTGTGCTGGGCCCCGGGGAGCCCAGGAAAGGCCCCAAACAGCCCCTGCCCTCCCAGAGCTCCCGGGGCAGAGAGAGGGCCCTGCGAAAAGGCAGCCCCACACAGCCTGCCTCCAGGGACACGGCCCGTGTTTCATGGGGCTTCACTGGACGGACAGCCTCCCGGCCCCCTTTTCCCCAGACTTTTTCATGCTTCCTCTTCTTCCTCTTCCACGGCGGCCCGTGCTGGGTGACTGTAACTGTTTGGGGGTACAGCAGACTGCGCCCATATGACAGAGAACCTCAGCGATCGGGGGGGGGGGCGCTCCTGGTCCGCTCCCCCCTCCTTCCTTCTCTCATGCCAGGCTTCCCTGTCCCTGGGCCACAAGGAGGCGGAAGAGCATTCGTGCTTCGCGTGCACTGAGCTGGCCAATCGGAGGCAGCCTGGAGAGGCCGGACTCCACTCTGGAAGCAGCTCTGCTGCTCGGGGGTAACAAGCGCCCCAACGGCGTCCCCTGCGACAGAGCAAACTCCCTCTGCTGCAGCCGTCGCGTCCGACGGGCCAACGTCGGGCAAGACCTTCCAGGGCCAAAGTGCGAGACGACGTCAGAAGGCTCCGATTCAGGGCGCACCGATGACGCGTTTGTACTCGAAGGCCTCGACTACTCTCTTGGCCTTACGCGGTCGCCCATCGAACAGACTTCGGGGCATAAACAGGCCACCCGCACGGGGAAGCGTCACGGCAGGCATCATGGCACCGCTGGGGCCTGGAACCGAACCCGCTCTTCAAGCTATGCCGCTCCTAGAAAAGCTGGTGGCGGCGGGAAGGGCGAGGCTGGGCGAGGCCCACCGAGGGCCCCGGGACGGCTCCCCCCCCCCCCCCGCCCTCAATAAAGGACGTCTCTTTCCCCACTTTGGGCATTTTGACGCGTCGCAGCTTCATGTGTGCGCTCCGTAGACTTTGGCCCGCCTTTGCTCTCTCTGCCATTCGCAGGCTGGCGCTTTGGGCGTAATTATTGTCCCATCCTCTGCCTGGGCAAACCCACACCGCGCTCAGGGCCCGCTCCAACAGAGGCGGATAAACACGCCGACTGGCAGATACAGCAAAGACGTCTTTTCCAAAGCCAAACAACTTGGATGTTTTAAACTCAATTATAATTACCAAGGCGTAATCATGTCTAATTTAATATAAACAACTTGGTCCAACCATGAGAATATCCAGAACCATAAATAGAACTAATGACAAGAGTGCTCAAAATTTGGAGTTTCTGCGGCCCCTGACATTCTTAAAAGCTGCCAAGGAACCCAAAGAGCTTTTGTTATGCCTATTATCTTTTGGTTGTATCCATTATTAATTATATCTATTAATATTTACTGTATTATAAAACATAAAATTTTAAAATATTTATTTGTTAATTTATTTACAATACCAATAATAAACCTACTCTATGTTAAAATAATAGCATTTTATACGTGAGAAATAGCTATATTTTCCATTAAAAAATGAAGAGTGGCCAGAGCTTGACAAATGCTAGTTTCTGAAAAGTGGTTGCAATAAAGAATCTGAAGCCACAGTAATGAACAAACGAATGCAAAAAGAAATTCTCGGAGTTCTAAGAATAATTTTGACTTCACAGAACCCCTGAAAGGGCCTGTGGGCTTCCTGGGACCCCACACTGACAACCTCTGGACCAGGCCGGGTAGGTCCCCCAGGGAACACAGAGCCCACCAGCACCCCCCAAAAGGTAAACTGTTGGGTGACGTGCGGCTTCTGCTTAGAATGCGGACGACGGATGGGGAAGCTGAGGAAGAGCTTAAAGGCAGCCGTGGGGGCAGCTGAGTGTTCTCTGTGGACAGGCCACTTGGCCGGACGGCAGGAGCGTAAGGCCAGGACAACCCAATGGTCTGCGTCCTCAACAAGCGCAGCACCCACAGAAAGCAACTGAGCAGAGACAGAGGGATGGGGCACACCGAGACGAAAGCCGAGATCCTCCAGCCCTGAAGCTGTGACGATGGAGACCACCTCAAACCAGGGGCAGCGTGCGGGCCTGAGCCAGAGGAAGTGACCCCGGAGGCTGGCTGACTGAGCAAAGCAGGCGGTGAGGATTGCTTGTTACTGAGCTGGGATCTGGGTTCGAGTCTCAGCTATTCCACTTACCAAAGGCTGGCCCTTTCCGCCCTTCAAGCCTCCAAAGGGCAGAGAAGCGTGAGAGCCCACAGTGCCCCACAGACTCCCTCCAAAATAGGCTGCTCAGAGGCTCAAACGGGAAAGAAGAGGAGCCAAGGGCCGAAGACACAGGCAAAGCCCCGGGGTCTGTGTTCAAGAGCCAACCGAGGAGCTTTTCTAATCTCAAGCCGGGCTTGCTGTCGCGGATTTCTGCCTTCCCACTCATTTGGCCGCACCTTGTCTCTCTGGGCTCACTGGGATGGGATCTTCCAGTGCCAGGAGGAGAGAAAGGAAATTCAGAGGCGGAGCACGGGACGGACCCGACTCCTTCCCCGCAATGACCCTTCAGAAAGCCTCTCCTGGGAAAAGTCCCAAGCCCACGACAGCCTTCCTTCTCCCCTTCTCCAGCCCTTTTTGCAGGGGTGGGAAATGCTGAAACGGCTCTGCACACGCCCGAAGGGTCGCTGCGTGGCGCGGCCCCGCCGGCCCCCGGCCAGGCGCCGCTCAACTCTGGGAGGGCGGCCCCGTCGGGACATGGCGGTGGAAGGGGTGTCCGGAAGTTACGGTGGGGAAAAGCCGCAATACAGTCACGGACGCCTGAGGAAAAGAAGGAGCCGCCACGCCGAACACACGGCCATGGCGCCATCCCCCGAAAGGGCAGCCGTCTGCGTGACGACAAGCCGGTTCACAAATCCCCCCAGCGGCAGTGACGAAGCCCTGCGCGCCTCTTCAGGACCGCCGTCTGCGGGGAGCTCTCGGGCCCTCTCCGGACAGGCCGCGGCTCGGCCTCCCGTGACCGCGCTCAGCGGCCGGTGTTCTTGGGGGGGGCCATCCGGGCTCTCAGCCCCGGGTGGGCGGCGGGACTGTGGCAGGAGCCTCCATGGCCAGGAGGCTCGGCCTGCCCTTGGACACCGCAGTGAGAGCATCTCCTAGCCCAGTCCGGCCTTTTGAAACGTCATTTGTCTCTGCAGAGATCCCGGAGGAAGAGCACTGGGCCCGGGGAATGCTGGGGCGCTCACCTGTTCTGCAGGGGCCCGTCTCGGGCAGGCCGGTGGGTTGGGGGGCTACCTCCGGGGGGACGGAGCCCCCGGCAGCCTTGGCGCATGGCCACAGTTCTTAGCTCTGGGTGGAAAAGGAAGCTTGCCGGTGGTTTCCCAGCGGTCATTAAGCCCTGGAAGCCGCGCTGGGACGCAGGGCTCCTGGGCATTCCAAAGCCCTGCGGGGAGGCTTCCCCCCCAGCGTGGCGTGCTGGCCCCTGTGGCAGACCCCCGGCCGGGCCTTGTCCGGACGTGAGAGGAGCGCCGGTGCCGGCCGCTCCAGCGCCTCGGGCCGCCTTCCTGGCGAGCTGCGGTCAAGAAGTAAAGCCAGGGCCGAGCGGGGGGTCGCTCGGTGGGGAGCACCAGGCCTGGGCGCAGAGAACCTCAGGCGCTTGTTTCACGTGTGTCTGCCTCAGTGTTCTCATCTGTCCAACAGAATGATCATTGTCCCTACCTCAAGCCTGGTACTGGTGATCAAGGGCAGTGAGGTGGCCCCGGGGGAAGAGCACCAGGCCTGCAGTGAGAAGGAAAGGCCTCGCACCCTTCCTAGCTGAGTGACCCTGGGCAAGTCACTTACCCCCACGGCCTACCCTGGCCCTTGTGTCTCAGAACAGAGACTAAGACAGACCTTAAGGGTTGTGCTATACCCGGTACTAGGAGAAATGTTAACCATTCTTAGGATCGAGATAACAGGAGGGGACTTAGTGAGGGCAGAGGCTCCTGGGCTGAACTGAGGGCAGCATCGGGCAGGAGAGATCCTCTGAGCAGGGGAGGCCAGCTGGGGCAGGAGGCAGGTTCTGAGGGCCCGGCGTGGAGTGACGCCGCCTCGAATGACAGTCATCCGTGTCTGCCCAGAGAAGATTCAACGAATAAAAGTCCCAACGACATCCTTTCTACAGTGCCAGGCCAGAGAGGGAGGACCAGGGCTGTCCTTCCCATTTCATGAATTAGGAAACTGGGCAACATGTCAACTGCCACAAGGCTTGTGTCAAGGAGGGGATTCCTACATCGACTGACTCGAGTCCACTCTTGCACTAAACGATGCTACCACCTGAAAAACCAGACAAAGAAGCCACCTAACCTACAACCACTGAGTAATCTATTTACTTATGAGAGAGAGAGAGAGAGAGAGAGAGAGAGAGAGAGAGACAGAGAGAGAGAGAGACAGAGAGAGAGAGAGAGAGAGAGAGAGACAGAGACAGAGAGACAGAGAGAGAGAGAGAGAGAGAGAGAGAGAGAGAGAGAGAGAGAGACAGAGACAGAGAGACAGAGAGAGAGAGAGAGAGAGACAGAGACAGAGAGAGCGACAGAGACAGAGAGAGAGACAGAGAGAGACAGAGAGAGACAGAGAGACAGAGAGAGACAGAGAGAGAGAGAGAGAGAGAGAGAGGGAGAGAGAGAGAGAGAGAGAGAGAGAGACAGAGGGAGAGAGACACAGAGAGAGACAGAGAGAATGACAGAGAGAAAGAGGGAGAGAGGGAGAAAGAGAGACAGAGAGAGACAGAGAGAGAGAGAGACAGAGAGAGAGAGAGAGACATAGAGGGAGACAGAGAGAGACAGAGAGAGAGAGACAAAGACAGAGAGACAGAGAGAGTGACAGAGAGAAAGAGGGAGAGAGGAGAGGGAGAAAGAGAGAGAGACAGAGATAGAGAGAGACAGAGACAGAGAGAGACAGAGAGAGACAGAGAGACAGAGAGAGACAGAGAGAGAGAGAGAGAGAGAGACAGAGAGAGAGAGAGAGAGAGAGACAGAGACAGAGAGAGCGACAGAGACAGAGAGAGAGACAGAGAGAGACAGAGAGAGACAGAGAGACAGAGAGAGACAGAGAGAGAGAGAGAGAGAGAGAGAGGGAGAGAGAGAGAGAGAGAGAGAGAGAGAGAGAGACAGAGGGAGAGAGACACAGAGAGAGACAGAGAGAATGACAGAGAGAAAGAGGGAGAGAGGGAGAAAGAGAGACAGAGAGAGACAGAGAGACAGAGAGAGGGAGAGACAGACAGAGAGAGGGAGAGGGAGACAGACAGAGAGAGAGAATGACAGAGAGAAAGAGGGAGAGAGGGAGAAAGAGAGAGAGAGAGAGAGGAAGATAAAGGGAGGGAGAGAAGGAGAGGGAAAGAAACAGAGACAGAGAGAGGGAGAGACAGACAGACAGACAGAGAGGGGAGTCTCCATGGGAGTCCACTCAGCATCCTTTGGGCTGAGCATGGTAGTCTCCAACAGGCTGCCTAGGATATTTCAAAATGGAATTTTACACTGTGACAGCTCAGAACACATAGGCTATGACTTCTGGAGAAAAATTTATCTTAAAAAAGAGTTTGAATGTCATGTTTGAAACAGCTCCATTTGTTCACAATTTACTATGTGCAGCTATTGGGGGAATAGAAGAAAAAACCAGCAAACATGAGGGAAAAATCAATGTGATGGGCATACCCAGAGCTGCCACATGAGCCTTAGGATTCAGGCTGTGACACAGGCTTCCGGAGAGCCTTCAATCATGTGGTTCATTTCTTTCTTTTTTTTTTCTTTCTGGAATGCTGTAAAGAGACCATCAAAGACCCCAACTAATAATGTTTTTATGGCTTTAATGCAGATTGTTATTGAAAGTCTATCACTTTCACTTTGCAGGTTTTCAGCTAACTAGAAGGTCTGTATTTAGAACTCACGGGCAGCAAGCACTGCCACTGGGGAGAATCTTACATGATAAAATGAGCTGGCTTAATAAAACCCAAGGATTTCTATTAACGGGATATGAAATCTACTTTTTAATGCTGAAATAATTAGGCTCTCTCTCCTTTTCAATTGGTCCTACCTATAGTTAATTGATTTTGTCCTGTAACTGCCTAAGTCATGATTCTGTCTCTGAACTTAGTTTAGACATTTGACTGGCCAGTAATGAGGTGAGTTGGAAAATACACTTCTCTTGTCATCACTATTGTATTCTTGAGTCAAGGAAGTCTATCACCCTTCAAGGACGTCTGGGCTTGCTATCCAAGTCTCTAACCTCACAGGTAGACTCAGACAACGAGCATTTCTTGGGCACAGGAGGGAAAGGAAAGGGTCGTTGCTGGCCCCTCATTCTCAGCTTCTAGTCAATGGTGGATTGTTCCCTGCTTGTAAAGTCTTGTTCTTTGTTCTGTGTATCCCTAAACACTAGAATTAGGGAGACATTCCCCACCTCAGGGCTTTAGCTTTGCTGAGTAAACTGATATCCTATTTATTGATAAAGTCATGCTTTACGGTCATGCTTTACTAATAAATTGATCATGCTTAGAACATTGTGCCTCAATCTACCTTAATTTCTGAACTGTTACAATGGTGGTGTCGCTGCACTAAAATGCAAAGGAACAGGTGATTCTCCTAGTGATGGACAAGAGGCCTATGAAAAGGGTGG
The DNA here is from genome assembly GCF_027887165.1 of Monodelphis domestica. Classification (NCBI taxonomy): domain Eukaryota; kingdom Metazoa; phylum Chordata; class Mammalia; order Didelphimorphia; family Didelphidae; genus Monodelphis; species Monodelphis domestica. The sequence goes on from NC_077233.1 coordinate 19,254,260, forward strand.
GGAAGTAACACTGGCAGAGGTAAACCAAAGTGAACTCACTTACAGGTGTGTCAGTGATCGGTCCTGCATTTTCCACTGGGATTTCTTTGAGGGAGGTTTCGTTCAATGGTGCTGTTAGTTGGTGGCAGACTGGAAGGTCTTTGAGCTTGGTGCTGCTGCTGGGAGTTTCCTTCAACAAATCAGGCCTTCTTAGAGTGGGAGAGAGGCACAGAGTAGGCTCTAGGTCCTTCTGAACATTGCTCCAGGTCTCAGCGGCTGCTGTCCCCACACAAGCACTTTTTACATATCCTTGATGTGTCCTGCTTCCAGCCTTCCTCCTCATCCTCTCTAACAGCAGCTCTGAGGAAACTGTGAACTCACATAACCCTGACGTGCTGAGGCTAACTGGAAGGCCTGGGGTGTCATGGGTGAATAGACTCTGGTTAGCCTAAAATATGGGGAAAAAAGTGAAAACAATTTTGAGAACAAACTTGGGATGGACAGGTTATCATGTATAAGCCCTTAAGACAGGTTACAATTTGTGATTTCTATAAGTCCTGAAAAGCATATGTGGTGGCTTTAGAAACGATAGTTTTTAATAACAATCAGCGACAGGGAAGAACTTAATAACTAGGAACAAGAGTGAAAATAAGGGTGCTGGGATGTGCTCAGAGGACATAACCTCTGTATACAGCCTCTTAGCGTATCCCACATTTGCTACCGCTGGGTGACACTGCAAACATTTAACAAACAGCCATCCATGAGTATATTTATCTCAATTAGAAATGAGAAGCATCCCCAACAACAGGATGGGGCAAAATAATTTTCCTGCCAGAGATAACTTAGGAAGTTGGCAGGGAAGGTTTGTCTCCTCGGAGTGGTGGTTGGGCAGCCTAGGGTAGTGGTTGCAGCACTGGCCATGCCCTGGAAAACTAGAAGCAGGCCTTGGAGGCAACTAAAACATTGTTGGTTTCTGGTGCTCTCCCATAGACAGTGGGCGAAAAATTGTTTTAGAGCCTTGTTTCTCTGATAAAAGCCTCATTTCTAAAATACATAGGGAACTGAGACAAATTTGTGAAAATGCAAATTATTCCCAAATTGATAAATGGTCGAAGGATATGAATGATTAGTTTTTAGAAGAAGAAATCAAAGCTATCTATAATCATTAAAAAATGCTCTAAGTACTGATACACTGTAGTACAATCGAAGGTGATGGACTTCTCTACTAGCAGTAATGCAATAATCCAGGACAATTCTGAGGGACTTATGAGAAAGATGCTCTCCACATCCAGAGAAAGAACTGTGGGAGTGGAAACACAGAAGAAAAATAACTGCTTGATCACATGGGCTGATGGGGAGCTGCTGGGTATGTAGACTCTAAACGATCACCCTAGTGCAATTCTCAATAATATGGAAGTAGGTCTTGATCAATGATACAAGTAAACCCAGTGGAATTGTGCATTGGCTACAGGGGGTGGGAGAGCAGGAGGGGAGGAAAAGAAGATGAATCATGCAAACATGAAAAAATATTATAAATTAATTAAATAAAACTTTCCAATTAAAAAATAAAATTTTAAAAATGCTCTAAATCAATTGTGATTAGAGAAATGCAAATTAAAGCAACTCTTAGGTATCACATCATATCTAGCAGATTAGTTAATATGACAGAAAAGGAAAATAACCAATGTTGGAGGGGATGTGGAAAAATTGGAACATCAATACACTGCTGGTGGGTTATGATATGTATGATCCAACCATTCTGAAGAGCAATTTGGAACTATTTTATTATAATTATTTAGTGTACCAAAGGGGTTATAAAACTGTGTACACACTTTGACCCAGCAATACCACTACTAAGCTCCGTATCCTAAAGGGCCCAAAGAAAAAGGAAAGGATTTTTATATACAAATATATTTGTAGCAGCTTTTTTTGTGATGGCAAAACCCCCAGAAATTAATGAGATGCCCATCAACTGGGAAATGGCTGAACAAGTGAAGGAATACTATTGGGATATAAGAAATGATAAAAAGGATATTTTCAGAAAATTTAGATGGGAAGATTTAGATGAATGGATACAAAGTGGAATGAACATAACCAGGAGAACACTGTGCACAATAACGGCAATACTGTACAATGATCAAGTGTGAACGACTTAGCTACTCTGATCAATACAATAATCCAAGACAATTTTAAAGGACACATGATGAAAAATGGTATGTTTGCAGAGAAAGGACTGATTCTTTTTTTTTAAATTTAAAATATTTTTCCATGGTTACATAATTTATTTTCTCTTTCTCCCCTTTTCCCTCCCCCTCCCAGAGCTGACAAGCAATTCCACTGGGTTACACATGTATTATCACTTGATACATACTTCCATATTATTTCTTTTTGTAGTAATCTTTAAAAAAAACAAAACCCCAAATCATATAGCCATATAAACAAGTGATAAATGATGTTTTTCCTTTGCATTTCTACTCCCACAGTTCTTTCTCTTGATGTGGCTAGCCTTCTTTCTCATGATCTGCTCAGGATTGTCCTGGATCATTGCATTGCTATTAGTAGCAAAGTCGATTACAGTTGATCGTTCCACAACGTATCAGTCTCTGTGTATGATGTTCTCCTGGTTCTGCTCCTTTCACTCTGCATCAGTTCATGGAGGTCTTTCCAATGCATTTAGAAATCAAGATTAATTTTGAAAGCAGATCATAGTATACTTTAAAAAAAAACCCTTTTTTCTTTATTGTTTTACTTTAATATGGAAATAATGTTCTGTATGACTGCATTAATATCATCCATAGCAAACTGCTTGCCTTCTCACTTGGGGGGGGGCAGAGAATTTGGGACTCAAAAAATTTTTAAATGAATTTGAAAATTGTTTTTACATACAATTGAGGAAAAATTAAATTTAAAAAAACTTACTTATATGTAATAAAGACAACAGTTTTCCTGGAGAAGCAGGATGATAAACAATTAGGTAAATACGCAAAGACAGACATTACTTTAAAACATCTTTTTGAAATTTTGAAAATTGGGTTGGGTATCATTATCCAGGAAACAGTAAATAAATGTTTAAGCCTTAGGATCTGCATTTCCTCTGAATGTCTTGCATATGGACAGTTTTGCTATGGAGATTTGGGGAGTTTTTGCCTTTTAAAGAATAAGTATAGGAAATAAGTACTTTTTAATGTTCCTTTCTATCCCGTCTTGTCTTTCTTTTATCTATCACTAACTTCTTGTACCCTTTGGATCTAACTTTGTTAAAAAAATGAAATAAATTACCAAGTTTATTTGTCATCATCTCCTTTGTATTGATGAATAAAAAGTCTGCTTTCATAAGTGAAATCTGTAATAGGCAAATAATGCAGACTTTGTGAAAATCCTCATAAGCCTTGTTCAAATATATCTACCATTCACTGTATATCCTTGGAAAGTTCAGAGTGTTCCATCAAATGGGCTTTAAGTAAGGTCAATTTCTATTGACATGAGAAATCCTGGCTTGAGGGACAATGGAAGGTATACTTAGTGTAAGGTAAAATGAAAAGGTATTTGTTTGCATTGCTCCCTCCATGGATTTTATATTCCATCTAAGATGGACCATTAAACTCATCCTGCTTTTCTGGAGGTGCACACCCAACATACATCTCATACTTGGGATGAATTATCTTCCTTTTTCCAAGTTGAGTTCAGACATTGCCGACTTCATGAAACCTTCTCTGATCCACACTCCCCAAACTCCTTCTTGCAGCTAGAAGTAATCCCTCCTTTATTCCTTCCTTCCTTCTGGGAACTTGCACTACTCTGCCCTTTCTGCTGCTCACCTCGATTTTGAACTGAATTAGAGCTAGGAGTAAGAATCTCGTTCCCACAGGACTAAGAGCGTCCTGAGGATGGGGCTTGTTGCTCTTTATCTCTGCACTCCTAGAGCTGCACTTTGCACATACCGGGGCCTCAGGATTTCAGAATTCTTTGAACCCCATCCCGATCACAGGGCTTCATCCCATCGCCACTTTGGTTCTCTTCACCATCTATTTGGGTCCCAGCCATCTACTGGATCAAACTGACTCCTCTGTGTCTTGGTCTCCCAGCCAGAATTCTCCGGAATATTCCCCTTTGGTGGTGAGACAAGCTAGCTCCCTGGCTCCGTGCCAGCCATGAGCCCGACAAGCACTCCATCCAGAAGCCAGAATCACTCTTGGCTTTCCTCACCCCATCACCAGCCTCCAATGTCAGCTCTGGCAGAACAAGGTGACATTTGGGGGGCTGGTGGCAGAAATGTGGAATGCCCTGGCTCCAGTGACACCACAATAAAGCCCCTGATTCTTGGGTCACTGGGAAAGCCCTCTGGAGAAATCTGGCTATGCTGAGGAAGGGCCATGAAGTCTAGCTCCTAAGAACTAGATTTTCTAAAGATGGAGCATCACAGTTACCAACAATTATAATCCTCCTCCCTCACACTGCAGATGATCCTCCAGCACTTCTTTGTGGTAGTACTAGAAGCCATCTTCTATCAATCAATCAACATTGATTAAACATCTCCTATGTTTAATCGTGGGACAGTGAGGTAGCACAGTGGATAGTGTACTGTGCCTGGAATTGGGAAGACTCATCTTCCTGGCCTCTAGACACTTCCTAGCTGTGAGACCCTGGGCAAGGCACTCTGTTCCTCTTTTGGAAAATGAGCTGGAGAAGGAAGGGGCAAACCCCTCCTTATCTATGCACCAAAACTCCAAATGAGGCTATGAAGAGTCAGACATGGCTAACCTGTATCAGGTACCCTGTTAAAGGATGGGGATGTGATAGTTCATGCCCTCAAGGAGCTTACAACCCAACGGCAGAGACAACATGTAAACAAATGTGTACAAAACAAAATGTACATACAAGTTAAAGAGGAGATAATTAAGGAGGTCTCTGAAATGAAGAGGAGTTGGGAAAGGTTTTCTGTAGAAGGGAGATTTTAGTGGGGACTTAAAGGAAGCCAGGAACAGGTCAGTGGTCAGAGTAGAGGGACAGCATTCCAGGCCTGAGGGAAAGCCAGAGAAAATGCCTAAAGCAGAGAGATGGAGGGTCTCGTTTATGGAATAGCCAGGGGGCCAGTATTGGGGGATCAAAGAGTACCTGTCATTTTGCATTTGCTCCTAGAGGCAATAGGGAGCCCCTGAGTTTACTGAGGAAAGGGTAACAAGACTGGACCTTGGTTTTAGGGAAATCCCTTCCGTGTCTAGAGTGAGGAGGCAGATCCATCAGCAGCTACAGGAATAGTCCAAGTGTGGGATGAGAAGCTCCTGCATTAGAGTGACTGGTTTTTCCAACAGATGGAAGAGTCCACTTTGCTTTGTCCTGTCTGTCCCAGTGGGATTAGACAAACTTGGAGAGGGGATTTCTTAAGTTCAAGGTAGGCTTTTAGACCTGGCCCTATGAGGCACCCAACACTCACACAGAGCTGAGCACTCTTGAGCACTTTCTGTGGTCTGAAAACTCAATCAGGAATGGAGCTAAGCTGGGAGACCCTTTCCTTGACCTGTTTAATTTCCGTCACTAGGCAACAAAACTGTGCAATATACTACATGCAAATCAACGTTCAGGGGCTTTTGGGAAAGGACATTCTCTGTAGGCATTCTGAGGACTTCGGATCACTGGGGTCCCCTTGTCATCACTAGAACTTTAGAACTCATTTGACAGGGCAGTCGCAGAAAAAAATTCCTATAGGTGGTCTCTGATTCTTATAAGAATAACCCTGTCCCCTCTGAGGATGCCGAATCCAAGGGAGACAGATCTTTATGTATACAATGCCCAAACTGCCTGGCTTCTAGGGAGAGAACTGAGACGATGGCTGGCTCTGGGTCAAGCAGGGCTAGAGAGCCTCTCCTGGCACACTCCAGGAATTTCAGAGTTCCACGGTCAGTGAGACATACGCTAGCACATCTAATTTCATGAGCTTCGTTTCTAAGGGAAGGATCTGGACAGAAAGCGACACCAGCTGTGCCTTCTCTGTCATGGACAGCGGGGTCTTTGGACGGCATCACGGGCTCCCCTCCGTCTTGAGGCAACACCCCATGGCGGTGTGCTAGACATGCCAAAGTCAATACCACTGGCTTCCTCCCTTGCACTTCTTCTCCTACTGCTGTGCGGGTAGGGCCGCTTGCACAGATATTCTCCTGCTCACTTCCTTTCCAATGAAGAGTCAGAGCCTCTTTCAGAGCTTTATGGAGCTATTTTTGATGTAAACCGGAATACAGCTTCTACCGACTATCATTCCCAGACAAAACCTTCTTGGTATGTCAGGATTATTATACAACATACGCCTCTCCGGGGACTGTTTAATAACCTTGTGGGGTACCCCACCAGGAGAGGCAGCTTTTCTCAAACCACTGATCTGTCTCCGTTCTTCCTACACTTTGTACCTAGCAGAGGGGAGCCAACGGCAAACCGTGACCTAGGAGGAGGGCAGTGACACAGCTAGGCTGTACGGGATGCTGAGAAGGGCCACTGGCCACCACTGGAGATGTGGAGGTGGACCAAGGCTGTCAATGCTTGACCGCATCACCTGCCCCGCCCCGGCTTTGTCCGATTCCCGGACGACCAACCTCCCAGGCTTTTCAAGGTCCTCTCTAAGATGTGCCGTCCAAAGGCAAACACAGGATGCTCGCTGACACGGTGCCACAGGCAGAGGGCTAACCATACTGTTTAGCTGTGTGACATTCAGTCAGTAAGCAACAGAAACCTCTCTGATCCTCAGTTTCCTCATCTGTAAAGTGAGGGTAACTTTGATAAGGCCTCGCTCTCAGGGCCACGGAGGATCCAATGAGACCACACGTGTAAAGCACTCTGCAACCCTTAGAGCACCATCTAAACACAACAAAGCTGACGGCGATGCTTCGCGGTCACTTCTCATGGACTCGGCGGGGCGCCAGGAAGATGGATGCAAGACAAACGGGGGACAAGATGTCTTCAGAGAGAAGAGTGGGGCGGCCACGCCGCGGGAGCGAGCCGGACAGCCGGGCAGCCCATGGGCTCGCCAGGCCTCTCTGTAATATGAGGAGAAGGCAAGGCAGGCTGCAAGCACGGTGGAGGAGCCTCCCAAGCTGTACAGATGGGAAGGCCCAATGCGAGCTGCACCAGAGAGGCGGGCCTGGATGGCTCGCAAGCGGTATCAGATGCCCAAGAGTAGTAAAGAGAGGGAAGCTTTTATTTAGTATCACGTGGATGCCGGGCACCGGGCGAAGCGCTTTACAAGGACTACCTTATTCATCCTCACAACAACCTTGGGAGGGAGGCGCTATTATAATTCCCATTTTACAGATGAGGAAGCTGTAGCAAACAGAGGCTAAGTGAATTGACCAAGGCCTTACAGCTAGTAAGTGTCTGAGGTGGATTTTCAATTCAGGCCTTCCTAACTCCAAGCCCAGACTCCTTCTTCTGTGCTACAAGATGTGGAGTTTGGCACGGCTATTCTAATCAGCCACGTTTTTGATAAGACGGCTACAATTTTTGGGAAAGGCTCATTAGTTTACTTTTTTGTACATTTTTTTTCAGATGACATGTAATATTTTTTAACATTTGTTTTCTAAAGTTTTGAATTTCCCATTCTCTCCCTTCCTCTCTCCCCTCACCCCGCTCTGAGACAGTGAGTGATCTGATCTACATCATACATGTGCGATCATGCAAAATGTATTTCCATACTGGTCATGTTGTGGAAGAAGACTCACATAATTTTCTTTTAATGAAGAAAATAAAGTGAAGAATAGCATGTTTTGATCTGCATTCGGACTCCGTCAATTCTTTCTCTGGTGGTGAAGAGCACGTGCCGTCAAAAGTTCTTTGGAACTTTTTTAGATCATTGTTTTCCTGAGGGTAGCTGAGCCATTCACCATTGATCATTGGACAATACTGCTGTTACTGTGTCAGTGTTCTCCTGGTTTGGCTCACTTTACCTAGTAACAGTTTATCGAAGTCTTCTCAGGTTTTTCTGAAAGCATCCTGCTCATTATTTCTTATGGCACAGTAGTATTCCATTACAATCCTATGCCACAATTTGTTCAGCCATTCTCCATTTGATCGACATTCCTATAATCTCCAATTCTTTCCCACTACAAAAAAAGTTGCTATAAATATTTGTGTGCAGATAGGTCCTTCTCTCTCTCTCTCTGTCTGTCTCTGTCTGTCTCTCTCTCTCTCTCTCTCAATCTCTTTGAGATACATACCTAGTAGCATATTGCTAGGTCAAAGGGTAGGGACGGTTAGTTTATACCCTTGGGGTATAGTTCCAAATTGCTCTTCAGAATGGTTCAATCAGTTCACAACTCCACCAAGAGGGCATTGGTGTCCCAATTTTCCTGCATCTCCTCTAGCATTTATCATTTCCCTTTTCTGTCATATTAGCCAATCTGATAGCTGTGAGGTGATACCAATTTGGATTTCTCTAAAAGTGATTTAGAACGTTTTTTCATATGACTAAAGCTAGTTTTGATTTCTGGATCTGAAAACTTCCTCTTTATATCCTTTGAGTTTATCAACTAGAGAATGGTTTGTATTCTTACAGATTTGACTCAGTTCTCCATATGTTTGAGAAATGAGGCCTACCAGAGAAACTGCATGTAAGATTCCCCCCACCCCCTCCAGTTTTCTATTTCTCTTCTAATCTTGGATGCATTCATTTTGTTTGTGCAAAAACCAATTCATTTAATATGCTCAACATTATCCATTTTACATTTCAAAATGATCTCTTCCTCTTGTTTGGTCATAAATTCTTCCCTTATTCATTGATATGACAGGTAAACTATTCCATGCTCCTCTAATCTCCTTATATGCTTTGTGTCTAAGTCATGTACCCATTTTGACTTTATCTTGGTATATGGTATGAGATATTGGTTTATACCTAATTTCTGCCAAACTGGTTTCTATTTTTCCTAGCCATTTTTGTCAAATAATAAGTTATTGTCCCCAAATCTGGGGTTTAACAAACATTAGATTAATATGATCATTTATTACTGTGAATTATGTACCAATTCTATCCCATTGAGTCACCATTCTATTTCTTAGGCAGTATTAAATTGATTTGATGATTACTGCTTTATAATAATTTAAGATCTGGTCACTGCCCTTCATATTTTTTTCATTAATTCTCTTGCTATTCTTGATCCTTTTTCATACAGATGAATTTTGTTATTACCTTTTCTAGCTCTATAAAATAATTTTTTTGGTAGTTTGATTGGCATGGCACTGAATAAGTAAATTCAGTTAGGCAGAATAGAATGATCCTTTTTATTATATTGACTTGGCATACTCATGAGCAATTAACATTTTTTCAAATATTTAAATCTGAATTTATTTGTGTGAAGTGTTTTGATTGTGTTCATATAGTTGTGAGTTTACTCGCAGGTACATGCTTAGGTATTTTATTTTGTCTAGAGTTATTGTAAATGGAATTTTCCTTTTAATCTCTTGCTGCTGACTTTGTTGATAATATACAGAAATGGTGATGATTTATGTGGGTGTATTTTGTATCTTGCAACTATGACAAATTTCAACTCTTTTTTTAGTCGATTGTCTAGGATTCTCTAAGTATAACATCATATATCATCTGCAATTTAGGTTCCTCACTACCTATTACAATTCTGTTAATTTCTTTTTCTTCTCTTATTGCTGTAAATAGAATTTCTATTACATTACTGAATAGTAGTGGTGATAGTGGGCATCCTTGGAGGAGCCCTACTTAATGCCAAGAGGCCTGAGGCAATAAAATAGTAGCCTGGGAGAAGCTCAAGACCAGCCCTGTGGAGATGTGAGTATGGAAACTTTAGAGTCAGGAATAGCCCTACTCACAGCAGCTCCATGCCAGCCCTATCCACTTCTACATGACCTGAGGTAATGAAAAGGTGGAGCAGGAAATAGCTCTAGGTACTGCCAAATGGCTTGAAGCTATGGAAAAGCAATATTGGGGCAGCACTAACTCTACCAAACAACCTAAGGCAACAAATGGCAGAGTGGAAGATCAGTCCAATGGCTTGCCCTCCCCACTTCCATGTGGCTTGAGGTGATGAAACGGCAGAGCAGTTTATAGCCAGCCCAACAGAGGAGACAACAGGGAAATCAAAAGAAGGGGGAGAGGAATCTAGTTGGAAAAAACTGTTGTAAGCTGTCCCACTTGGTCTACCTACTGGAAGTATACACCAAGAGCCCCCAAAACAGTCAGGCCTGTCCCAAACACCAGAGAAGGCAACAATGCAAGCTGGGAATAGTACTCCCTGCACACTAGAAGCATATTTGAAACTCAATAGAAAGACCAAGTAACAAAGGGGAAAAATAACTAGAAAAATGAGCAAAAGATATAAAAACACCTAAGTTTAGAAAGTTACTCTCGTAGCAGGGAAGATGAAAATATAAACTCAGAAGATGACCACAATGGAAGAAGAGAAGCATATGAAGCCTCAAGGGATGTCAGACTCCAAAAGACCTCTTGGATGAAATTTAAAAGAAGCTGAAAAATCAAATAATAAAAGAAATGATAGAAATATTTAACAACCAGGAAACACAAAAACTCAAGAAAAAATAACTTTCTAAAAATTAAAATTGAGCAAATGAAAGCTATGACTCCACAAGGCACCAGAAACAATATGACAAAATCAAAAGAGTGAAAAAATAAAAGAAAATCTGAAATACCTCACTAAAAAAACAGCTCTCCTAGAAAGTAGGTCTAAGCATCATCAGAATACCTGAAAGTGATGATCAAATAAAGAACCCAGACAAGTCACTGTCAGGGAAACTGCCCTGACATCTTTGAATAAAAGGGGAAAATAAAAAATTAAAGAATGTTATCCCTTACTATAAAACATGCCAGGACAATTATAGCAAAATTCAAAAACTTCCAACCCAAGGAAATAGTACTGCAAGCAACAAGAAGGAAACAATTCAAATATTGTAAAGCCACAGTTAGGATTACACAAGACCTATCTTAAAGAACCAGAAGGCATGGGATATATTTTGAAAGGCAAACGATCTATAAGCCAACAATAAGGAATCACATACCAAGTGAAACAGAGCATAACCTTCCAGGGGAAAAAAAAAAAGCTACATTTAATGAAATAGAAGATTTTATTAATTCATATCAGGTATTACTGGAAAAAAAAACAGAGCAGAAAAGAAAAAGTGATGACCAGTTTCAACACTCAAGAAAAGCATAAAAAGGTAAACAGAAAACTAAAACATAAGGGTCTCAATAAGATTAAATTGAGTAAATTTATTTCTGAGAAGAAGATACTTAAGATACATTTGACACTAGAGTCATGTGAGGTACTTAAAAGTATTCAAGAACTTTATCACTATTCAGACAGTAATAGGAATATACATAGAAAGAAGGAAGGGAGTAAGTAGAATAGGATGGGTTGATATAAAAAAAAAAATCAAGGGACAGGAAAGAGGAATGTGTGGAGGGAAGAGAAAAGGAAATCTAGAAGGGAGTAAATTATCTCACCGGAAGCATGCCTAACAGTAATACAGTGGAGGAAATGATGGCTATGTGGAGTAGTGGGCAATATTTGAACTTTAGTCTTACTGGAATCAGCTCAAATAAGGAATAACAGGGAAAAATAAGATGGTGGGAAACACACATAACTGTGACTGTAAATGGGATAAACTTACCCTTAAAATGAAAAGGATAACAGTGTGGATTAAAAACCAAAATCCCACAACATGCTGTCTACAAAGAACACATTTAAAGTAGAAAAACACATACAGAATAAAAGTAAGGAGCTGGAGCAGAATCTATTATGTTTTAGCCAAAGTGAAAATCATGATCGCAGACAAAAAAAGTCTAATCAAAAGAGATAAGGGAATTAAATCTTGATAAAAGGCACCATAGACAATGAAATAATATCAATAATAGGAATCCTTTCTTCACCTCCACCCTGATTTTATTGGGAAGGTTTCTAGCTCATCCCAATCACAGATGATGCATGCTGACGGTTTTTGATAGATACTGCTTGTTATTTTAAGGAAAAATCAATTATTCCTATGCTCTCTAGTGTTTTAATAGGAACAAATGTTGCATTTTGTAAGCTTTCTTTACTTTCAACCTGATTTTCCTAACTATGGGGGTGAAAAAAGAGATAATAGACTAGAAATGGCTCTTTGGCCAGGTGCCAAAAATGCCGGTCTGATACCATGACTTGCTTGGATATCCTGAATTCTTTTCTCTTTATCCAACTCACTAATTGTTGATTATAGACTTGACACAACTCTGTCTGCCTCTTTCCTCCTTCTTGGAATCATAGATCTGAACTTGCCAATCATTGCACCTATAGCTATTGATGCCCACATGAAGTTCATTCCTCAACCTTGATCTCAAGAGGGACAAGTACAAAAATAAGTAAATATTTTCTTTGGCTCTGTAACAGAATCATAATGGCAGAAGATAACAGTAAAAAGGAAATTTCCAATGCAAAGAAATTTTATTTTTCTTTACCCAAGTACTACAATATGTGTGTATGTGTATGAATATTTCCTTCCATTGGTTTATTATTATTGAGGAAAGACTTTTGACTTGACTATACCTATAAGTAGAGTCATGTTTAGTTTCATTACATGTATGAGAGTTTTCCACTGATTGTGTGGTGCCTCCATTACTCAGACACTGCTCCATGTTATTTGTAAAAACAATATTAGTCTTAGAGGAGGAAGAATGTCCACTGCATAGGTGGGTCACTTGGGTTAGTGTATCAGTGACCCAGTTAGATTGTAAGTGTAAAAATCAGTTATTCTTTCAATGATCCCAAGTTGTGTTCTGATACAACCCTGTCCCCCACCCATCTTTTGAATATCAGTATTAATATGGCAGTCAATCACTGAATGATACAATATTCTAAGAAACAAAATGGGATACTTCAAATCACAATGGAGACAGATGTTGGGCATCAGGGGGTCCTGGCACATGTCAGTGATGATTTGTATGCAAGAAGTGGCCTCAAAGACATTATTTAGGAAATGTGAGACTGGAAAAGAGAGGGAGCTGAGAGAGGGGGAGAAAGTTTAATGGAGGGACCCATGGAAATCATAACAAACTAGACTCCAGGAAGACCTCTAGGACAGTGGCAGATCCATGGAAGATTTGTGGGAGGACAACAGTTAAGAATCATACAGAATAAAAAAGTGTGGTTCCAATATGATATGGGCCTTGGAAGGAGTTACCACAAGGAGGAGGTCACGAATTCACTAGGGAGACTCTCCTTTAGGCTACAGAAACTTATCAATTGCATGGGAATTAAGAGTGCCAAAGAAAATATTTTCTTACTTATAATCCCAAGACAAATCTTGTATGTCCTATAGTCAGAGAGCAAAAATACAGGCAAAGAAGAGCAAAGTTATTACACTAAACTTAATATTGAGCAATATTCCAGTTCATCTCGATTTCCTTTTCTGGAGTGGGGAAAAATAAAAGGAATACAAATAATCTGGTAAATACTCTGATATAATAAAAAATTTATAAAACTAAATTGTGCCCTTTGCAAACATGTATTTCTTTGTTTTTAATGTTTATGCTATCAATAAGAAAACTACAAGTGCAATGTAATAAATTCTAACACCTAATATATTTTAAAAATTTATTTGTTCACTGTTATTAGAAGGTAAATGCATTGAAGCTATAAATTCTATTTTAGCATGAATTTCACATATAACCAAAATCGTCTTTTTTGCTTATTATGAACTATTTAAAAACCTATATTCTGATCTTGTCCTATTAAAACAAGTTAGTGTAATTTTTCAGATTATTAAAGAAGTTTTCATGCCATTTGTCTAGCAAATACAAATTGATTCTCTAAATTAGAAATTTAGGCATAATATATTTGTTTAAAGTTCCAGATCTCTTGGATTATTTTTCTTTTAGGCTAAGTAACATTTGTTTGTTAAATATTCAATCATATAATTGTGCCAGGAACATCACTATAGTTTGCCTGATTAATTGTAGTTCAGCATATGTATACTGAAAATGAGAATGATTTCCCTAAGGAATTAGCACTTCAACAGTTAAACTACATTCCTTAAAAGGACATGCAGATGGTCATTTGGACAATAATTTTGGAATACACAAAGCTGATTGCTCTTGCTGGGTTGTAATTTTTTCAAAGAGAATTCTAATGATTCTTGAAGACTATCTCCTTGGAACAGATGGGACACTCTTCCCTTTGTATACCCAACTTTAATATTCTGTAACTCAGGAAAAACCGGCTTTTTAGTCTTTTTAAAATTAGGTGATATTGTTTATTTTTGTTAACACCGCTTTTAATTATGTCAACCATGAACAAAGTTTTGATTTATTTAAGAGCTGGATGACAAAGCAGGACTGGAATACTCCTATACATTTTTGAAGATAATTTTAATTTGGCAGGCCAGACTATCTAACTTTTGTCCAAGCTGTCATCCTTTCACCAACCAAATACATACCGGATAGCTAAATCTCAATCATACGTTCATTCATTCACTACAAGCTATCCCAGTCCTGTGTGTAGGCTTTCACTCTATCTTGGAACTCAGGAGCCTGTCCTCGGACCATGGTTAGCATCACCATTTCTAGACCAACCCAGGTACTTCATGGAATGGGGAACTCATCTAAAAGCAGTTACCAGGCACTTGCTATGTGCCAGTGGAGAGGTAGGAATATTAAAGGAAGCAAGCTCGGCAGGCTAAGGGGGAGACCATGCACAGAGGGGAGGCTGGCCCAGCAAGGGAGCCAGGGCCAGTATGCTAAGTCCTGGCCACCTTCCCATCTCTCTCTGTCTGTCTCCTATATATTTATACTCGTCCCCTAACATCTCTTCTTCAAGGACTCAACTTTAATCCCCGACGTCCTCAGCAGCCTCAGCTCTCTCTCCCCTCTGCCTGGAGGTTGGGAAGGCTGTGATAAATGGGGGACTTCATTCTGAGGGCCGCTCAGGGCCCCCTGGACACCCCCATCTCAGCATCCTGCTAGATGCCGTCTTCCCCTCTGGATTTTAAGCTCCTTTCTCTTATTTCTCTGCCCTGCACTCAGTGCAGTGTCTGGCCCATGCTTGGGGCTGCCTGACTGCTGGCTTGATGTGCCCTTCTCTTCCCCAGAGCCCTGACCTCTGGGCACTGTCAGGGGCACAGGACTGGCCTGTGATTCTCACCAGCATCCCAGCACCTGCCTAATCTGAAACCCTCTTGCCTCCGGATGTGAGTGGTCCTGCACCTTTCCTGCTGGCATCTCCTCATGTCCTCAGTGATAGGCACAGGGCTGGCATGAATACATTCTTTTTCTTGTGCCAACGTTTCTTAAGTGCCTACAATGTGCCAGGTACTGGGGACAGAAGAAAGACAGAGAAAGAACCCCTGCCTCAGGGGTGTAAGCCCCCACTTAAGAAATGCATCCCCAGAAGAGTCTGTGCCAAGGTTATGACATGGAGCTGACACAGGATGTCACTCCAGGGGGACCAGAGGTGGCTGCTTCAGTTGGAACAACAGGGAAAGGGAAGGAATCAGCATCGGGGGATCCAAGCATTTCATAAATATTATGTCGTTCCTCACAACCTTGGGCAATAGATGCTATTAGGATCCCCATTTTACCACTGAGGAAACTGAGCAGGTGGAGATGAAGTGACCTGCTGAGGGTCACACACTGGACTTGAATTCAAGTATCCTTAACTCTGGGCTCTATACATTGCACCACTTAGCTGCCTCTGCTTGAAAGAATAAACAATAGATATGATGCTAAACATTATTTGTGACTTAAAAGCAGTCATTTGTTCATGTAATTGTGGCTGTAATCATTACCCAGAAAGACAAAACAAGCCATTTTTTTTCTAATCCCAGAGCAAGCCTGGGAATCCCACTGGAGGAAAAATATATTCAGAAAGTTGCCCCTTCAAATTTTAAACACAGTAATAAAAATATTTTGTTCTCTTTGGCAAAGATTGATGGCATTTTAACTTTGCTTGTAATGAGTCACTGGGAAAGTGAAGTACTCTGGGAAATGTGACTTTTCAATAAAAAAGTTATTTTACTGAAAGTATAATATTTCATTTTGAAACTACTAGGATCACTCATTCTCATGGCACAAATCTGTGTAAATATTTGCAACCAGTCAATGGTACCGTGAGATTCTGTGGTACTGTCTAATAATAGTTCACTCTGAAATAGGATCTTAAGCCCTCTCGGCCCCCAAAAGCTTGTGTGGGAGTAAGGAGCAGGGGGGTAAGACTTCTTTCCTGGAGAGGAGAACCCCGAGGTTGGGTAGAGACAGGCTAAGTGGCTCCTGCCTGGGCACAGCCTCGTAGCAGAGCTGGGCCTGGGCTCTTTTATATTCAGGTTTATTCTTGCCGCTTCAGAAAAGTTTGGCAAAACATTACAGGAGATCCCAACTGGGCTCAAAAGCAAAGGCTTATCTCATTGGAGTTTAAAAATAGGCTTTGTATTTGCTTCTATTTCTCACTCTGATTTCTCCAGACGTCTTTTTCTAGCAGTTGATTCAGACATTTATCTACAAAACATCCCTTTGCAAATGTGGCAGGACGATTGGGTGGACGTGCAGAGGAAGCCTCTTCTCATCCCACCCAAGAGAGGGTTGTAACCCTCTGCCTGAGCCCCGACTCACGAAGAATCTGCCTTCCACGCACACGTCCCACGCGGGCAGGTCTCTATGATCGAAAGGGATCACGCGCCGCCCTGTAAATCCCGCAGGTTTATGCATTACGCCATGATCGGCTAATAAAAACCAAATGCAATCAATTCACACGTGATTCCTTTCTATTTTGAACCCTTTTTAAATGGAAATTTAAAAAGTCGTGTTAGATAGTTCCTTTGCACTCCACAGAAACGTCTCTATTCGTCATGCGAAACGTCATGCAAACACAGGCATGTCAGGGCAAACCCAGAGGTCCAACACGAGGCAGACACCGGCGGCCGTCCGGGGGGAGATGGAATGGGAGCGCAGGACGGACAGGCCCGGGGTGGACGCGAAATGAGCAGCTCTCTAAACCCCAGGATGGTGGGGAAGCAGCGGCCACTGGCATTCCTGTTCTCCAGACTGGCCCAGGAAGGCTCGCATCAATGGAAGGCCTGGCGACTGTGTGACTGGAGGGTTAATGGAAATAACTCGGGCCCTCGGAGGGTATTTTTGGTTTTCATTTGCTAAGGCGGATTTGCAGCGATCTAATTAGCGTTCACGGAAGCATCCACGTTGTTTCAGGCTGCAGGCTACATCTGAAGTCCCCAAAGGCCAGGCTTTTTGCAGACGGGGTCCAGCCCTTGGTTGACCAGTACCGATACCAAGTTCCTACTATGTGTCAGGCACTGGGCGGAGGAAACAAAGACAAAGGGACCCGGAGGGGAAGGTACAGTAGAACATTAAATGTGCACAACCAAGGCAGAGGCCTCCCTGAGGGACAGTGAAAATGCACAAACGTGGCCAGAGGAGGAAGGAGGAGCGAAATGTAGCCCATTAAAACACTATCACGAATTAGTGCAGGGCTTAGAGTTAGGAATCCAAGTGTGGATTCTGCCTTAGCTATTAAGTCGCTTGAGCTCTTTAAGCCTCAGTCGGTTCATCTGTGAAACAGGGATAATAATAGCACCTCCCCCCAAGGGCTGTTGTCAGAATACGACGAGATATTCTTGAAAAGTGCTCTGCAAACTGTAAAGTGCCATGTAATTGGTATTATTCGTATTACCGAACCTCCAAAATCATCTTTTAGGGAAATTAAGATGCACCGCCATGGAGAATGAGGCAGAGGACCGCCTGGAAAAGCTCCACAGAGAAGCAGCACCATGCTGGGGAGGAGGGAGACGGGGCAGTTCAGGAGAAAGCCCCAATGTCCTCAGGACTGGACGGATGGCGCTGGAGGGAAATCCAGTGCTGTTACCTCAAAGTTGCGCTAGAGCATCCAGTAAAGGAACAACAGTGAGGCGAGTTCCCGCTCACGCTGACTTGAACCCTGGCTTTGCAGGGGGCTTCCTTCTGCTGGATGGTGTGTGCAGGCCCCAGCCGAGCACAAGGCAGCCCTGGCCACGAGGGTAGGCAAAGATGGGGCCCAAAGGACGACTCCCAGCTGTGATGCCAGCAGCAGGCTCTTCCTGGGATGGGTCACCCTGTGTCCACAGAGGCCTTCAAGACCTACGGATGGACCCCCTGGTCCCCTGGTCCCTCCCTGGAGCTTCATTGTGGGTCATTTAACAAATGAAGACATCTAAGTGTGAGCTGCCCACAGCAGACCTCGGGATCTTGGACCCCAAACCTACTGCTCTTCCAGCCTGCTTATGTCCTGAGGTCCGTCGTCGCTCTCCGGGCTCTATGGAACCCCGCTTCCACCTGGGGCCCTCATTGCCTCAGGCCTATGTTCCATTCCATCCTCCATTCTACTGTCATTTCCCTAAAATTACTCTTGCTCAATAACCTTTGTGGCCCTCCATTGCCCCAGGACCAAATAGGACCAAATATCTCCTCTCCTAAGCTTTGAAAGTCCTTCGTCCTCCCTGACAGTGCACTGCTCATCCCTGGGCCTTTGGGCCGCTCTCCGCCAGGTTTGTATGTCCTCCTCCCCTCCGGCTCTCAGAAGTTCTCTATTTTCAGGAATTCTTTTCTAGTCTCCCCAATTCTATTCAAAAATCTATTCATAAATGTTCCTGTTGCCTCCTCTGTTCAAATGCAGGCTCTGTGGAAGCAGGGATCGCTCCATGCTTTGTATCTGTATCTCCAAGCCTGGCCCTTAGCAAATGCTGATTAAGTCTCTGTCTATTAAGGCAGCTGTCATTCATTTTGTTTGAGAAACAATCTCCAAAAATAAAGCCATTTTCTACTAATTATCAGTGCGTTTTTCTGCAGATTAACTGTAGCCCCTCTTGGCTCTGAGTGTGGCAGGTGTGGGCCTTCGCTTGCTTATCTCCTCCCTTCCACAGAGGAGGAAGGTGGCAGGAAGGAACGCTCTTCCGAAGGCTTCTTTGCTTGGACTGCAAACGTTTCTATGACGAGATTTCTAGGTATGGAACAAAGTGCACAGAACCTGCTCTCAGAGGCCCCTGCTGTCCTGGGGTTCTGAGCTGCTAAGTTCCAGGCTGATCCTCCACGGAGGCTCAGGCCCTGCCTCTCAATACAGACACTTCTCACTTTATGCAAATTTACAGCATGTCAATTTTACTGTAAGAACTCTGAATGGTGACCGTTACTGCTCAGCACTGCTCTCTCTCTGTGTCTGCCCGCTGGCTGGAGGGTACTGTGGCCCTCCCAGCCTCCCTGCCACGAACCACCCCCCAACAAACCTCTCCAAGTAAAAGCTGAAGCACTGAGGTGTGGAGAGGCTGCCCCTGCCATCTCTGGATCAAGGGCCTTGGCTCAAGGCTTCCCACTCTGCCTGCCTGTGTGCCCACTCCATGGGGACCACAGGTCTGTTCCTGGTCCCACGTGTCACCCATCCCCTCCTGTCTGTGTCTGGCTCCATATGCCTGCCCGCCACATTCCCGCAGCCCCTTGTTCTTCCTCGCAGTTCCGGCCAGGCCCCCACCTGGCTAGCCCCTGCTCTTCTTTTTCTGTCCACCACCTGCAAATGTCCTTGAACCGTGTGCCAGCCCCCTCTCTCCTTGAGCCCAATGCCCCCTTCTTCCCTCCTCATGATTCCCTTATGGGAAAATTGGCATACATGAAAATCACTCTACACAGAGGTTTGCAGAATAGTCCACTTAGTCTATAGCTATTTTTAACAACTCATTTTTGTAGGAAAACTAAAAACTTTCCATCATTAAGATATAACATAAACAGTTTCAAAGGTAAATTCACTTAAAAAAGAAAAAGATTACTATAAGGTAATAAGCTCTAAGGTTTTTCAAATATATTCATTTGATTATGTGTTTTAAAAAATCTTTCAAGGAACAAAAATTTGTATTCTGAATAATTCTAAAACAGATAACCTACTATACTAATCCATGACTCATTACTTCAACTTTTATTGGCTTACCTCAGAGACAATAGGACCACATCGAAAGTAAGAAGCCCTCCAAGTCTAGGGTGAAACAAGGATAGGAGAGAGTAGGAAGCTCTCAGAGCTCAGAGTACTTAGCAACTGCAACATAATAAACACCCTCACAGCAAAAGAACAATAATTTTGAAAAGTTTTATCAATCTTATTATCAAATAAGTCAACTGAATTTTATTTTTTATTCTAAAAGATGAAGATAAAATATAAAAGCCACCTCTATAACTGAAAACTAAATATGGCGAATGCTAATCAAAAAATAGCAAGTCAGCTGCCATAAAAACAAGATGTACTCTGGTTGGCTTGGCTGCCTTTTTACAAAGAACGGGTGAGCTTTCCCCTCATCCCACAGGCTTGGGTGCTAAGCTAAAGGGACAGAGGTGGGCGCTCTAATGCCCGTTCATTCACAAAGCCGTGCCAGGTACCTCTTCATTGCTGTCGCCACCACAGAAGTCATCTTCCAGTTGGGCTCCTCTCCTCTTCCCAATGTCATCCTCCTCCTTCAGATCCAGGAGAAAAGGGCGCACTTCTGGAAACATAGTCGGACACCTGCCGTGGGGCACAGACCTTGGCCTCGAGGAAAAGGTAAAGATCTCATTTGGAGCACTCTGGGCTTCCTCTCCTTCAATGCTATTTTCACTTTCTTTGCAGTTTTCCGGCAACTGGTGAGAATCATTACAGGAATCATCTTCCAGGGGTATGGACTGTTTACTGGAGTCCAAATGAAAATGATCTCTGTAATTTTCAGGAAATACCCACTCATCTGATTCTAGGGAAGATAAATGAAGATAATTAGTGGAGGGATGGGTCTTGGGTTAATATGCTGGAATACTGAACTACTGATAAACTGAAGTGACAATATTTAACTGCATTCTCAATGAGAAAAATAAACAAGTACAATAAGATTGTCTGCTATCTTGAATGGTGTGCCAAATATTTAACCAACAGGTCAATGACCATAGTGACAGGCAGTTAATTCATCATTCTAGTTCAGTTAAGAGAAGAAAAAGTGATCAAGAAATTTAGACATCTAGAACAATTATCACTTATTTACACTGAAATATTTCATCACTGAAAAGTTGTAGTAGAAAGAATGCCACCATTTGCAATCAGAAGACTTGGGCTCTCATGCCAACCCTGACCTTGGCTATGGGTATTATTTACAGCCCCACCTCATCACTTGGAAATCCATAATCCCCATCTCCTGTAATGCTCAGCTCTCACTCGACTCACACAGGGTCTGAGTGACTCTGGCCAAGTTGCTTCCCCTGACAGAGAGGGCTCAGTGGCACAGAAGGTGCCTCCCTGCACTCATTTCTGACCCAGCAGGATGAGTTTTCCTGGTTCATCTCCAACCCTCCTAATCCTTCTATTTCTCTAGGACTTTCCAGCTCATCAGAGGCTCTCTTCACAGCAGGTCCAGGTAGGGCAAACTTTACAAATGAGGAAACTGAAGTTAGGAAGAGTTAAGTGGACCGTCATGGTTACTTAGCAAACCAATTCCCCCTTTCTTTGGTAAAAGTAATGGAATATGAAAAATGATGACAAGTAGAGATGCCCTTTCCTCCTTGGGCTCCCTGCCACTAGTGATCCGAGGCACATTCCCTGCCACTTTGTGTCTCCCCTTTTAGTCAGGGGAGGGCAGTTCAATCTGGATATTTGAACAGCTGACATGGGCCACCAGAAGAGGGAACTAACTGGGAATCTGAGAACACAACTGAGCCCCGAGAAAGGGAGAGGCTGTGTGGGCTGGGTTCTCATTTCTTTGTGACACAGAGACTTGTTGGAAAAAAAGTATTTTTCAGAGGAAAGATAGATCTCACGTATTTTAGGGCTCTTTATACGATTCTGGACACCTTGAAAGTGCTCAAAAAATACTTCCTGTTTAATACTCAAAAATAAGTGTCACCATGTTAGTATATTAAATAACTAAATGGATATCTACAATGTATACTACAAACAACAAAAAAAAAACAATGCTAGGGACAGGGATCAGGAGGGGTTGTATGGGTTCACCAGTATAGGAAGTTTTCTATCAATTCAGTCTGGAACCTTCTCTGGATTTTAGAGAATGGCCTAGGGCATTAGGCACTGAGAGGGCAAGGGCTTGCCTGGAGGTTCCACAGTCGGTATGTGTGAAGGGCAGTACTTGATCTTGAGTCTTCCTGGCTCCCCATCAACTACACCATGCGGCCTAAATCACTGGCAAAACTTGAAGGAAGATATAATGAGAATATCGGTTCTAAAGCTAAACAATTCCGGTGACCTAATGCCAAAGGTAGTATTGACTTTTTAACAAATTTTTTAAAAAAAGGAATTTTTCAAGTTGTATTATCTGAATACCACATGTTACTTTGGAATTTTATTTTTACTCCAATTATTTCCATATCAATTGTAATGAATAATTTGGTGTGTTTTCTTAGGAAAATATGTAAATTACTATGTAATCACAATATTGCAGCAAACAAGATAAATGCAAGAATGATCACCTAAACATCTAATTAGTTTTCCCTCCACAGTCAGATTTATGCGAGAGACTCTAATTGCGCCTAACATTTTAATGAAGGTTTCAACATTGCATAAATAAGACTGACAAACTACAAACAATATTCATTCATTTTCTTTTTTGCTTTGCTCAAAAACAATTTGCCTTTCTAAAACTATTGCACACCTGCTCGGCAAGATATGTGGACGTGCCCTGCCACAGATCTCAGCTGTGGTCATTATACAATGAAACAGCAGAAACAAAATAACAGATAATCTTTTGAAAGAGTGATAGGTTTAAATGAAAAATGTCAGAAGACTATAATTTTACTATTTATTTTGAACATGTCACGAAGATACTCCGTGGCTTGTGCTATTAGAGCAATGAGTAAGAATATGTTCATTTCAGAAAGTTCTTTTTGTCCTAGAAAATGGAATCTGCAGAAATATAGTACTAGATGGCAGCCATCCCAGCCCCGAGAACAGCAGAAATATCAGGAGGTCTAGACCTGGAAGGAATTTAAAAGACCACTTCAAGCTCCCATTTTAGAGATAAAGAAACAGGTCCAGAGAAGTTCTGCGACTGAGCCAGGGTAACAGAGTAAGAGGAGCTGGATTGAAGCCAGGGCTGGTGATTTCCACCCAAACTACAGATAAACATTTTGCTGGTTATCTAAAGAGAGGACATAATGGAGGTGCTAACCTATTTGATGAGGAGATTGGTGCTGATGACTGGAGACATCTAATGTCACTGGACAGTTGATTCTTTGATGGGACACAGTGGTCAGCTTGGCTGGGGTCATATCTTCGTTACGACTGTTTCCTGAGGAGCTCCCTTGATGGGAATAAACATTTTCCAGAACCTTCAATTCAACTCAACAAACATTTACTAAGTCCTTTCAACATGAAAGGTATATATCCCATAATGTTTGTAAAAACTATAGACTTCTTAATAATAGCATAAAATTATTTTGGAATGGGTAATTATGTGATTCTTAAGAAATGATTTAAAGAGTAATAATTCTATAGGGCTTTTTCTTTCATAGACCATTTTAAAATGGTCAAATGAAGCATTTCAAGCGGATTCCTTTTTGTAACTTTTTAAACTAGTCAACATTCATTAGAACCCAAACATGTCATTTTTAATGCCAAAAAAAGACTTTAAAAAGGTCTTAATTCTTTTCCTTTGATGCCATGAAAATAGGCTAAATTTATTGTTATTTTAAAATTACAACTGTTTCTAAGCTATGGTTTCAGTATTCTTAGTCTGTGTGTGTATAATATATATATACATGCATATATATATTTACATATAAATATATATATTACACACACACAGCGCTATATAGAATGGATTCTAGAGGTGACTTGGATGTTCACTGTCTCTAAAAGTCTGATGGAAGAGCAAGGACTTTCAGTTACCAACTCTAATTTATTTAAGCGACAATGACTAGACGTAATGATTTTTACTTTATAAAGTATTTTAGTTTGGAAAAGAACACAAAGGAAAATAACAACAATTGATACTAATAACAACTGTGCTTAGCACACCATCTGGCACATAGTAGGAACGTCTCTCCTCCTTTTAATTTTCATAATAATAATACCTAGCATTTATAGCTTTAAAGTTTGCCAAGCACTTTAGAAATAATATGTCAATGGATATAAAGATATAAATGGATATAAAGATCAATCCTGGGCAGTGAGTGCAGTTATTATCTTCACTTTACAGGTGAGAAAACAGAGGCAGCCAGTGATTAAGGGACTCGTCCAGGGTCATAGAGCTAGGAAGGATCTTCCTGACCTGATATAGACTTGGTGCTCAATCCTCTGGGCCACCTAACTGCCTAAATGGTAACATAAGCCAACAACCTGAGAAAAAGCATTAGCTGTGTTTTGGAAAAGGAGAGAAACATTACAAAAGGCAAATGATGGTGATCACTAGGGTTTCAGCAAAGCCTGCTGGCAGCATCTTCCTATGTCACATGTGTAAAATTGTAAAGTAATAAGGGAACTTTCCTGGGCTTCTCATCTAGAAAGAGGAAAGGTTCTCAGTTTCTGTACCACTTGTTAATCCTATAAATCTCTGTTAGCAGCTACAAAGCAATTCTTGAATAGCAATATAATCCCTATAGCACAGACATTTATATTATAAGTGAACTTATTCATAGTCCTTTGGATTTTACAACATGCAGAGAGAATCTATTGCTCTGAATAAACCATAGATATAATATAGTGTCAAATTTGTGCCATACCACTGGGTGTCTCTGTTCTGTCTTTGCTGGTGCTTTTTAGCCGTAATCTCCGTCTACTATTATTCTTATCTGCGGATGGTTCTTGAGGGGGATGCGGATGCATAATATGGAGATCAGCTGTACCATTACCATATCAATGATCACAAAGCAAAAATACAGGATACCATGAGAATTTGAGATGATCTAGTAAATAACACAATTATATGCTACAAAAGAAAAAAAGGTACCTAACAGTATTATTTTTGAAACATTCTCATATAAGATATGTTAGAAGCAGCCCAACTTTTTCCTAGATAGGAAACAGGCTTTTATTCCTACACTCTGGAATCCCATTTTCCATAGAATTATTAACCTTTGTATTTCTACAATAATCAAGTAGCAGAATTTGCAAATCAACACATTTCAATGGATCTGTAGCCTCACCAGGGTGCCTCCTACCCATGCCTCTGAACTCTGTGAAATTCATCTACATTCCTCCATGTTCTTCTATAGAAGATCCCGCAGTGCCCTGAAGGCAGAACACTTGGGCAGTCCATCCATTAGCCCTGACTTATGTTACATGACTGAGTCAACTCATCTTCTGATCATATGTGACTCCAATATCATAGGCAGCAACTCCCTGGAATGGGGCATGCATTTCTCCAAAATAGCAGGCTTCAACACATGAGTGTTTGTGTTGAAAAATGGCCTTTTGCACCACACAACAATTTAGGATTGTTAAAAGCAGTGCCTGCTCTCAAATGCAATCCACCATTCTCTTTCTCCTTTTGAAAATCAAGTTCAATGCATTGTCCTGTTTGAGACACTGCCTGTCCCGAAAACATGAACTGATGTAACAATGCAATGGACTGGCCATTTGACTCACATGTTATAATCTGGACAAATGGCATTCCCATTTTTTTCTTTTTAAATGCTCTTAATAATTAACTCAGCAATCATCAAGAAATGCGAATGTTTTGGTATATAAAGAACAGAAAAAGGAATTGTATGTGAAATTGTGAACTTATGCAGTTTTTAAAGCAAATACTAAATTTAACATAGTAGCGACAACATTCCTGTTACTGAACTTCTAAACTTCCTTCTGTTTTTTTCCTGATCATTCTTATGTATACTGAAGCTTTTCATCTCTGTTTTTGTAGCTCTAGTACTACTTACCAACATGCCCTTTCCCAAGAGAAATGCTCCCTTGTAAAAGTAACTAGTCAACCAAAATAATTCGTCAAGTCAGCCACGTGTGGAAGCAGCTGCCTCATCATTAGCCTTCCAAAGCCCTGACTGGTCACTGCATGGATCTGAGGGCTGTAGCCTGTTCTTTCCTTTACAGTACTGTTGTTCATCAAGTAAACTGTCCCTTTGATTCTGTTCACCTCACTCTACATCTGTTCAGATCAAGTCTTCCCTTTTCTCTGAATATGCAATTCTCACAATTTCTTAGGAGGGAAGGAGGTATTTTAATAGTCCATTACATTTATATACCAAAGTTTCTAATTCTTTGCTCTCACAAAAAGTGCTGTTAAAAATGTTTTTGTATATATGAGTGACAATAGGAATTTTTTATTTCATGTTAGTTTTCCCATATGGATTGCAGGGTCTAGCACTTAATGCTTTGGGATTGATTCTTAAGTCACATGCTTTAAAATAATGGTGGCTCTCCCTAGGAAGATCCCATAATACTCTGATGTGTGAAGTACCCACAAACAGTAGCGTCCCCCATGACAGTGTGTAACATCTCTGAGAAGCATATACCCTTCTATTACATGCCACCGCAGTGGTTATAATTAACAAGAAATTGTGTCTTTTCTGAAAATATGCAAGAAAACCCTAGTTTCAACTTGGGTTTATTGACTCCTCCCCCACCCCCTTTTCCTCTTTTATATTCTTCTGAACCTTCCTGTCAACTGTGTGACAAAAAATAACTATAAAGATCCTCTTCTCGATTCTGTCTTTTTCAGGGGACGTTTCTACTTCTTTGGATTGATGGGTTAAGAGTACAAAAATGGTGACTTCTCCATTCTTGACAATGAGAACAGATTATTAGAAAAACAGTGATGGATTCTTCTATTTAGTGGCTGCGTGTCCTCTTGCCTCCAGCATTCATAGATGAATGCTCTTTGGCTGAGGCAGCTCCTCTTGTCACAGGCTGATCTCTCCTTGGACATTTTTAGCCACTGCTTTTCATGACTGTATTAGGCCACTCTGCCCACTCTCCTGTAGAGAGTTTAACAAACGAGTCTGTACCTGAATGGCCACTATTTCTGGTAGTTCTTTCTCTAAGCTTGGCACAGAGATTAGAAGTTATCCGGCAAGGGGACTTCCTGAATTCTTTTAGCCTTTTAGCTGGCAACAGCTTTATGTTGGCAAAACTTCAGAAGGAAATGATGTTCATTAAGGGTAAAAGCATCATCATTTTCCACTTCCAAATTTTTTGCATTCACAGATCCTATGAATAGGTCAGATTCGAATGGCTGCAATTCTCCCCATTTCCAACTTTCTTCTACACTGATGTTGATTTTTACCTTTGTCCTAACCAGCTGCTGCTCTGACTACACAAAAGAAACTAAATGCTATAGATTTCAAAATTATGTGAAGATAAGAAAAAGCTTTGAAACACAGATTCTATTGTAAAGACAAGCTTTCCCTATGAACTATAACTAACATTCCTAATATTTACTGTAATAAAAAAATATAAGCTTAAGGGATGCTATTTTCATTCATTTATATTATATACTGGACTGGTATGATAAAAATGACAGATGACAGCCAGTATTTTTATAGAGTTTTATAGTTTGCAAAATGTTTACAGATATTATTATCTCATTTGACTCTCATTTAGGAGGTAGGTGCTGTTCACACCTCCAATTCACAGACAAGAAAACAGAGGCAAACTGAAGTTGAGTGATTTGTTCAGGGTCACACAGTTATTAATAAGTATTTGAGGCTGTACTAGATTTTAGGTCTTCCTGACACTCAGCCAAAGTCCAGTGCTCTATCCTATGTCCCCTCTTCCTTATTCCAATAGTCAGTATGCATAAACAGATCTTCCAAATTCCTTCTGAATCTAAGTTAGTATTTCATGATAAAATAGTAAAAATAAAATGTGCATTTGATTATTTGGTATTGGAAATTAAAATATGGATTAGAAGAAATGGGGAAGAACTTTCATACATATCATTAGGGGTCAGAATTTTAAAATAATTAAAATTTTTGTTTGTTTTCTTAATCACTTCCTTATTACATACTATATTTGTTTTACATGGAATATAATTTGTAATGATAATGGTTGCTAATTAGATCCAAATGCTACAAAATAAAATGTAAGCAAAATATCCATTTCATCTAAGATAATGTTTTTAGAAATTTCAAAAGCTTGTCTGCAGCCCCTTCAAAAAAGGTAAAATTTAAAATCTCATTTTTAAGAATCTTAAAATAATAACTGAAGCTTTCTTTAATTTTGAGTATGCTTTCTAATCCAGTAGTTTGGATCAATTCTTGGTGATTTTCTAATAAGCAGCAATTTATTCTCTTTCTAAAGGCAAAATTCTTCAAATGGTCAACTTGAAAACAGAACATGAAAACTGTGAACTCATAGTAATGACTAGATGCATCATTCAGAATTCTACCCATTTCAATAATAGTTCCCTACTCTTTCTAATATTAAAATAATACTTCCATTAAGTTATTCTCAAACAAGCACAGGCCTACTATTGACATGATGAGTTAAATCTTTATAAATTCTTTCTTACCATTAAAGGGTGTAATTTGCTTTTCAAGATGAATATTTTCTTTGTCTCCTTGCTCTTCTGACTCATAGAACTGTAGGCTTGAGACTTCGGACTTGTTAGTACCTTTTTCTATTGTAGGCTGCTGGCAAGTTCTGCTACTTCTGGACCTTACATTCTATAAGATAAGAAAAGATAAATCATTGGAGACTATATGATGAGATAATCAATTAAGTCTATTTTTCCTTCAAAGAATATATTTTAAAACATATCTACGTTTAAAAGAACCTGGATGGAAAGAAAAACAAAAAAAAGCATTACTTGAAATAACAATCATACTTACAGACACAGAGAAGACCTTAAGTCATCTAGTCCTATCTCCTATATTTTACAAATTAGAAAACCGAATTCCTGAAAGATGAAAGACTTTCCTAAGGTCACACAGTATCAAGTAGGGCAATGATTTGAACATAAGTCCATTGATAAAATATCCTGGGATCTTCCCACATCTCCTGATTTTCTCAAGTAAGTAGAGAGAAATTCACTTTATTGAAAGCTCATTTGGTAAGATCTGGATTTTTCAGGTATATATGAAAAAGATTTGTGGGAATTTTCAGGGTCTCCATTATTTATTATATATATTATAGATAAATTTCATTTAGGAAAGCACAAATTAATACTCAGCAGAAGAAAAAAGATAAGGGGACAAGCAAGGTCTTTTATTTATTTCATTTCTGGAATAAGGAAGGCCACAAAGTTGTGCAAAGGCAAATAATTGTATGTAAGTAGGAAAGGGGGAAATAAAAAGAAGAAATGAAAAGGAAAACATCCTTACTTCCCACACTTGACCTTTAAAAGGCAGAAAGTTAAAAAATTACCCAAGCATATATATATATATATATATATATATATATATACACACACACATATATTTTTTTTCACATGCAAAACTTTATGGGAAATGCAAATCATAATAAAAAATTGGCTCATTTACTAGAGAGTGATGTCTAATCCAGTTTTAAAGTAAAAGGAAGGGGGCAGCTAGGTGGCCCAATGGATTGAACCAGGCCAAGAGACAGGAGGTCTTGGGTTCAAAGGTGACCAAAGACACTTCTAGCTGTCTGATAACCCAGTTGCCTAGCCCTAACTGTTCTTCTGCCTTGGCAACAATCCACAGTATTGATTCTAAGGTGGAAGGTAAGAGCTTAAAAAGTTAAAAAAGAAAAGGAGGTAGAATCTTGTCTTTGAATTTCTGCCTATTTTGTGGATATGCATTAAAATATTATTTAAAAGTTTGTTTTGAGGTATTAACATGTATGACATTTATTGCTTTATTTATTTAACCATAAGTCCCTACTATGTGCAGAGTTTTGTGGTGGTGGAGGTGTGTGAGTAAAATGCTTAGGAAAAAACATGAATCTTGACCTCCCTGAGATGACCACATACTGTCCTAAACTCAGATGATATCAGGCAATTGTGTACTGTCAGAGCATTAGAGTAGAAAAAAAAAGCAATGCGAGATCAGAGGGGGAAGTTCCCTTAAGGATAAGGGCATCAAGTGAATGAACTCTGATCCACTGTAACAAACTAGGGGGTCAGTAAATGAGTACTAATTGTGGGGAGAAAAGGGGCATTTTTCAGTTGCTGGTGTTTTTCTCAGGTTTCTGGAGCATTCACCTGGGGCATATCATGGGCATGTAATAGTCAGCTTTTCGGTCCCACAACATATCCTCGCTGCACCGTGTCACCCAGTTCCCTTACCTCTGCAGATGTTCTCATGCTGTGTTTTCTCCCAGAAGGAGGAGGTGGTCCAAGCACCTTGGATCCAAATGCAATGTGAGACACATCTTGATTTTTACTGTTTCTTGCAGTGCCTGATCCTCTGTTAATAAACTGATCTGTTGGGTGACATTAATCCACAAATAAGAATGATCAATTACTCAACATTTGTCATGTTTGTAATAATTTATATTAAGACCGTTTCCCATCAAACTGATGTACGGTTTCTCTATAATAATTGTCTTTTCACAAGAAGCCAAATTCTAAATTCCCTTAAGTCATTTAATATAAAGCCCAGTTTGGAATCACCAAAAAGCTTTGAGTCTTTAGAGAGCTGACAGTGAAAACAAATGATACCCACCAAACTTACAAAACATGTACGAAAAATAGAAGGCAATAATAATATGAGATGTTATAAAGCAACGCATTGCAGAAAAAGGACCAAAGAAAGTGTAAGGAAATCAGAGGGGAAGGAGAGTGAGTAGGAAAGCTTAGCTCGAGAAAGCTTTGAACAGAGCTGAGGACCAGGGAAAGTTTGTGCACACAGAAAAGATGCCAAAGGGCACTGGGGTGGGAGGAAGAGGGACAAAATAAAGGAGAAAACATACTTTGAGGGATTCTTTACTTCCCCGGTGTGCAAACTCATGCCACTGACTATAATTTTCCATAGCTCCCTTCCTCTACTCTTTTTTTAAACCCTTACCTTCTATCTTGGAACTGACCCTGAGAATGGGCCCCATGGGGGTTAGATAACTTGCCCCACAGTCACACAGCTAGGAAGTGTCCGAGACCAGATTTGAATCCAGGACCTCCTGTATCTAGCTAGGCCTGGCTCTCTATCCACCGAGCCACCTAGCTGCCCACATCCTCTACTATCCTTAGTCTTTCCATAAGTCCAGAACAGGACTGGGGACAAAAATAAAGACACTGCTCTCTTCATTCTCCTCCAAGCCCTGCACCTGACTTTCTGAATTGTGAAACAGCATCTCTCCTGCTGATCCTCCCTCAGCCTCAGATCTATAACCTCTGGAGCCTGCTTGCCCCCAAACCTGCCCCCAAACAGCCTGTCCCACCCCCTCCTGGAGGGTGGATCTAGGAAGATCTGCCTGGCTTTTCTTCTGGCTAGCCTTTCTCTAGCTTTTTAGGCTTCAAACCACATTTTCTTCTTCATACCACCTTCTAACCCCCTCTTCTCCTCAATTGCTGTTCAGCTCCCTTTGATACGTTCTCTCCCCCCCCCCCTTGAATATAAGTTCCTTCAAGGCAGAGCCTGTCTTTTTTGTACTCTCCTCTTAACATCATGTCCAGCACACAGTAAGCCCCTGAAACGTTCTTTCTTCCTTCCTTTCCCTTCCTCCCTCCTTCTTTCCTTTCTCCTTCCCAACTTTCCTACCTTTCTTCCAGGCATGTCCATACCCCACTTGGGCTAACTCTCCATTGTTTCTCATTCTCCCTAAATGCTGAGCTTAGATCCTTCTCTGGTCAAGCATGTTGTTAGTTTCTTCACAAGTCAGTGCTGGGGACATTCGCCCCATGTTTGAGGACAACTTTTCATTCCAAAACAATGAAAAATCAGTTTGATTTTTTCAGAGGCTGCGATATCTTGTGAGTCATAATCATGAACCATAATATTAAAGAAATAGATTTTGGTAGAAGCAGTGCTTGAAATCCATAGAAGCTATAGGAAATATCCCAAGTGTGATCTACAGTGTAATTCTCCTCATGTTTATTTAACATGTCCTGAATAAAGTAATAATTAACTCACAAGTTCAATTGCTTATAGTTTAGTTGAGTACAGTTGTTTTTCAAGTTGCATTAACAGTTTCTTAACAGTAAATAAAAATATTTATCTTCAATAGTGAATAAGTACATATCATCACTTTCTCAATGCATTCATTCATCATTTTTCTTTTCTAGTTTAAAGATACCTTGATGTAACAATCAATCATTGAAAACAACCACATTCTGGAGTTTTACACTTAAAGTGAATAGCTTGCTAGTTCTCTCATAACCATCTGTACGCTTGGATGTCTTAAGGAATTGTGTAATAACCTCTTGGGTAAAAAAGAACAATCCTTATTAACTGCTGTCTACAGTCAAAGGCTGTTGTAAGTTGAAACTTCAGTTCATACCAGCCTGGGTGTAATTGGGCCATTTTCATAATCAACAGTCAGATAATTCAGCATATGTCACTTTTATATTATAACCAGACTTAAGTCAGCCCCCACTTTGGCTGCAAATGTTTGTGTTGGAGGAGGAGATCTCAGTTTCTCAGTAAACCAAGTTATTATTTAAAATTAAGAGGTTTTCCTTTGTCACTTCACCTTTTTGCAGTGCCTTTACATAAAGCTGATAAGATTTTATGGCCTTGTGAAGGCAGAAGATCTAGAGGTTCTTGAGTCCCCAAAGAACTTTATTAGATGAGAATTTACCAAGTTTTTGGAACTCTACCCTAAAATATATTATTATTATTAGTAGTAGTAGTACTAATAATTAAAAAAAATCCTAACCTTCTGACCTGGAACCAATATTATGTACTGGTTCCAAGGCAGAAGAGTGGTAAGGTCTAGGCAATGGGGGTTAAGTGACTTTTCCAAGGTTACACAGATAGGAAGTATCTGAGGGCAGATTTGAACCCATCTCTTTTGGCTTGACTCTCAGTACTGAGCTACCTAGCTGCCCTCATTATTATTAACTTTAAAGCAAAGTAAACCCAAGCAAATACATAAGACTTTTTTTTTACTTTAATAAGTCTCTAAAAACCAATAGTTCAAATTCATAATTGTATAACATTTAGCCTAAAGGGGGAATTATTCTTCTAATAATAAAAATTGTATCCCCCCCCTTAGGTATCATTTTAGAAATTAATAGCATTTCTTCTACCCTAGTTTCCTGAAAATCATGACAGAAATCATAAGTATAATATGTACTAATAGAAAACAGTATCATGAATTTTAAACACAGACACAAGTTTTTGCCAGTCAAATAACATTAATTCAGTTGAATGCTTTTCTGAATTATCTTACAATCAAAAAACTCATTTCATCCATCTATCAATTATGACATTCCATGGTAGTTACATTCAGAGACAACTAAAGAGTAATTTTTATTCAGTTATACTTATAGTTAGTTATAAAGATTTAATCTCATTTTTTTTTTCTAATTCTGACCAAGTTGAGAGTGAAGAGAGATCTAAGAAGGAAGAGATCCTTCCCTTATAGCAGAAATTTGTAGCATTGAAAACCAATTAGAGACTTCATTTTCGAACTGACAAGAAATCTGTTTACAATGCATTCCCAAAAATTATGGTGGAAATGTGATTTGGATATTTTGAATATCTTGGTGGGTTTGAAGAGTTGTATCCCCTAGGTCTTTTTTTCCCCACACAAACAGCATACTTCTCTGTCATTCTCTCCCTTCCCTGGAGAGTGATAGATGTACTGTTCTAGTGTAAAGGAAAAAGGTGATTTCACTGATCAAAGAATAAATAGAACCGAAACCAATTTAAAAGTTTTATCTCCAGTGAAATACAAAAGTGAAGAAAGCAAAAAAAAAAGTTTTAAAGTCTGCAATTTATAAATTTATGTGAGATTAAATCTTTTTGAAAGTTTACAAACTTTCTATAGGAAAAATTCCCTATTCTCTTCTAGCTTATTCTTAAAACTTAACTTCTACTGAAAGTTTAATCATATGGTAAGCAGAAATCACTATTTGTTTAGAAGAAGTGTCTAGCATAAGAATTATTGTAATTATGGACATGGAAGAGCTTATGGGTAGGAATTTTCAATAATTAATCGTAAGCATACGCAATATTTCAAAATAAAAAAAATTCTCTCTGGGGTCAAGGATGTTACATTTTGGCTTTTAATACAGTCCAAACTTTTTTTTAAACAAAATTTAACAAGACCAGAGTTCCCATATCAGGTGTAGATTTGACAATTAGCTTCTAAATCTATAGGTATCTGCCATAAGTCAAAATTACCAGAACCAAAGCAGGATTAACAGAATTTGAGGGGACCCATAATGATCACTGGTTATTCAAGGCGGAATATATGATGAGTGAAAGATACCCTACTGATCACTTGAGATTTACACTGGATGAGACTAGACCGGAACAATATGGGGTTTAGACAGGGAGGGTAGTAGTCAAGCCAGTACAGTAATTACAAATAAGAGACAGCTCGGCACGCATCTTGTTTATCTGCCTTCAGGAAATGGGGTGAAAGAGGAGAAGTCCTCCCATTAAAACACAAAGTTTGCAGCTAAGCCCTGGCTTTCAAATTCTAATCACCCGGCTATGTGGCCGGTCACCTCAGAGTCCAATGGCTATGCCCAACAGACAGAGAAATAATCTAGACAAGTACATAAATCTCCTTAGGTAAATCTACCTTGTGCACCCTGGAGGATTCTTGGGCAAGAAAACTCGATTCTGAGCCAATGTAGTCTGTCCCCCCAGGGTTGCCAGTAACGGAGATAGGAATTATATGAGGGTCTACTGTAAGTCTTGCAAGTCAATCGCCAAGTCAGTGACGCAACAGTTACCAATCAATGAGCCCAGGGCATCCGTTTCAGCAACCTCCTGCTAAGGAATGTGACTACAGGACGGCTACCCTGGAAATGTACAGGAAGGAGGAGGACAAGAAAACAAGTAACAGAAAGGGAAGATGATAAGGACATCGGCATCTGGAAGGTCAGGGAGTGAGCTGGCCCCAAATGGGGCTGAAGGTTCAGTCCCAAGCCTGCTTCTGCAGAATCAGCAGGATGGGACCTGACTGCACCAAGCACTTCTGTGTATTAGCATAAAGCAGTTGGCAATCTTTGTAAGCGTGCTCGTCTTTTGTTTTCCATGAGGATCCCCTGTGACACAGGGGATGGGCTTCCTCATGAAGACTGACAAGCGAGAAAGCGGTATATGAGGTCAAGAACTGCTGACATCTCTTCAGCTGGCTCTTCTGTTAGTGCTAAAAGCATCCTAAGTTGCAACTCACATTCTGCATTAAAAATGTGTGCTGTTTTCAACCATCTCAAAGTGTTCTCTCATATAAGAAAGTTCTCTTTAACACTAATATTCTCCCCATGAAACTTTTCAGTTATGATTCATGGAATACATTGCAAGTGACCCAAAGGAAAGGATTCATAGATAGTAGATGTAAGTAAGTTGTGGCATATTTCATTCAATTTAATTAAAAATATTTATGCTGGAACAGCATGATTAGTAAAAGGAGATGGCCCATTATGAAATACGGACAGGAGCCCATGGGCTGCACACTCGAATCCACAAGATGTAAAAGACAGAAGAACCCTTCTAAGATAGAGGAGCAATCTTCAAGGGGAAATACAGGATGAGGAACAGAAAGGAAGTGCATAGCATGAGGAATGGACAGGATTATGTTCCACACAGATTACATGAGGAGGAAAAGAAAGTCAGCATCCCTAGGCTTTTCTAGTATTTTAGAATATTCCCTCTTTTTCAGCAACATTGAAGACCAAACACCTAGGACTCATTCACTGAACATGGGGTCGTCAATGCCCCTTTTTCATGAAGTTATTATTTTTTTTTTATTCTTCACTTGTATTTTTACTTATTTTTTTCACTTTCTTCATTTTTTAAAATTTAAATTAATTTATTTAGTCCATTTAGAACATTATTCCTTGGTTATAAGAATTATATTATTACTCTCCCCTGGCCCCATCCTTCCCACAGCCAATGCGCAATTTCATTGGGTATTACATGTGTCCTTCATCAGAACATATTTTCATGTTGTTGGTGTTCGCACTAGGATGTTCATTTAGAGTCTACATCCCCAGCCATATCCCCTTGACCCATGTATTCAAACAGTTGTTTTTCTTCAGTGATTCTACTCCCAGTTTTTCCTCTGAATGTGGATAATGTTTTTTCGCATAGATTCCTCCAGGTTGTTCAGGGTCACTGCATTGCCACTAATGGAGAAGTCCATTACATTCGATTGTATCACAGTGTTATCAGTCTCTGTACAATGTTCTCCTGGTTCTGCTCCTCTCGCTCTGCATCACTTCCTGGAGGTCATTCCAGTCTCCATGGAATTCCTCCACTTTATTATTCCTTTGGGCATAATAGTATTCCATTACCAACATATACCACAATTTGTTCAGCCATTCCCCAATCGAAGGGAATCCCTTCATTTTCCAATATTGTGCCACCACAAAGGTCACAGATATGAATATTCTTGTACATATCTTTTTCCTTATTATCTCTTTGGGGTACAAGCCCAGCAGTGCTATGGTTGGATCAAAGGGCAGACAGTCTTTTATCGTCCTTTGGGCATAGTTCCAAACTGCCCTCCAGAATGGTTGGATCAATTCACAACTCCACCAGCAGTGCATTAATGTCCCGACTTTGCCGCATCCCCTCCAGCATTCATTACTTCCCTTTGCTGTCATGTTAGCCAATCTGCTTGGTGTGAGGTGATACC
This sequence comes from Monodelphis domestica, assembly GCF_027887165.1. Taxonomy (NCBI): domain Eukaryota; kingdom Metazoa; phylum Chordata; class Mammalia; order Didelphimorphia; family Didelphidae; genus Monodelphis; species Monodelphis domestica. Next base: position 19,290,901 of record NC_077233.1, read on the forward strand.
TCAGAGTTGTTTTGATTTGCATCTCTCTGATTATAAGAGATTTAAAGCACTTTTTCATGTGTTTATTAATAGTTTTGATTTCTTTAAATGAAAATTCCCTATCCATGTCCCTTGCCCATTTATCAATTGGAGAATGGCTTGATTTTTTTTGTACAACTGATTTAGCTCTTTGAAAATTTGAGTAATTAGGCCTTTGTCAGAGGTTTTTGTTATGAAGATTGTTTCCCAATTGGTTGCTTCCCTCCTAATTTCGGTTGTATTGGTTTTGTTTGTATAAAACCTTTTTAATTTGATGTAATCAAAATTATTGATTTTACATATTGTGAATTTTTCTAGCTCTTGCTTGTTTTTAAAGTCTTTCCTTCCCCAAAGATCTGACAAGTATACTAACCTGTGTTCACCTAATTTCCTTATAGTTTCCTTCTTTATATTCAGGTCATTTGTGAAGTTATCTTTCTAAAGAACCATTAGCATTTTCTAACAAATTACATGGGATGGTGAGTCAGCAGACTTCAATTCTGCTCATCCACATGAACAAAAAGGAATTACTGTGGTACTTGGGAGAGGTAAAGGAAGAGAGTAGAAATATGGGCAGGGAGGAAAACAAGAGCTGTGCTTGGAAGAGAAAGTAGACTGGAAAGAAAGGGAACCAGAAACTCAGCCAGAGCTCATTCCTTTTGGAGGACTCACCCAGGAATGGCACCCAAAAGTAAAGAGACTGAGGACATTCAGCAATACATCCTTGGGCATCTGTGTGACAGTGGGAGAGGAATGGGCCAAAGAATGAGATGGGAGACCAGAAATAATGAGAGAGAAGATAAGAAAGGCTGAAAGACTAAAGTTCAGGAAAAAAAAGAGCCTTCATTTAAAAAACAAAACAAAACTTGAAAAAACAATAGAAGAAATCATGAAAACAATAAGAATGAATAAAACCTTAAAGAGAAACAAAGCACACTAATGAAGTATTATATTATGAAGGAAATTTTACCATAATTACCTGATAAAAGATGATCCCTAGGCTTCTCTAGAGATCATGGAAAAATAGTTAAGAAGTTTCAGAATGGTTCAAAAGGGATCAACCCAAAAATCCAGAGGAAAAAAAACAAAATGGATGACCAATAATTATTTTCCATGCCATTCTACAGTGTTAGAAGTTCTGCTCTTTTCGCTGGACATTTCAGTTGGGTGATGAATTGCAACCCAGTTTTAAGAGAAAGCCAGAGAATAGGGCTTCAATCAGTGCCAGGTGCTCTCGGGCACAAAAATAATCTCTTTCAAAAATTTTTCTTTTTGATGTTAGTCGCCCATCTTGGAACACCACGATCTTCGCAAAGATTCAGTTACATGTGTCCCAAAGGTCTGTGTAGAGGCATAAAAGAAACATTCAAAAAATGTTCAATTGGAAACAGTGGTCAGTTGGTTCCATGGCCAAAGGGAGGCATAAAAGAATGACAGCCAGAATACTGTGACAATACCCAGACACTGGAGGAAGACTCTTAGCAAACTGGGAAGAGATTCTGAAGAGGATCTTTGGAAAAACACAGAAGAATCTCTCCAAATGATGGATGACTTGCATTTGGCAACAATGGAAGGTATCTTCACATTGATGAGATTGTAGAACTACTGGAGTATCAAAGAAGTTTGTAAACATATATGGAACTAAGTCATTATCATTAGAAAAATGGCAGAGTTGGAATTGTTAAGTTGGATCCTTTGGATCCTTTAAAAAAAATTCAAATCAAAATAAAAAGTTGCAGAGTTTCTAAGTAACTAAGCTTAAAATAACCAAAAATTTTAGGTGAAAAAATCCCTCACCTTTGGGATTCTGAAAAGGATGGCCTTAAGAACAGAAATTAGTATTCATAATACAAACTTAAAAATAGAGATCAGATTAAATTGCCACTTTAGGCATTTCATTTTCTCAAGTTTGTTTAAAATGAACTTGGTGTAGGTCAAAGATGTTACCATTAATTATATTACTTTTTGGCGGGTTACATGACTTAGTTAAGTTAAATGGTAAAATCCAAGTGCCTCCATTCTAATTGTCTTTTGAAAAAACAAACATTCATTTCTGTCTCAAGATATAATGTTCTAATTATTTTAGTCAGTTAAGTTTCTAGGGTTTCCAAAGCTTAACCTATAAAAATCTGCTGAATGTTCAACTTTAATCTCCAAAGAGGTCATGCTTCCAGCTTCCTTGTGCTATCTGACAATAAAATCAGCACTAAACGTGAAACTAGATGTTTAGCTTTGAATTTGATTATTTTCATATGCTAACTCATAATAATCATATCACCTTAACAAACTCAGAAAACATGACTAAATGAATGGCACTGGATAATAGGGATCTATTCTCATTTCTTAAGATTTATTAACCATGTAACTTTGGAAATCACTTGACCAAGACTTTCATTATATCATATATAAAGTAGGTATGGTAAGGCAGTTAGGGGGCTTAGTGGATAGAACTCTAGGTCAGGAAATTCCAGGAGGTCCTGAGTTCCAATTTGGTCTGAGTCACATCCCAGAATCAGGGCAGCCATTTAACCCCAATTGCCTAACCCTTACTGTTCTGGGGACAGCTAGGTGGCTCAGTGGATTCTGGAATCTAGGCCTAGAGAAGGGAACCCCAGGTTTCAAATCCTATCTTAGATACTTCCCATCTCTGTGTCCCTGAGAAAGTCATTTAGCCTCCATTGCCTAGCCCTTAACACTCTTCTACCTTGAAATCAAGACTGAGTATTGATTTTAAGACCAAAAGTAAGGGTTTAAAAAAAACAAACTTCTTCATGTAAATCACAGAATTCCATGAATATAATTCAAATGGTTTCCGTGAGAATTATCAGGCTATAGATCTAAGGAACAGAACAGATAGAATAGGGAAAATGTCAGATTATAGAAAACCAATAGTTTCCAGAGAGTATAAAGAAAGAAGTTGGTGAAGGCTTTTTAGGGAAGAGCATCGTCATCATCGATGAGCATCTATTAAGTCCCTCTTATGCTCCAAGCCCCAGGCTAAGTACTGAGGATACAAATCAACAAACACAGTCTCTGCTCCCTAGGAGTTGACACTCTAAAGGGGAGACAGCATGTAAACCATTGGCTATACATGAGACACATGAGATTGTATCCACACTAACAAAAACATAAAATTTTGAAGTGTGAAGAATTCATTTCTTTCATTCCAAAATAAAAAACAAACCAGTTCAAGTCTTGTTTAAAACTAACATAAATGAATAAGCAATTCTATAACTGTCATCTTTCTCTAAGATAGTGTGAAAACATAAGGATTCTCAGTTAACATGTCATTGGACAAAAAAAAAAGCAATAAAGTAGATAATATTATTACTCTTAAAACGTACTTGAGAAGACAGCAGCCTAGAAGGAGCAGCAGTTCAGACCTCTAAATACCCTTCCTTACCGATCACAAACTGAATGCTCCTAGGGGACTAAAAATCAAACTTAACAACAAGACAGAGCAAAGGAACCCTCCTGTTGGACTCAATTCAAAAGGTACTCCCGACCCTAAAGCCGGAATCCTAACACTTGGGTTTAAGGGGAAGGCAGAAGAAAGGTCCCAGAACCCCTCCCCCAACCCACCTAGAGTACTGAGACTCCAGTAGCAGCGGGAACTTCTGGGCGGGCAAAGGTGCTGGTATGGAGGGTATACCTTGAGGGCAGGGCTGTGCCAAGATCAGAGCTTCTAATGTAGATGACAGGGAAGGAGCTAGAGACGGAGCATAGAGCTGGCAGCCTGGTCAGAGCTGTGGAGATCCTCCATATTTGCTCTAGCCTTCCAGGAGGTATTGGCCTCAGAGCACACCCAGCCCAACCAAGCTGAATTTAATCCCATCAAGTCTTCAAAACTGAGGGAAGTCAAGGCTCCACACCCCTCCCTCATTGACTACTGGACTTTAATCCAATCAAAAGCCTCCAGAGGACAGGGAAGCTCAAACCCCCAAAAACCCTCCCCTAGAGATTGTATACCGAGAGATCTTCTGTCAAAGCTCCAAGAGGGGAGACTGACAGAAGCCCCCAAAACCAAAAAAATGAGAGGAGCAGGAGCACAGACAAATATGGGGAGCAAAGAAGGGGTGGATATTAGCAAACAACAGAAAAAGAAGAAAGAAATTACAATAGATAGCTTCTATACAGCAAACGGAACAGAGGGGGAGGGATCAACAAACGATAAATCAGAAATCCCAGCAAATTGGCTACAGGCTTTGGAAGAACTCAAAATGCAATTCAAAAAAACACAAATAAGAGGGATAAATACAACTTAAACAGCAAAATAAGTCATCTGGAAACAGAAAATAGGGTCTTGAAAGCCAAAATTAATCATTTGGAAAATCAGGCAAAGGAGATGAAAGATGAGGCAGAGAAGATGAAAGTAATCAGACCAGAAAGAGAAGGATGACCCAAAATCCAGGGATGAAATCTAGTTTTTAAGAACCAGAATACAACAACTAGAGTTAAGTGACCTCACAAGGCAGCAGGACACTATAAAACAAAACCAAAAGAATGAAAAAATTGAGGAAAATATGAAGTATCTCATTCATGAAATGGAGGATATAGAAAATTGTTCTAGGAGACACAATTTAAGAATCATTGGTCTACCAGAAGACCATGACAAAAGAAAAAGCCTGGACACAATACTACAATAAATTATTCAAGAAAACTGCCCCGATATCCTAAAATAAGAGGGAAAAGTAGAGATTGAAAGAATCCACAGATCACCTCCTGTACTTAATCCCCAACTGACAACACCCAGGAATGTTATAGCCAAATTCAAAAATTATCAGACCAAAGAAAAGATATTACAAGCTGCCAAGAAGAAGCCATTCAGATACCATGGAACCACAGTGAGGATAACACAGGATCTGGCTGCATCCACACTGAAGGACCGAAAGGCATGGAATATGATATTCCAAAAAGCAAGGGAACTAGGTCTACAACCAAGAATCAATTACCCAGCAAAACTGACTACATTCTTACAGGGAAAAGTATGGTCATTTAACAAAATAGAAGAATTTGCAAGGAAAAGACCAGACCTGAACAGAAAATTTGACATCCAAGCACAGAACTCAAGAGAATCATCAAAAGATAATTAAAAAAGAGGAAAAAAAGAAAAACAAAACAAAACAAAAAAAATTGTAAGAGACTCAATAAGTTAAAATGATAAGTATACCTATAAGAAAAGAAGTCATTGGTAAGTCTTAAAAACTGTTGTTATCACCTGGGCAGTAGAAGAATTACACTTAGAGTGAACAGTGACAAACTGTATAGGATGAAAGGACAAGACATAAATATATATATAGATATATGTATGCATAAAAACATATACGTGTGTGTGTGTATACACCTAGAGCTAAAAAAGAGAGGTTAATACTAAAAGAAATGGGAAAAGAAACAAATGGGAGTAAATTCATATGTCACAAAGAAGCTCAGGGGGGAGAACATGTATATACTGGAAGGGTGGTAAAGAGGTTGGAGATAGGAAATACTCAACTCTTACATGCTTTGAAATTGACCCAAAGAGGGAAGAACAATCCAATCCATTGGGGAAGAGATTAGATTTGTGCCCTGTAGGGGAGTAGAAGGGTAATAAATGGACTGGTGTGGAGGGAAGCAGTACAAGGGAGGGAGTGGGTGGGGGGTAATTTTAGAAAGACTATAGGGAAAATAAGAGGGGGAATAAGGGAGGGGGTAGAAAGGGAAGTAAAATAAGGGTGGGAACTAGGGGGACTGATTAAAAACAAACATTGGTGTAGCAGGAAATAGTGAAACAAGAAAAGGCAGGATCAGGAGTAAAAATCAAAATGCTGAGAAATACACAGCTAGTAATCATAACTTTGAAGGTGAATTGAATTAACTCACCCATAAAACACAAGCGAATAGCAGAGTGGATTAGAATCCAAAACCCTACCATATGCTGTCTACCGGAAACACACATGAGGAAGGTAGATATGCATAGGGTGAAAGTAAGAGGATGGAGCCAAATCTATTGGGCATCAACTGATAAAAAGAAGGCAGGAGTCACAATCATGATATCCGACGAAGCCAAAGTAAAAATAAATCTAGTTAAAAGAGAGAGGGAAGGTAATTACATCCTGATAAAAGGCAGAATAGGCAATGAGGAAATATCCATACTCAACATGTATGCGCCATATGGCATAGCATCCAAATTTCTAAAGGAGAAACTAATGGAGCTCAAGGATGAAATAGATAGAAAAACTATACTAGTGGGAGACCTGAACCTTCCCCTATCTGTACTAGATAAATCAAACCAAAAAATACATAAGAAAGAGGTAAGAGAAGTGAATATTTTGAAATCTTAGAAAAACTAGAGTAAGTAGACATGTGGAGAAAAATAAATAGGGACAAAAAGGAATATACCTTCTTTTCAGCAGTACATGGTACATTCACAAAAATTGACCATGAATTAGGGCATAAAAACATTGCAAACAAGTGCAAAGAGCAAAAATAATGCAACCTTCTCAGATCACAATGCAATTAAAATAATAATTAGTAAGGGTACATGGAGAGGTAAATAAAAAATTAATTGGAAATTAAACAATACAATTCTCCAAAACCGGTTAAAGAACAAATTGTAGAAACAATTAATAACTTCATTGAAGAAAATGACAATGATGAGATATCCTTTCAAAACCTATCAGATGCAGCCAAAGCAGTACTCAGGGGGAAATTTATATTCTTGAGTTCATATATTAACAAATTAAGAAGGGCAGAGGTCAATGAATTGGGCATACAAATTAAAAAAACTAGAAAGCGAACAAATTAAAAATCCTCAGATAAAGACTAAATTAGAGATCCAAAAAACCAAAGGAGAAATTAATAAAATTGAAAGTCAAAGAACTATTGATTTAATAAATAAGACTAGAAGCTGGCACTTTGAAAAGACAAATAAATTAGACAAAGTACTAGTCAGTCTAATTTAAAAAAGGAAAGAAAAAAACCAAATTGACAGTATCCAAGATGAAAAGGGACAAATGAAGAGGAAATTAAGGCAATCATTAAAAACTACTATGCCCAATTATATGGCAACAAATATATGGATGAATACTTACTAAAATATAAATTGCCTAGACTAACAGAGGAAGAAATAAATTACATAAACAACCCCATATCAAAAAAAAGAAATTGAATAAGCCATCAAAGAATTCCGTAAGAAAAAATCCCCAGGTCCAGATGGATTCACAAATGAATTCTATTAGACATTCAAAGAACAACTAATCCCAATATTATACAAATTATTTGACATAATAAGCAAAGAGGGAGTTCTATCAAATTCCTTTCCTAACACAAATATGGTACTGATTCCAAAGCCAGGCAGGTCAAAAACAGAGAAAGAAAACTATAGACCAATATCCTTAATGAACATACATGCAAATATCTTAAATAGGATACTAGCAAAAAGACTCCGGCAAGTCATCACGAGGGTTATTCACTATAATCAGGCGGATTTATACCAGGAATGCAAGGATGGTTCAATATTAGGAAAGTCATCCACATAATTGACCATATCAACAAGCAAACCAACAAAAATCACATGATTATCTCAATAGATGCAGAAAAAGCCTTTGACAAAATATAACACTCATTCTTATTGAAAACACTAGAAAGTATAGGAATGGAATAAATAATAATAAAATATTAAAATAATGAATAGTATTTATCTATAGTATTATTGTAAAAATAATAAATAGTATTTATCTAAAACCATCAGCCAATATAATCTTTAACAGAGATAAACTAGATGCATTCCCAATAAGATCAGAAGTTGTGAACTTTAGATTATTCTACTCTACTTAGTCTAACAAAAATCAGGAAATTGTGAACTTTAGATTACGCCACCCTACTTAGACTAACAAAATCAGGAATGTCTACACCCATACTTAAGGATTAAGTATTTAGGATGATGGCCTATGACAGACATGTGCTAGCAAATGACAAATCAGAAACAACTAACTGACCTCTGGGCTGTCCTAAGTCAAGCCCAAGATATCATTGGTACATGTGAGACGCAGGGAAGTGATGTTAAATAGTCTATATATTTCACATCACTTCCTCTCTCCGGTCTCTTTCATGGCGTAGAGGTGGCTGGTGGCAGCTTGATGAGCTTGTCGGCATCTTGGTGTAGCAGCTGCTATTATCCGAGTTTAGTAGTGAGTTTTCCTTGATACCATACTGGAGGAAGCCTAGTAACCTATTTCAGGTGAGGCTCTTCTCTGAGATCTCTCAGAGTTTAGGCTGATTTTTCTCTCCTTTACCTTCCAAACACTATCCTTTTAGAGAAAGTCTCTAATCTTCTAAGACCTCGTGGCAGAGGAATTTAAACTCCCTCTGGCACAGACCAGGCAGGAGAAATCCTATACTTTTCGCTCTCTCTTCTCCTTGATTTCTTCCCTATATATTGATTAAACCACCATATATTTCCAACTGACTTGGATATTTTATTTAGGATATCCCCTGGCGACCAAAAATCAAACCGAGATTAGGTCACAACCCTATATTATCCTTACAGAGTGAAACAAGGATGTCCATTATCACTGGTGTTATCTAACAGTGTACTAGAAACACTAGTGGTAGCAATTAGAGAAGAAAAAGAAATTGAAGGCAATAAAACCAGCAATGAGGAGACCAAGCTATCACTCTGTGCAGATGATATGATGGTCTACTTAAGGAATCCTCTAGAATAAACTAAAAGGCTAGTAGAAATAATCAACAATTTTAGCAAAGTTGCAGGATACAAAATAAACCCACATAAGTCATCAGCATTTTTATATATCTCCAACACATCTCAGCAGCAAGAATTAGAAAGAGAAATTCCATTTAAAATCACCCTAGACAATATAAAATACCTAGGAATCTATCGGCCGAGACAAATACAGGAACTATATGAATACAACTATAAAACACTCCCCACACAATTAAAACTCGATCTAAACAATTGGGAAAACAATAACTGCTCATGGGTAGGACTAGCTAACGTAATTAAAATGACCATCTTACCCAAACTTATTTACTTATTAATGTCATACCCATCGAACTACTAAAAACTTTTTTTATTGAATTAGAAAAAAACCATAACAAAGTTCATTTGGAAGAATAAAAGATCAAGGATATCCAGGGAAATAATGGAAAAAAAAATACAAAGGAAGGTGGCCTTGCAGTCCCAGATCTCAAACTACACTAAAAAGCAGTGGTCATCAAAACAATATGGTACTGGCTAAGAGACAGAAAGGAGGATCAGTGGAATAGATTTGGGGTAAGTGACCTCAGCAAGACATTCTATGATAAGCCCCACAATCCCAGCTTTTGGGACCAAAATCTCCTATTTGATAAAAACTGTTGAGAAAATTGGAAGACAGTGTGGGAGAGGTTAGGTTTGGATCAACACCTCACACCCTACGCCAAGATAAACTCAGAACTGGTGAATGACTTGAACATAAAGAAGGAAACTATAAGTAAATTATGTGAACACAGAATAGTATACATGTCAGATCTTTGGGAAGGGAAAGATTTTAAAACCAAGCGAGACTTAGAAAAAAATCAGAAAATGTAAAATCAATAATTTTGATTACATCAAATTAAAAAGTTTCTGTACAAACAAAACCAATGCAACCAAAATTAGAAGGGAAGCAAACAATTGGGAAAGAATCTTCATAACAAAAACCTCTGACAAAGGTGTAATTACTCAAATTTTCAAAGAGTTAAATCAATTGTACAAGCAATCAAGCCATTCTCCAAATTATAAATGGCCAAAGGACATGAATAGGCAATTTTCAGTCAAAGAAACCAAAAATATTAATAAGCACATGAAAAAGTGTTCTAAATCTCTTATAATCAAGAGAGATGTGAATCAAAACAACTCTGAGGTATCACGTCACGCCTAGTCAATTGGCTAACATGACAGCAACGGAAAGTAACGAATGCTGGAGGGGAAGTGGCAAAGTTGGGATATTAATGCATTGCTGGTGGAGTTGTGAATTGATCCAACCATTCTGGAGGGCAATTTGGAACTATGCCCAAAAGGCACTAAAAGACTGTCTGCCCTTTGATCCAGCCGTAGCACTGCTGGGTTTGTACCCCAAAGAGATCATAAGGAAAAAGACTTGTACAAGAATATTCATAGCTGCACTCTTTGTGGTGGCCAAAAATTGGAAATTGAGGGGATGCCCATCAATTGGGGAATGGCTGAACACATTGTGGTATCTGTTGGTGATGGAATACTATTGTGCTAAAAGGAATAATAAAGTGGAGGAATTCCATGGAGACTGAAATAACCTCTAAGAATCGATGCAGAGTGAAAGGAGCAGAACCAGGAGAACACTGTACACAGAGACTGATACACTGTGGTACAATCGAAGGTAATGTACTTCTCCATTAGTGGCAATTCATTAGTGGCGATGCAGTGATCCTGAACAAGTCTGAGGGATTTACGAGAAAGAACACTATCCACATTCAGAGGAAAAACTGTGGGAGTAGAAACATAGAAGAAAAACAACTGCTTGATTACATGGGTGGATGGGATATGACTGGGGGTGTAAACCCTAAATGAACATCCTAATGCAAATCCATGCAAGCATGGAAATAGGTTCCAATCAAGGACACATGTAATATCCAGTGGAATTTCACGTTGGCTACAGGAAGGGTGGGGGAGGGAAGGAAGAAATAGAATATTTTTTTTTGTAACCAAGGAATAGTGTTTGAAATTGACCAAATTAAAAAAAAAATTAAGATGATCATATGGTTTTGGAAGTAATGGTTTTTTAATATGATTAATTTTATTGATTGTTTTCTTAATTTTGCACTGGTTGGTGTAAATCTCACTTGATTATAATGAATGATTTACTGCATAAATAGTTATAAACTCTTTGACTGGTAGGATTTTGTTTAAAAAGTGTTTAAATCAATGTTCTTTAGTAATATTGACTTTTTGTTTTCTTTCCATCTTTTGATATTAATGATACCCATACTTGGGTATCAGGCCTATATTTGTCTCATTAAATGATTCTGGTAGAGTGTTTTCTGTCATAATTTTTGAGAATTTGTGAAATATAGTTAGTAATAGTTCTTTTAAAGTTTGATAGAATTTTCTTGTGAATCCATCAGACTCAGGAGGTTTTCCTTTGGGAGTTTCTTTACAATTAGATCAATTTCCTTTTCTTAGATTGGGTTATTTAAGATTTCTACCTAATTTTCTGATAGTCTGGGTATTTGCTTAAAAGTTACTCTTCCATTTCTTTTTGTAGTCTCATTTTTTAAAGCACATAACTACAAAATATTTATTCTTCTTTTTATTTGTTCTGTTTTTGATGTGATTTCACCTTGCTCATTTGTTATTTTTGTTGATTTGATTTTCTGCTCTCTTCTTTTTAATCAGATTAGCTAAGAATTTAATAATTTTGTTAGTTTTTGTTTAAAAGAACTGGCTTTTAATTTTAGTTATCATTTCAGTAGGGTTTTTTGTTTCCAAATCATCCATTCACCTTTAATTTTTAATATCTCCCCTTTTGTACTTATTTATACATTTTCTAATTTTAAAAAATGCATCAATCAGCTTATTAATCTTTTTGTATTCCGTTAATATATGGTCTGTATATTTTGTTTTTGGTCCATGAACTGATGACTACTTATACTGTGTTATGATCTGTAAAGAATATATAAACTATTTTTGCCTTCTTTTGATTAATTTCTCCAGATTTTTTTCAGTTCAACATTTTCCCTTTTGTTTCTCTTTCTGTTAGATTTAGCCAAAACTGAGAGAGAGATATTAAGGTCTCCCGTGACTAGTGTGCTACTCTGTATCCTTGAAGTTCAGTTGTTTCCTTTATGAATTTGGATGTTAAGGCATTTGGAAAATTTAAGTGTATTGCTGATAATGATTTGTTCCTTTTGGCATAAGTTTGTTTTTGCTTTGTCTGATAGCATGATGCTAGCTTCTGTTTTTCTGTATTCACTTGATATACAGTTAATTTTTTTTCCATCCCCTCAAGTTTTATTATTTTGCTTTAATTTTGTTTTATTATGTCATTAAAAATGTGTTTCTTGTAGGCAATAAATTGTAATTTTGTTTTCTTATACAACATAACACTTTTTTCATTTTTTGAATTGCTAAATCCATTAATATCTAATGCTATAGGTAAGGCTCATATTTTCCTCCATTTCTAAAATGGTTTCTTTTTACTAAGTCATGATTTCCCATCTCTCCTGCTGTAAATATAGCATTATGTTCCTTCAGTTAACTTTACTTGAAAATTTTTTAAGGTTGCCTTGTTCCTGCAGGCTTTTTTCCCCTTGATTCATGATCTTTTCTTCTCATTTTGCTATCCCTTTCCCTTCAGGATTTTTAAATTCACTGTTCACACCTGCTTTTTATCTGGTTATATATTTCTTCTTCCTCATATGATTAGTTCCCTTTTCTTCTCCTTACCGTAACATTTTTTTAAATCCTTACCTTCCATCTAAGAATCAATACTGTATTGGTTCCAAGGCAGAAAAGTGGTAAGGGTTAGGCAATGGTGGTTTAAGTGACTTGCCTAGGGTTCACATTGTTAGGAAGTGTGTCTGAATCCACATTTGAACCCAGAACCTCTGGTCTCTAAGCCTGGCTCTCCATCCACTGAGCTACCTAACTGTATTATCTACCCTCCCTTTTAAACAGTCCTGTTTATTAGTTTATTTTTTCAATTTCACTTTTTTTTGTATACCTTTCTAAAAGATTTGATTTACTTTCTTCATTCTCCATCTTTTCTTATTTTCTCTAGACTCTAATTCTCTGATTCATGCCACCTATAATTAATTATCTGGTCTCTGTCTTTTCTTAGTATTCTCTATACAATCAAAGTTTCCAAAGCATCTCTTCTGGGCTCTGCCCTGTAGGATATGTCTGCCACTGCCTAGGCAGGGCTTAACCTGTGAGTTGCCCATTTCCATTGTGCCTCTCTCTCAGAACAATGCCTATTATTGTAGATGTCAGAGTTCATTGCTCCATGGTAGGGCACCCCTCCCCACATTTCCCTGCCTTACTGATCAATATGTTCTATTGGGGATTCCCCCAACACATACCTAGAAATGTCCTCCCTCTGTCCATGCTCTCCTGTTTCTCCAGGTGCCAGTTGCTCCAAGCGGTTCTGCCTCCTTCCTCTCAAGATAAGTAAACTTTTCAGGCATCAAATCCCTTTGGGCTCATATGGTACAATGTCTAGTATTCTTCAGCAGAATCCATTCAGCCTCCAGAGAAAGGTCTCTTTCCTTCTCTCCCCCCTTTAATCTTTCCTCTCCTCTTCATCCCTGATGAAGCTTCTCTTTCTGAGGCCACATGGGTCACCTTTCCCCTGTACTTCCTTCTCTATCTTTCACGGACCCTCCCACAGTCCCATAGAAGAAGCATTCACCTGTAGGCAAGGTGCTATCAGGTTCTGGCCACAATGCTCCTGGTCCACTTTATCACTGATACCTCTACCAGATTGCTGCTTTCATTCCTGTCCCCTTGTGTACATTTAGGAAGAAGTCTTTTACTGGCCTGTGTTATGGAAGTGGTGAAAGCTGATACTCCACTTTATTTTGCATTATTTTATGAAGGCTTAAATCAATGTACTATGCCATTGGTACTAGGCCATAAGGAACTTGAATTTCTCAAGCCTGAAGCTATAGATCCATTTTGCAGTAGGAGCCAACCTCTGCCCCTTACGTTCTACTCTGGAGCTTCCAGGCACAAGAAACTCAGTATATTCTAATCTGGTGCAATCATAAAACTGTTCTCCCTCAGATACTGCCGATGACTGGACATTCCAGAGGATGTTACTCCTTTGGTGATAAACTGATGTAAATTGTGGTTGTGACCTCAGCACTTGACTGATTAGAAGTTGAGGGAGATTAATGTCATCTATCTACTATCAGACACATTCCTGGTTAGATCGCATTTATTGGCAACTGTTAGTTAGCCTTAATAATAAAATGATAATACTTAGAACATTTTGCCTCAGTTTCTCTCCATCACAAATTTCTATTATATTATTGTCCCTTTACCGTCATTGCTAACTATATTTTTCAAATCCTCCTGTATTTCTGTGGCTTGGGGTGTTCAAGAAGTAGGTAATTTCTTTAGTTCTAGCTTTCTTTCTAAAAAAGGTTTCAAAATTATCTTTATTATTGAATTTCCTCTTTTGTCCTGTGTCGTTAAACTCAGATTTATTTACAGGACAGGTTATTCTAGCCTGCATTCTGCATTCTGGTGCTCCTCAAAACACATTAATTCTATTCCCTTCTAATTTTTTAATTCTAATTAAAATTAAAAATTAAAATTTAATTCTAATTGAAGGTGGGAGGAGGCGGGGCCCGAACCAAAATGAGGGGCCAGCCAGAGACCAGGAGCTCGAATGGTCACCCACAAGAAGTGCCTGTGGGCAGCAGAGTCTGCTACTAAAAGCAGCCTCGTTCAGGGGGCGTGGGCACGAGGGGCTGCTCGTGTGGCCCTGGCACTGGGCACCTCCCCGCACCATCCACACTCACGGCGCTCCTCCTGCCCTCCCAAAGCTCCCTCCGCTTCACGCGGCTCTTTCAGCTTCGTGACTGCCTCTCGGCTCCCCGACGAGACGTGAGACTCCACAGTCAGAACCCGTCTGACCCAAAGTCCTCACCTCACCCCGAGACGCAGCAGCCACTGAGCGGTCATCCCCTCGCTTTAAGCGGCCTCATGGAAGGGATGAGAGGGAGATGGATAAGGGAGACACATGAGGCCGTGTGTGCCCCCAGAGAGCGCAGGGAAAAGGCCGAGGGAGAGAGACGCCGGGAAGGGCCTGCCGAGGAGCGGGAAAGCCAAGGACCCGAGAGCGAGAGCAGGTTCTAGACCCGCAGGAACGGGGCTTCTCAGATTCTACGCTCCACAAATGCAGCCCTCATCGGCTGGCCAGCCAACAACTTGAGCCTTCCATTGTTCGCCTTAACTAAAACAAAACCGAACAGCCAGGTGCGTCACGGACTAAGTCGGCGGCGGCGGCTTAGCGGGGCTCCTCCAACTATACCTGGTTCTGTGGATGCTAAGGGTTGCCCTCCAAATTTCATTTCCGTTTGGCGCAGCTTGGTCATGTTTAGCAGCTGTGTGACTTGAGGAACATCCGTAGTTAACTGGCAGCTTCGAGGAATGATCTCCGTAGGCTCCTCTGCTGTGAAGGGAGCACCATAGATATCTGAAAACGAAGGGAGAAACGCCCTTTTTAACGAAGAAATCCCCGGCCTACAGGGAGGTAGAAATCAGCCCCTCTCTTGGGTGTGTCTCTCTCTGTCTTTCTCTCTGCCCCTCTCTAGCACGGTTTCTATAACGAGGTAAAAGTGAGTTTTCTATCAGCCACTCCAAAGACACAGGACAGGAGGGATCCAAACACTGGTGGATGGGAACGCAAAAATCAATGGAGCTTAAAAAAGAATGAGGTGAGGCAAGGCTAGGTGGATGGAGAGCTGGTCTAGAGAAGGGAGGTCCTGGGTTCAAATCTGGCCTCTGACACTGCCTAGCTGTGTGTGACCTTGGGCAAGTCACTTACCACCCTCCTGTCCCCCATTGGCTAGCCCTGACCACTCTTCTGCCTGGTAACTGATGCTCAGGAGAGAATCTAAGAAAGAAGATAAAGGCGGGTTTTTTTTAAAGAGAGATGAAAATGGACAGAGAGCACACTCAGCACACCGATGGTGGAGATGAGAAGTGGGGAGCGCGTGAGCTGCCCGGGGCAGGGGGGAGTGCCCACAGCAATGGAGTCCAGGACCTAAAGGTTCCTTTCTGATGTGTCCTCAAAATCAAGACAAGTGCAGCTGACCTCTCACTAGCTAGCGACAATTAGACTCACAGTGGCTACATGTGAATGTAAGTCAAATCCACCGCGATAGGAAGTCACCCCAAAGGATGGCCACTTCTACAGTCTGGTGGGAAATCCTTTATAGGAGAAGCCATAAGGATCTTTCCACCACTCTTCACTTCCAGACATCTTCACAGAAAGGTAGCTGAGAAAAGAGATAAACTTGCTGAAGGCAATGTGAGCCCGAGACCCTGGCACCCCGCCGGCTGCTCTGCCCTTTGGGGCCTCGGGATCCTCACCTGTAAAATGCACGGTTGGACTGGACGGCCTCTGAGCTGCCTTCTGGGGCTAAATCTAGGCTCTCACCAGTATGAAGGAGGAATGGAAAGTCTCCAGCCGCAATTACGGACCGTGGTGACATGACTGTCTCAGGGTCACACGGCCAGTAAGAGTTGTTGTGGCTAAAAGGCTATCCAAGCCGGCTCTGGGTTCTCAGCCAACATCACGGGGGCCCCGGGTGAAGCTGCCGTGTTGGTGCGGCTGGCACAACCCGCAGGCACTGCGAGAAGGTCAGCCACCTGCACGCCCCAAGGAGCCGTCTGACTAGCTGTAATCTTCAGGATGAGCCAGCCGAATGTCCTCGTTGTCTGGACTACGAGACGGCAAAGACACTTCCGGGAACTGACAGTTTCTAATGCTGCTCATTTCAACATTCATTAAGCCTCGCATACGGGCACGGCCCCCTTACTACGATGCAACTGCCAGAGCTGCTGCCTCCACTGGCTGAGCTTTACCAAGTGCGTTTCATGCCTGATTTCTGAGGAGTTTATCCATACTTTACAGAAGAGGAACTTGGGCTACCCAGTTACACTAGCACCTGGAAGTCTCTTTCTGCTACAACATTCTCTCTTTAGTTTGCCCTAAAGAAAGGCAAAGTACCAAGCACATGGAGCCTGTGGGCAAATGAACTCTGTTCAAAATAGACAGCATTTGACAAAAGCATTACCCAATCCCCTGCTGAGGCTATAAATGCCCTTTTAGCGTCTCCAAAGTTAGAAAAAGATGAAGAATAGATTCCACCTCGATTCCGACATAGACAGTAAACTCAAGATTTCATTTTAAAGGAGGAATGACATTCTGGAGGTCCTTAAGGGCACTGCAGAAAAAAGAATGAATCATTTTGATGCCCTGAAAAAAATCATGGAAATTCTGGTGTTTTAGGACTGCCCCAGTGGTATAGGCTTCAAGAATAGATTTGTTAGGGGAAAAAATCAGTCAAAATCACAATAAGATTTTAAATGTACTCAAGTCCCACTACATGTGTTTTCACAAAACCCAAAAAGGCTTGTGAAATGCTGTCATTAGACAGACTAAAAATCCACCAGCTTTTGATACAGACAAACACAAAGGAGAGCAAACTTCAGATCTCTAGTCTGAGACCCACAATGTGGTGAACAGCCCAAATTCCAGTTCAGACCAAAAGGATCCAATGGTGTCTCCTGCGATGCATTTTATTTCTGCACTTATTCTTTCCTTTGTACTCTTATGGAATCATGTCATTATCCTAAAATCCAAGGGTTAAGATCTTTTAAGGCAATTTTAGGAAGAGAAAACGGGTAACACCCCAAATCAAGAAAGTGGATCTTCTGAAGATGCCATGAGGATGCCTACAGAACTCACACACTACATCCAGACATCCAGAGTGAACTTTGGGATATAATGAACTGAATTGAAGGAGGTTGAAACTATCATTTATTCTGAATGTAAACTCTTATGTCAAATGGGACTTCCCCTTAATTGGCTTTTTGTCAATGCATCTATCAAACATTTTTTGTTTTCTTTCTCCCTTTTCTTTTCCTCTTATTCCCCAAATTGTTGTAATTCCTTCTATGTAAGATGCAATATTTTATACACCTTTACTAAGAGAATCTTTAGATGTATAGGCTACATATGTAGAATGATTCATTGGGGAGACCTGACATGTCAATCTCCCAGAAAAGATTTGAACATGCTGGTCTCCCAAAGAATCAAAGGGGGTAATTGTGTGAGGGAAGTTCTACCCTCCTCCTCTTTCTGGGTCATGCAGGTGGCATGCCTCTGTGTGAGTGTGCATGAGTCTGCGTCACCTATGTAGGGTATGTGACACTGAGTTTGATATGGAAGTGAGAGAGGATAAAAGGGATGAATGAGGAAGTGTTCGTTCTCTCTGTCTCTGGTGACTGATCAAAAAAGCTGCTGCTGGAGGTCAGGCTGAGAGCATCCATGTAGGAGCTAGATTAGACTATTTTACTCTTATCTTTCTACTATTTCCCATCTTTTACCTATCCAAGTTATTCTAATAAATTTTATTAATTTAAGGCCAGTCTCATAACTTAAATTCTTACAGAATTAAATGGTTAATCTGGCTGTGGATAAGTAAGGACAGTAAAGATAAAAAGTAAGAATTAAATCACAACTAAGTCCAACTAATGCTATTTATAAAACTTCATCATCTCAAACTTTCTCTGGAGTTAAGGAATCTGTGTGACAGCTGGGTAAGCCTTGGACTAGAATACCCTGAGAATCAGATGTTAATCTGGGAAAGATCATGGAGATCCTTTACTTTAACTACCTCATTTTGTTGGTTGTTCTTGTTCAGTTGTGTCTGATCCTTTGTGATCCCATGGAAAATAACATGCCAGTACTGCCTAGGAAGTTTCTTGGCAAAGACGCTGAAACTGTTTGCCACTTCCTTCTCTAGTGGCTTATGGTTAACAGAGGTTAAGTGACTGGCCTAGGGTCATACAGCTAGTAAGATTATCAGGCCAGATTAAATTCAGGTCTTACTGACTGTAGCCCAAGCTCTATCCACTAAGTCATCTGGTTGCCTGATTTTATAGGTGAGAAAAATGAAGGGTAGAAGTTAAATAGCTCTTTCCTTTCCCCTCAGAAACCAAACCAAAACAAAAGAAAATAAGAAAAAGGAGGAGAGGGGAAGACTATACATCTTAGCATATAAAACCAAAACCTGAAACTCCTTGACTAGTCATTTTTCTGACTGCAGGAGAGCAAGATGATTTACCCTAAATGGAACTGAGTCAGATTCTACTCCAATTTTAAACACAACATTCAAGGCCACTAAGTCATCTTTTGATTATTTATTGTCTACCTTAAAAATTAAAACTGGTGCAATTCATCCTGGGGTGGCAGAAATCCTATATGTAAATAAAATAATGTAAGAACAGTCCAAACTAAATGTCAATCAATTCTCTGATTTTTTTCATTAGCTAGTGGGTCTGTCATTCAGCTATCATCACCTGAAAACACCCCATAAAAATTCAGACATGAAAAATTTCCTTCTAAATTACAAGTAATGAAAAATGGTCTATGGAGTGGATGCCACCTATACACACGGGCAGTGTTCTGGCAAGTGTACACCAGCTCCTGAAAGGAAAATGGATTTGTTCAGATCATCTGGAAAATGGGTTTTGCTTCCTAGGGCCAAACGTGAACGGTGTTTGCTAGAAATCCCAGGGGCCAGCCTAGGCTACAATGGAGTCTAGCAGAACAGTATCCAAAGGGAAAAGGCTACTTAGGCACAGGCTGACAGGTTCATGTAGCCCACAATGATCCTATGGTGAGTTACTCAATGCCTTTACCACCAGAATCAGTAAGGTACATCATGAGAGTACACATTTTTTTCTACCCGAAATCTATAATCAAATGGAACATTTCACAGTTGTCCAGTGCCTTTGAAGAGGATCTTAAATAGCTTTAAAAATATTATCTCATTAATCTGAATAAAACTACTCCCTTTTTAAAAAATCCTACTTTGATGCCTAATTCTGGTGAGGGATCCTGGGGTCCTCTAGAGTAGGGGAAGAATTTTATAAGGTTGAGGACCAGCCTGGCACCAAGGTCCAGACGGTATCCAAGGGCCAAATTAGCTAAGTATGGAGAGGCCCATCCTCAAAAGGCCACCATGAAAGGTGGCCTTGGTCCTAGTAACTAATAAAAAAATCTAAGTTATGGAGGCATCACCAGCGGAGTTGGCAAAATTGGTGAAATCATGACTGTGAGATCAAAAGCCTTTTGAGGCCTTAGAAAGCATCTAATCCAACTCCTTACTTTACAACTAAGAAACTTGAGGTCCCTCAAGACCTTAAATGACTCACCCAAGATCACACAGGTAGTAAAATCACACAGTTAAGACTTTGAATCCAGATCCCTGTCTCCAAACCCAGTGTTCCTGCCAATGTGCCACAGCATTTGAGGGCAACTAAGACATGCAATAAGTATTATCATTCCCCTTTGTTTATGTGATAAATTCCTCAGTTCTCATTACTAATAAGTAATATTTATTAAGTTTTGATTATTTATAGATAGTTTTATCCTAGCAATGCAAGAGGGAAAGTTATAAGGGAGGCAACCTGGGATGTGGGAAAGACTGTTGACCCCGGAGTCAGAAGAGACTTGGGTTTCGATCCCACTTCTGGAATGTCCTAACTGGAGAATCCTGGATAAGTACTCAGAGTGCTTTACTTCTTGGCTGCTGTAGGGATCAAATGAGAGCAGGCAAGCCTTCGGGGCCTTTACAAGTGACTGCTATTATTACATCAGCCATTAGCAAGTATTATGACTTTTTTTCTCTGGTTGGACTTATTTCTATTCTCCCGGCCAGGGCTTTGGAGAGATTATATTCTCACAAAGCCTCTATAATATTTCTCTTGATTAAAGCCACCTAAGCAGAAGAACTGGGAACTTGTACATCCTATTGCTAAAGTAAACTGAATGACTGCATTCACTTCATGTACTTTCCTCTGAAGTAGTTTTGGAGGGAAAAATAATTCTGCCCCTTTCCTAGGTTAGCCTGATTTTGTTGTTGTTGTTTTAGTCATTTTTTCAGTTATGTCTGACTTTTTGTGACCCCTTTTCTTGGCAAAGATACTGGAATGGTTTGCCATTTCCTTTTCCAGATCATTTTGCAGATGAAGAAACTGAGGAATGATTTAAAATAATATGCTTTTTCTCAAATGGTTTCTTAAAAATGTTTGTAAAATATTCAAAATATTATGATCATTGCTAATTTAAAGAAAAAGTTTTAAGATATATAAAAGAACATGACCTGTCTTTCTGTACCCACACTCAACCTGCTATTACGTCCTGAAAGAGATCTGCACCAATTTAGGCTAGAGGCCCAGCTAGCTAGATGACAACCCACTGAGAGCCACGTCCACACACACCATCTCTATCAGCCGTGTCTCGAGGCTTGGACTTCAGGGTGAAGATCTTTCGGAGCTTGCAGTTGGCAGAGACAATAATTCCATCCAAAGACTGGAAAACGGCTCCCTTGAAAATGTCGCTGGTGAAGGCCACCAAGTCAATGCACAGATTGCACCACTGAAACAGAGGTCCAAGCCAGTGGTGGTTAGTCACAGATGCACAAGTGGCGAGTGAAGGCAGTTACTGAGATACCCCAAATCCCCACCTTCTTTCTCCTCAGGGGACCTAAGTAACAGCCTACATTCTCACCTAGATAATTGTAAATAAACTGTAAATCCTACAGCATCCTTCCTTCATCATGCTTGTCCATGACAGACTTTGGGAAATAAAACTGGACGCAGAGGTGCTATTGGGTGCTATTTTAACAGACATGTTTGACCACTTACATGTGGAAAGCAAAGGATCAAGAGTTCCCTTTGCCTGCAAAGGGCATAGTTTGAGCAGTTTATTTATAAACATTTAAAAATACAAGTACTGGACCCAAGTCTGGCTTTAAATTCTGGGCAAGAATAGCTACTCATAATCAGATGACCAACTGCTCAGTCCCCTTGTAAGGGTGCTTGGTATTGGTCTTGGCAAGTCTCTTATAGCCAAATGTTTTTCATTCAACAATCAGAAGAAGAGTTCCTTAAACAGTCTCCAAACAGTCTGACTGCATTAAGGAAAAGAAGAAAAAGATCACTTACCTACAAGGTTAAGACCCCATCCCCAACAGTCTGGGTAAGGGCTGATCAGAGATAATATTTAAAATTTGAAGATTTTAAGCACTGGAGGCAGCTAGGTGGCACAGTGGATAGAGCACCAGGCCTGGAGTTGGGAGGACCTGGGTTCAAGTCTGGTTTCAGACACCACTTAGCTGTGTGACCCTGAGCAAGTCTCTAAACCACAACTGCTTAGCCTTGCTCTTCTGTCCTAGAGTTCTTACTAGGACAGAACATAAGGATTTAAAAGAAAAACTCCAAAAGATTTTAAGCACTGAATTTTGATTTTTTTTTTTTATGAAACTAGGACTTCTCATTGATGCTATAAAAGCACAAATTATACTGAAATGCTAACTTGTCAGTTTACAACTACCTTCATTCTACAGAACAAAACTGCAATGTTTCTATCTATAAACATTACACAGAGAAGTGAAGCCAGGACTGTTGCTACACTGAAAAACTGAGTCAATTCTTAGTTATCTGAGTAATGTGGTAGAGTGAAGTCTGGGTCCTGAATTTACAAAAACCAAGTGTGAGCTCCACCTCTCACAATGACTCAATGTCCCTCTGGGCAAGCCCCTTAACCTCTTTAGGATTCAATTTCCTAACATTCAAAATGGTAATTAAGCACAGCCACATCCTTGGGATAGGATTAAGACATCAAGGTGATGGTTTTCCAGGTTGGCCCAAGTATAGGCCTTGAGCCTGATGGAGTAATGTTTGAGTTTTTAAGAGTTGTACTTTTGCAGAGGAGCTTGACCTGAAAGTCACTCAAAGTATCTGAAGATCTTTCCAAAGAAATGTGACTCCTAAAGCAGGGAGAAGAGGCAAAGGAAATGGGGAGGAAGATAAGGTTGAGAATATTCTTTTCCCTCTCTTTGCCTTCCTCTCATCTTGCATGAGGTATCTCCATTTCCTCTCTTCTCATTCTATTTTCAGCAATCTGGCTTCTAAATCCATTACTCAACTGAAATTACACTCTCAGTGATATCTTCATTCCAAATCTAATGATCTTTTTCTCCACCATCATCATCATAATCATCATCATCATCATCATCCATCTTGACCTCTCAGCAGCCTCTGACATAGTCATTCACCCTCTTCTCCTTAATGTTTTCTCCTCTCTATTTTCATGACACTGCTTTCTCTTCCTTCTCCTACCTGGTGGGGGGCTCCTTCTCAGTCTCCTTTATTGGATCATCATATGACATTTTTCATCTCATGCTTAGGAACTAGGAGGGTACCCCAAAGACTCTGCACTTGGCCCCCTTCTCTCTATACCTCTCTCTTGGTGAACTCATCAGAAACCATGAAGTTGACTATTATCTCTAGGCACGTGACTCCCATTTATATGGAGAGAAATCTGTAGATGTCTAGTCCTACTCCCTCCTGAGTTCCATTCTGGCAGCACCAATTGTGGGATATTTTAAATTTGTTGTTCTGTAGACACCTTAAACACCCCTCCCAGTCACTCAGGTTTAAATCCCTGATATTATCCTTGATTCCTAATACTTACTTTGTATCAGGTGCCAAATCCCATTATTTATATCACTAAAATATCTCTTGCCTAGCCTTTCCTCTCCATGTATCCAGTCATCACTCAAGTTTAGGTCCTTCTCAGTTCTTAAACTGGAGTCTTGCATTTGTTTCCAAACTGATCCCTTTGCCTCTCAGATCTCTCTGTGCTCCTTCATTCAGGTCCTAATCATTTCCCTAAATGCAGCCCTTTATACAGCATCCCTCCCTATTCAGTAAAGTCTACTGGCTCCATATTATGCCTAGGATCCCATCCAAATTCCCTACAGCACCTAAAGTCCCTCAGCTCTTGGTTAACCCTTACTTAGTCTTCAGTCTCCTCACATGACTCCCCTCAAATCACCCAGAACAGCTCCTCATTGCTCTTTAAATGTCTCTGATCTGGGGTTTCACACTTAGTGTCCCTCATGCCTAGAATGTCCTCCCCCATCTCTTCCCACCTCTTGGAATCCTTGGTTTCCTTTCAGAGTTGGTTCAAGTCCCACCTTCTGCAGAAGGCCAGTCCTTCTGGGTCCCACCAGTTGCTAGTGCCTGTCTATTTGGTGCCTGGCTTGTACATGCAGACACACACTGTGCCTTCTCTTCAATGTATAGTCTTAGAGGGTTTTCGAGGGGCACTGAAAGGTTCAATACGTTGCCCAGCATCATGCGGCCAGTGGAAGAAGTAGCATCAGAACCCAGATAGGTCTGGTTCCAAGGCCAGCTTGGTTAACCATCATGCTTCTTCTCAGTGGCCTTAATGCAAAGGCAGGTGGAGGAGATAGCTAAAACTATATTGGCAAATACGGTTCAGGATTAAGGGGAAAAACGTGGCCAATGGCTTGACAAGTCATCAGAATTATTCGTGTTAATGTCTACACCTATATGGCATGATGATTTCTCCCACTCAATCAATAAACATTTATTAAGCATTTACTAAGGGGCAGGTATCGTGCAGGTCCTGGGAAATAGAAACAGAAACAAGAGTCTTTGTTTCAAAGGGCTGGCAGAGAAAACAACACGTACACACAGAAATAAACATAAAGAAAGCAACCTGGAGCAGGAGCAATTAGTCATGAGAGGGATTGGGAAAGCCTTACTATAGGGGACGGCATGCGGCATAAGCCTGGTAGGAGGCTGGGGATTCTAAGAGGCAGAGGAGGGCAGGAAGCACATACTGGGCAGGCTTTTGGATAGAGAAGGAGTTTCCCGGGGAGGAGGCGCAGCAAGTCAATGGGCTTGACTGGACACCAGAGCACGCAAAGGGGTCATGTGTAATGAGCTGGAAAGGACAGCTGGCGTCCGATTGCCACGGGCTTCAAAGACCAAAGAAAAGAGTCTGCAGTTTAGACCAGAGAATAAAGGGAATAAGTGGAGGGAGCCTCTTGGGCACCCTTCATAAAGGCTGTCTCGTGTGTTTCCCACAACATCCCTGAGAGGCAGGTGCTGTGGCTGCTCTTGAAATTTTTACTCTTATTCCCATTTTTGAGATGAAACACCAGCAGTCAGACTGTACTCTGGGATGATCATTTCGGCAGCTGAGTGTAGCCAGGCTGGAATGGGGAGAAAAGCCAGGAGGCCACATGTAAGGAGGGGCACTGGGGCAGGGGACAGAGGGGTCTGGAGGGAGAGATACTGTGGGGAGAGAATCACTAAGGTCTGCTACCCGATTGCCCCTGGCGGCTGCGAGGCGTAGCTGATCCTGAGGACGTCACGGGATAGGAAGGTGACACCTCTGACATGGGCTCGGGGGAAATGCAGTGAGTCTGGCTCTGGGCATGCTCAGGGTGAGGTGTCTGGGGAGGACCTCCATTTTCATGTTTACAAGTAGATGGATGTGCACAGCTGGAGCTCCTTAAAGAGACTAGAGTTCCAAAGGGGAATTTCAGAATTGAGTAAAGGTGTGCTAAAAACTTCTCATCATAAGACAAAAAATGGCATTAACTAGATCTTAAGGTAAAAATGGTCCCCTAGGACAAAGAGAACTTCTCTATGAATTGGATAGTCTTCCTTCCGCATGTGCCTGTTTTCGGATGATACTGTGTTGTATCAAAACCCAGAAAATGACAGAACCCCTTCAATGAAATAATGACCAAACTTGTCACATGGGGGAAAGTGGATTAAGAAGCTCTGCTGTCTAGGTTGTTTTGGCCAGGCGCTGATCTCCGAAAGACAATGAACTCGGCACAGACCTGGAAGGAAGACATGCATTTGGAAAATGATGGTGACTTTAACGATTCCTCGCTGCTCAAACAAAACTCATTTAGCAATTTATCTTTTTCACAGCAGTCGTCTTCCAGTGATACTACATGATGGTGAACTATGAGACGTTCCCTTCCAAAGAACCGAAATGTAAGTTACTCAAAAGATAATGGAGAGAGAAACTGGACAGAAGTTGGAGGCAGCGGTGACAGCACATGCATGAAGTAGCCTCAGGAAATCTTTAACTCAAAAGTGAACTGGACTGTGGTGTACTTGGAATCGAAGGACCTGGATTCGGACCCTCCCTCTGCCGCTTATAAACTCTATGGGCTGGGATAAGGGATAAACCCTCTGAACTCCCATTTCTTCCTCTGTAAAATAAGAATGTTGGACCAAGCTCTCAGGCCATTAGGAACAAAGACTTTATGGTGGCTTTCAGGTCCAAGTCTATGAGACCAAGACCCCAGAGGAAGGCCTCCAATCTGTAAACCATCTTCTTGAAGACTGTACTGGAGGATAGGGCTCGGAATCATTCCAGAGGAGGGTTTAAGAACAACAAAGAAAAGGTGAATGGTAGTGACACAGAGAGAGCAAAATTGGCAACAGCTAGATGTTCAAGGACAAAGATATAAATTCAGTTTTAAGTATACTCAGGTGGAGAGGCCAATGCAAATGTGAGTAACTATATATGCTAAAGACACACAGAGGCAGTAAGCATGGGAGTATGGTACTCAGAAGCAAGGTCAGGCTGGGGGGAGAGAAAGAGAGGGAGAGGGAGAGGGAGAGGGAGAGGGAGAGGGGGAGAGAGAGAGAGAGACAGAGACAGAAACAGAGACAGAGACAGACAGAGAGAGACAGAGACAGAGACAGAGAGAGGGAGAGAGACAGAGAGGGGGAGAGAGAGGGAGGGAGAGAGGGAGAGAGACAGAGAGACAGAGAGAGACACAGAGAGAGAGAGACAGAGAGAGACACAGAGAGAGAGAGAGAGAGAGAGAGAGAGAGGTGTAGCAGTATGCATAATGGACAGAGAAAGGGGGTCTCAGTCATGCAAACTTGCCCTTTGGTCCTGCCACTAACATACTCTGCTCATGTGACCCTAGTCAAGCTAGTCATCCTTCAGTGCCTCTAGATAATTATCCAAAGTTATCACCTGCAGAATAGAAGCCAATCTGCATGGGTAGAAAATGTCTTTATCCAAAGTTCCATGCATTAATAAAGTTATAAACCTCTTAAAAACAGAAGTAACAAGTATGAATTCATATAAAGCATGTAAAATATCAAGAGCCATTTTTTAACTGATAAGTAATCAAAGGATATATACAAACTATTCTTAAAATAAAACTTGTCAACTATTAACAAATGTATGAAGATTTCTCCAAATAAAAGTAAAAAACCAACCCAAATTGAGGTTTCACTTAACACTCAACAAACTGGAAAAAAATGACAAAAGATGACCTAGTTGATGTTAGAGGGGCTGGAGAAAGATTGGCGAAATGACCCCTTATTGTTGGAGGTTTAAAATGATCCAACTATTCTAGAAATCAACCAGGAATTATACTATGAAAGGGACTAAAATGCCCATACCCTCTCACTCAGAGTTCATGACTAGGCATTATCCTAAGGAGGTCAAAGTCAGAAAGTAAGGACTTACATATACTAAAACATTTATAGTGGCATTTTTTTTTCAATAGCAAAAATGGCAGAGGAATGGGAAAATAGACTGTGGTACATGACTGTAACGAAATAGTTCTATACTACAAAAAACAATGCAAGTAGAGAATGCAGAGAAGCCAGCATGCAAAGCATAATCACTAAAGACTGATTTGTCACAAATATAAATTGTGAGATAAAATCTAATACAAGAAATGATGACAAATTAGCAGAGATGTGGTCAACTATCTTGGCATTTAACAAATCAGTATTCTCAATGTGTCAAAAACACCAGATTGTAATGAAGTTTAAGTCTAGATTTATTCAGACTTGCTAAAATATCTCCTAATTTTTTAAGGACACAAAGAGAAATCCATGTGTTAGCCTCAGGGACAGCAAGTGGAAAGCTCAGGTCATCTTCCCATTACAGTGGAAGCCTTCTAGAATATTCACTTTGGTTCTGATTCAACAAACATAAGTTTACTAAAGACCTGCTGTGTAATGAGCAAGGCTGACAGGGGTGGCAAAAGGATCCCAAATGATTAATGCCAAAATACGTCTGGGATCAACAGTGAGGTTTATTGCAGTCACCTAAAGATTAGCCTGAATCCTACTAGCTGTTTCAGTACTGCAAATATTATTTATGGACATTTGTTAAATGGACATATGGGCCTAGGAAAGATATTAATGGGTACAAATAGAACAACACTGACCTCATTAGATAATGGGATTTGTATTCTGCTGAATTTAGGAAAGAAATGCTTATTTAACACAGTTTATATACTAACAAAATGTCAATTAACAAAGATTGCTCTGTGAATCTATAAATTCAAGACATTATCAAATTTATTCTTTTCTAATTATGGCAACACATATAATTTAATTCTTAGAAATAATGGAACAAACAAGAAAAATTCCTTCACATGAGAGGTTCACAAGAGTAATTTATAAGGCCTTATTTCTTCAAACTGTTATCTTTTAAAATTTGAGAACTTCTAGCACTAGACATAAATATTTTTTCAATTACACAACACTGAAAAGATACCTACAATTTTGCGCTTGATCATAAAAAGTGGAATTTTTGCATGGAGTGGGGTTGCAGATAGCTCCTTATGGACCGTTGATAAATACAGTCTTCGTTTAATGTTCCCTAAATCAGTTATCCTGGAAAAAAAGAGGGGGGAAAAAGTAAGAAATATCAACTACCACCTTTGGAAAATCCATTGCAAATTCCATAAAATATCGTCTAATTCATAAAGTGGGCCCATATGGGAGGAATAGGAAATACTGGAACTTAAGGATTACCTTGTCATATGATTATTAATGAAGTTTCTATCATTAAATTCAAAATTGCCAACAAGGACGTAGGCCTAAGTTCACTTGACATGCTAATTTATCTCAGGACTTTATAGGAGATTTTCATGGTCTATGAAAAAGCTTCATTCCCCTGAAATGAGAAAGACCTTTGATTCCCCAGGCCTTTAATAATCATACTCCTTCTAGCCCCTTAAGCTTGTGTCATCTTGGGCCACACCATTACCCACTAAATAGGGTACATTGGAGACTTTTCTTCCCTAAAGGTACACCTGTTGTTTTCTAGAGCCTCTCTGTCCTGCTTCAAGACAGAGCCCGAACTAGGCTGCCCGGCTTCACTTCCAAGGCAAGTGGAACTTCTCTGGAAACCTGGATGATCACATTATCCATTTGTTGCTCACTCTCCCGGTTCTCACTGAGCACAGCAAGAAACACAAAGATTCGGTTTGCTTCAAGAGTAGCAGGCTCAGCTATACACTCCATATCCTGTGGTAACCCCAAAGATGGGCCACCTTCCTAACTGTCTCATATCATTACCCTGGAGAATGAACGCTTCCTCCTAGGCTGCCTTTTTATCTGGAAACAAGGATGAATTGGTCCCTTATTATTAGCCATCATATTTCTACTACACTGGTAATTTTCTACAATTAGCAAGAGCTCGTTAAAACATCTTTCGTCACTGTTTTACGATTACCGACGTATTCTTTTAAAACTGCTGAGGCTTTGCTGTTTCCCTCAGTTACAGAGTACCCTGCTCACCACCCAACAATCTGTGAATCACCTAACATTTCCCTGTGTCCGGAGGGCCCTGTTCTCTCTCCTCCTGATTGGGGAGAGGTTCACATCTAAGTGTAGGGCTAGTCCAGCGGCTGGCAGAATGAGCAGCGGGCATCAATTCAGACCTTCCACACCTGCTTGATGATGCCTGGCATTCTTGAATGCTTCCATTTTGCAAAGAGAAGGCTTAAAACGCAACCACTCCATTGGCAAATTCAGACAAATAACACTGGATTTTTCATTGAAAGCAGTTTTTAGGGCAGACGGGGGAGAGGGAAGAACTGGAGAAGTGAAGAAGAGACAAGGGAAGGCTGGAGACACTGAAGATAAATTGCCAGATTTTTTTTAACAGAGCAACGATTTTTTTTCCTGGGAACTGTAAAGACCTGCGCCTCTCAATACGCGTCTTTACCTTCTGGGGGACTTGTTTTCAGGGACTGGCCGGGGGCACGGACAAGTCCTGAGACTTCGTCAGAATCACACAGCCAGTCTTTGTTGCAGGTGGAAGCGGAAGCTCTCTCTCCATGCACCATTCCCCGCTGCCGCCGTCACTAGACTGATCTTTCTAAAGTGGTGTGGACGCCATTCCTCCCTGGCTCAGAAAACTGCAGGGAGCTCACAATCTAGTGAGAGGGACGGATCAGGTTCCCAGGTAAAGATCATCGACGATAAAACAGACCTAAAGTCCTGCGGTGCTATGGCTCAGCTGAGAAGGGGCTGGGGGAGAACTGGACTGAGTCCAGAAAGCAGAGCCACCTCCGCAGGCCTTGTGCCTCACCGAGGCTCGGCCTCTGCGATACACTCAGTGGTGCACGAGTTCCATAGAGGGCCCCAGAAGAGCCGCTCGAATGCATCCTAGGCCCCCGAGTCCAATTCCATAGTTTCCAGAGGAGCCAACTGTGACCCAGAAAGGTACAGTAACTAATCCAAGGCGGAGAGAGGAACTGGAAGCTCCTCTGTTCAGCTTTAATTCCCATCCTGGCCTCACGGGGCAAGGCTCCCCCTCCTCAATGCTGGCAGTTCTGCCCCCCTGGCCTCCCGCATCAGAGCCCCAAGCCTGCCTAGGGGCTCTCACACAAGCCCTCTCCACCAAGAGGCAGTGAAGCTCTCCTGACTCCCAGTGCATATTTGTATTTAGGTCCGTTATATTTAAGGGCTACGTGTCATCTCCACCAGTAGAAAGGGAGCTCCGGACAAATAGGAGTCCTTTTGTTCTCCTAACGCCAGCATCCAGCACACAGAAGTAGCTTTATAACTGGAGGGATGAGGGAATTCCGTTCAACTATATCTTACTAGATGGCCTCTATTTCCTCGGTAAAATAGGAGGTCCAGGCCTCTACAGAGAGGATGGGAAGAGAAAGGGATGAAGGAAGTAATAATGGAAGGAGAGAAAGTTTGGGATAGAGCCTGTGACAGACTCAATCTGGGCAAGGACAAAGGCACAAATGGCAGGAGATCAGGCACCTCTTCTATAGTGAACCCACCGACTTTCTTTTTGGGTGTTTAACAGAAAAGCCAGAACCAGTCAGCAAGACTCCAGCTGATAATTCAAAGTTCAAGTGGCCAAATGGAAGAGCACTGATGTTTATAAAGGGCCACAAGGTTTGCAAAATGCTTTCTACAAATTATCTCAATTGAGCCTCTGAGTAGATAAATTAAATCCCCATCTTGCAGAGA
The DNA here is from genome assembly GCF_027887165.1 of Monodelphis domestica. Taxonomy (NCBI): domain Eukaryota; kingdom Metazoa; phylum Chordata; class Mammalia; order Didelphimorphia; family Didelphidae; genus Monodelphis; species Monodelphis domestica. The sequence goes on from NC_077233.1 coordinate 19,321,814, forward strand.
AGGAATCTCAGAGGCTTAAGTGTCCAAGGCTCCAAAACTACGGAGTGTCTGAGAGGTTCTGAACGTGGGTCCTAACACCAAGTTCAGAGATCTCACCATCCTATATGACTCAGACTGTGAAGGGAGGGAAAGAATGCCAAAGTGGGAAACAGAGAGACTAAGAAGAGACTCGGATTTAAGGGGTTTAAAGACTCAGAAAGTGGGCTCAAAGTTCTGGACCATAAAGGTGGTAAAGGCTGGTGGACGAAGGTCAGGACTGTGTTGGGTTGAGACAAAGTGAGGCAGAGCGTCTTGGGGCTTGAAAGGGTGAACCAAGAGGCCTAAGAAGAGGTTACAATCTACAATGTTAGGGGGAGAAATGTCAATGAAATGTCAGATCACTGGAATGGTTGAATAAGTTGTAGTTTATGCTTATAATGAAACTCTATTGTGCCACAAGGAATAACAAACAAGATGACTATAAAAAAAAGCAAAACAAAACAAAACAAAAATAAAAACACCTGGAAAGACTTCTATGAAGTGATGCAAAGTGAAGTGAACAGAATCAGGAGAATATGGTACGTAGAAACAAAAATAATGCATGATCAGCTGCAAATGACTTTATTATAACCAACACAAGGATCTTGGAAGGAACTGATGGAGTATGAACACGACTGAACCGGCTTGCCACTCTTCTCTTTATTCCCTCCACAAATTTTTCTCTAGACAAGGGATATGTGTTTTCTTTCAAATGACAAACATGGAAATATGTATTGTCTGATAACACATGTACAACTTAGATCACCTTGCCTGTTGTTTTGGAGAGAAAAGGGTAGAAGATTGGGAGGGAGAGAACATGAATCACAAAATACCAGAAAACAACTATTAACTACTATAGCAACATGTAAAAATAAAATATTGAAAATTTTGAAAGAAGAAATGTCAGATCACTAACATAGCCAAGAAACAGTAAATGCTAGAAGAATTTCTCTCAAAGACAGCTGGACAGCTTGTTTAGAATTAAGAACACCTTTAAGAAGTTTTAAAGTTAGTTTTGAAAAGTCCAACTACCATGTATGAAAAACCAAGGATTTTCTTGGGGTGAAGGAGATGACTGCGATGCTATTAAGGAAGCAGCTCATCATTAAAAATGCAAGTCCGGGTCTTTCTTTATCTTCTAAATCCCAAAATGACCTCAAATACTTAGAAAGAAGGCCAGCAATGGCATCACTTCTTTTGTATACAAAGAGGCATTTTTAAAGCCATAGAAGAGTTAATATATTTTATTTCTGTACTTGAGCATTCATATATAAGGGTCAGACAGATGATAGAAAAAGTAATGAGACCACGTAGAGAAAAAATGAGGTAGTCAACAAGAAAATCAACCTCATTTATAATAATATTCTAGTGATCAGCAGGTGCATAACTCTCAGCTATGGTCATTAACTGCATTCATTTCACATTTAACATCTACATTTGCAAAACATTTGAAAGTAAAATTACTTTTCAATTCAATTTTCAATTCTATTTTATATCTTCATCTTTGATTGACTATTTTTCCCCCCCACAATGGCAGTTGTAGTGAGAATAGGAGTAAATGGTGGTAACCACCCAAGAGAAGGAGCTCATCGGTTCAGATTACCTCTTTACTCTGCTCTTTTCTGGGTGCACAATCACTTGCCACTATTTGTTAATGTTCTCTTCAGGCTTAGAATGAACTTAGGGGGCAAAATGATGATGTGGGATTGATGTGTTTAAAGCTGAATGTTTCTTTTTCTTCTTGATGACTTTACCTACAGATTTATCAAATCTGAAAGCCAATTTCTCAGTAATGTGAACAAATAGCCAATTCCTACATAATGCTGGATTAAAATGTTACCATTTATACCCTAACCAGGAAGATATAGCAAGAGCCTAGAGTAGGAAACCTTCAATACACATGGTGATGGCAAAGTCTCTACTTCAACCGGTGCTGTGAACTGCAAGGAAAAACATGTGTGTTGAAAGGAGGTCCTTCAACATCCAGCATCAATCAGGAGTGCTAGGTGCACTCACTGGTGATGGGGAAGAGTCTTCTTTGATTCTTATCTAGATCCCTTTTGCTGAAGTCTAGTATCCCCATACCAAGTAGCTCCTCTATGCCTAAGTCACTTGATGGTGTTCTCTTTAATGGCTGTGCAAACTTCATTTAATGATAGATTCAGAAAAACAGGAAAAAACTTGGGTGAACTTCTGGAGAATGAAATGAGCAGAACTAACAGAACAACTGATACCATCCCCTCAATAATAAGAAAAACAGCTATGAACAAGTGCAGCTCTCTGATCAAAATGATTGATCATGATTTAAGGAGACTTCTATGTTGAAGCACGGGTACCATGATTTTGGAAGAAAGATGATGGACTGGAGAATGATGCACAGGATGTGCATTTTCAGACATGACTAATGAGTTGATTTGTTTTGCTTTAGTATTGTTACCAGGGAGGGCATCTATTTGCTGGGAGAAGGGAGAAGAGAGGGTGAATTAATTAATGGGTAGTGATTGATGAGAATGCCAAAAAAAGAACATCACTAAATTAAAAAAACAAAAAACCACAGACGAAACAAAAGGAAGTACAGAAGAGAACACATATATAGAAGAATTTTGCTTGTACCTTGTTAAATTTAATACATAGTAGCTAAAAATATATACAGACATATACCCATATACAGAGGGGGAACAGGGGGAAGGAAAGAGGGGTGGAGGAATGAAAGGAAGAGCAAGAAAGAGAGACAGTACATTAATGTCTAAAGTATTTGACAAGGATATTATCAGTCCAGCTACTTTTATCTTCATTTTTCAGATAAGGAAACCGAGTCTGAGAGAAGTAAATGGTTTGCTGGGTCAGACTTGTCATGACTAGATTGTGATCTGCATTATTAGCAGAAAATGTCAACTTCAGGAGCTCACATTCCTATCAGAATATTCAGGTGCACAGGAAAAGATCAGAGATCCAAGGAAGGGCCAGAGGGCAGAACTGCAGTGCTCTTAATTAATTTCATTTTCTTAACCAAAGAGATCTTAATACCAGAAAGGACAAAACCAAAAATGCCACCCCCTCAGTCCCTCCACCTACAGCAAGAGCCCAGATGGAAATGAAATGCCATCTTATTCTAGAAAGGTAAATTACCTCTGAAGTCCCCAGGACTATAACTTTGTGCTTTTTCCATTCACAGGCAGTTTCCAGTGCAAATGATCTTATGAGATCTTAACAGCATGAAAGAAAACAATCAGATAACAGCCTAAGAGGAGGACCAGGCTTCAAAATCTGCCTCCAAGGCTTACTTTGTTTGTGACCTTGGGCCAGTTGGTCCTCTAAGCTCTTGGCTTGAGGCTTCCCCATTGGGAAAATCAAGGAGTTGAATTAGATGGCCTCTGAGACCCTTCCAGCTCTAAGTTTATGAAGTTATAAACATGTTACTTAGTATTTAGTATACCTTTTGACATAATTTTGACTATATTTTTTGGTGTTCTGTAAAGAAATTTAAAACCTCATTATTTTTGTGGTTTGATTTTTCAACAGTTTCAAATTTTCATTTTAATGTCTTTTAACAGACATTTGCAGCAATTATTTCTGTAATATCTTAAGAGCAACTTGATATTGTGATTCCAGGAAGCTTGCCCTTCTAAGGATCAATTTTTTAAGCTCAATATTAAAAAAACCCACAAAATTGCATATCTAGAAAAATTTGGATAATTCCTAACTCTTCTGATAATTAGAAAAATCAATATTTGGTCATTTTATATTTCTACGTCAGATTTTTTATCTGTAGAAAAGAAAAAAGCCACACTCCATGTCTTATTTCTCTAAAAGTGAAAATACTGTTAAGAGAACCACAGGGCTAAACTAAAATAACTGGACAATTTAAAAGAAAGGTTTACACCCATTTCTTTTATTGCTATTTCTATAGCGATAGCATAAAATCACCACTTTGGTTTGTGACACTCTTGACATAGGCAGATTAGCCATTTGCTGAGCTTCATCTTTTATTAAAGAAATACAAAGGAATGGGAGTTATTTTGCTTCTGGGAATCTTTGACATAAGAGAATACTGAAATATCTACAAATGTCATTTGCAAACTACATGTTTAGGCTCCCTGAAGTCTAAAAGAAAGACATTTCAGGACTGAATATCTGGATATCCAAGTAGTTTTTTAACCTTTTTTCTGAAAGAAGGGAGAGTCAACAGATAACACTCTAAGCTCATTTTAACTTTCAGTATAAATTATTAAGCCCTAATTACTTTTGCTAAAACTCATGGTAAAATGCAATTTTTAGTTCCATTTTTATATATGTATATAGAAATATATTTAAAAAATCAAATTTCTCCAAGGCAATCTTCATTTAACAAGATATCAAAAGGAAGATAACAAAGAAAGCTTAACTTAGTGGGAGTAATAAGAAATGGCATTAAGCAAGGCCTTCAGATTTGCTAATTCTGTTATATACATCATCCTGTGTGAGCCTCATAGCCACCTTTTGAGCCAACCTCAGTAAGAAACTTGTTCAGTTTCTTCAAATTGGTTTCAAGGGCAGCTAAAGCAGTACTCAGGGGAAAATGTATATCTTTGAGTTCATATATTAACAAATTAGGGAGGGCAGAGGTCAATGATTTGGACCTGCAAATCCAAAAACTTGAAAGCAAACAAATTAAAAAACCCCAGAAGAAAACAAAATTAGAGATCCTAAAAATTAAGGGAGAAATTAATAAAATCGAAAGTGCCAGAACTATTGAACTAATCAATAAGACTAGAAGCTGGTATTTTGAAAAAACAAACAAACAAAATAGACAAAGTACTAGTCAATCTAATAAAAAAGAGGAAAGAAGAAAATCAAATTAGCAGTATCATAGATGAAAAGGGAGAACTCACTTCCAATGAAGAGGAGATTAAAACAATCATTAAAAACTATCATGCCCAATTATATGGCAATAAACACACCAATTTAGGTGAAATGGATGAATATTTACAAAAATATAAATTGCCTAGATTAACAGAAGAAGAAATAGAATTCTTAAATAATCCCATATCAGAAAAAGAAATTGAACATGCCATCAAAAGAACTCTCTAAGAAAAAAATCCCCAGGGCCTGATAGATTCACCAGTGAATTCTATCAAACATTCAAAGAACAGATAATCCCAATACTATACAAACTATTTGACATAATAAGCAAAGAGGGAGTTCTACCAAATTCCTTTTATGACATAAATATGGTACTGATTCCAAAGCTAGGCAGGCCAAAAACAAAGAAAGAAAACTACAAAACAATCTCCTTAATGAACATAGATGTAAAAATCTTAAATAGAATACTAGCAAAAAGACTCCAGCAAGTGATCATGAGGGTTATTCACTTTGATCAGGTGGGATTTATACCAGGGATGCAGGGCTGGTTCAATATTAGGAAAACCATACACATAATTGACCATATCAACAAGCAAACCAACAAAAATCACATGATTATCTCAATAGATACAGAAAAAGCCTTTAATAAAAATACAACACCCATTCCTATTGAAAACACCAGAAAGTATAGGCAGAGAAGGATCCTTCCTAAAAATAATAAACAGTATCTATCTAAAACTATCAGCCAACATAATCTGCAATGGGGATAAACTAGATGCATTCCCAATAAGATCAGGAGTGAAACAAGGATGCCCATTATCACCTCTACTATTTGACATTGTATTAGAAACACTAGCAGTAGCAATTAGAGAAGAAAAAGAAATTGAAGGTATTAAAATTGACAATGAGGAGACCAACCTATCACTCTTTGTGGATGACATGATGGTCTACTTAAAGAAGCCTAGAGAATCAACTAAAAAGCTAGTGGAAATAACCAACAACTTTAGCAAAGTTGCAGGATACAAAATAAACCCACATGAGTCATCAGCTTTTCTATATATCTCCAAGACATCTCAGCAGCAGGAATTAGAAAGAGAAATTCCATTTAAAATCACCCTAGACAATATAAAATACTTAGGAATCTATCTGCCGAGACAAACACAGGAGCTATTTGAACACAGCTACAAAACACTCTCCACACAACTAAAACTAGATTTGAGCAATTGGAACAACATTAACTGCTCATGGGTCTAATGAGTTAACATAATAAAAATGACCATCCTACCCAAATTAATTTACTTATTTAGTGCCATACCCATCGAACTACCAAGAAGCTTTTTTACTGAATTAGAAAAAAAACCATAACGTTCATTTGGAAGAACTAAAGATCAAGGATATCCAAGGAAATAATGAAAAAAAAAATACAAAGGAAGGTGGCCTTGGAGTACCAGATCTCAAACTATACTATAAAGCAGTGGTCATCAAAACAATTTTATACTGACTAAGAGATGGAAAGGAGGATCAGTGGAATAGACTTGGGGTAAGTGACCTCAGCAAGACAGTCTATGACAAACCCAAAGACCCCAGCTTTTGGGACAAAAATCCACTATTTGACAAAAACTGCTGGGAAAATTGGAAGACAGTGTGGGAGAAATTACATTTGGATCAACACCTCCCTACACCAAGATAAACTCAGAATGGGTGAACGACTTGAACATAAAGAAGGAACCTATAAGTAAATTAGGTGAACACAGATTAGTATACATATCAGACCTTTGGGAAGGGAAAGATTTTAAAACCAAGCAAGACTTAGAAAGAACCACGAAATGTAAAATAAATAATTTTGACTACATAAAATTTAAAAGTTTTTGTACAAACAAAACCAATGTAACTAAAATCAGAAGGGAAGCAACAAATTGGGAAACAATCTTCATAACAAAAACCACTGACAAAGGTCTAATTACTTAAATTTATAAAGAGCTAAACCAGTTGCACAAAAAATCAAGCCATTCTCCAATTGAAAAATGGGCAAGAGACATGAATAGGCAGTTTTCTGTCAAAGAAATCAAAGCTATCAATAAGCACATGAAAAAGTGTTCTAAATCTCTTATAATCAGAGAGATGCAAATCAAAACAACTCTGAGGTATCACCTCACACCTACTAGATTGGTCAACATGACAGCAAAGGAAAGTAACGAATGCTGAAGGGGATGTGGCAAAGTCAGGACACTAATTCATTGCTGGTGGAGTTGTGAATTGATCCAGCCATTCTGGAGGGCAATTTGGAACTATGCCCAAAGGGTGAGAAAAGACTGTCTGCCCTTTGATCCAGCCATAGCACTGCTGGGTTTGGACCCCAAAGAGATAATAAGGAAAAAGACTTGTACAAGAATATTCATAGCTGCTCTCTTTGTGGTGGCAAAAAATTGGAAAATGAGGGGATGCCCTTCAATTGCGGAATGGCTGAACAAATTGTGGTATATGTTGGTGATGGAATACTACTGTGCTAAAAGGAATAATAAAGTGGAGGAATTCCATGGAGACTGGAACAACCTCCAGGAAGTGATGCAGAGTGAAAGGAGCAGAACCAGGAGAACATTGTACAGAGACTGAGACACTGTGGTACAATCAAATGTAATGGACTTCTCCATTAGTGGCAATGCAGTGATCCTGAACAACCTGGAGGGATCTATGAGAAAAAACACTGTCCATATTCAGAGGCAAAACTGTGGGAGTAGAAACACAGAAGAAAAACAATTGCTTGATGACATGGGTTGAGGAGGATACGATTGGGGATGTAGACTCTGAATGAACATCCTAGTGCAAATACCAACAATATGGAAATGGATTCTGGTCAAGGACACATGTAATACCCAGTGGAACTGTGCGTCGGCTACAGGAGGGGAGGGAAGGGGGGAAGGGAGGGAAGAATAGAAAATAATTTTTGTAACCAGGGAATAATGTTCGAAATTGACCAAATTAAAAAAAATTTAAAATTAAAAAAAAATTGTTTTTCAAGGGCAGAATTCAAACTCACCAGGTCTTTCTACTGACTCCAAAGCCAAGTGGAATCAAATCAACAAATATTTATAAAGCACCTACTTCATGCCAGGAATTGTGCCAAGAGCTGGGGATACAAGGAAAGACAAGAAACAATCTAGTGGGGACAACAACATGAAAGCAATTGTGTACAGACAAGCTACGGACAAAATAAGTTAGAGGCTATCTCAGCAGGAAAACATTAGTAGGAAGGAAAATTGGGAGAGGCTTCGTGTCCAAGGCAAGGTTTTGGCTGAAACTTTGATGAAGCCAAATGCTGTGAGTTGATGGGTGGAAATTCCAGGCATAGAGCAGGAGAGAGAGAATGTTCTCTGGGAGAAGCAAGGGGACAAGTTGGGAAATTAATGGAAATTCTTTAGAGTTAGAATTGGGAGGCTTTTATAAATACAAGTAGGGAGGGGAGTGAAAAGACTGGGCTCAAAGCTGCTCTGAACTTACCCTTGAGCAATAAACATTTATTAAGCACCTATTGTGCCAAGTGCTGGGGGTACAGAGAGGCAAAAAACAGTTTCTGGATTCAAGAAGATCATGGTCTAACAGTCAACCTACCCCAGGTTAGGTGGTTCATGCATCATCCTTCAGCTACGATCAGACACAAAAGTACCAGAGTCCCTGCTGCCTTAATGACTCAAGGAAGACATCATGTGGACTGGCTCCACTACAAATGGATGCTATCTACACCGGCCTGGGCACACACTTCAGCAAGGTAATCCTGTGATCCAATTCTACCTTGATCACATCCTTGGGGGGCCCATTTAAAGTTGTCTCTTCTGTCCACAATCCCCCTCTCCTCTTCACTCCTCTCCTTTCAGCAGGGACCTCACCTCCTACTTCACTGGGCACAAAGAGACCATTTAGGATGAGCTTCTTTCTCTTCATCTTCTTCACAGTCTCTTCTGGTATGGCCATCTTGAAAGTGGAGATGCTTTTGTTCAGGAAGGCCATTCACACAGTAGGCAGCTGATAAATATCCCCTAACCTCTTTTTGACCATCCCTTCCAGCCCCTGGCCTACAGTTCTTCTCCCTTTCACTTCCAACTCCCAGAAAAAGTGATTGATACTTGTTGCCTCCACTTTTTTTTTCTAACTCACTTGTCATATCCTTGCCATCAGACACTTTTCCTCCAAAGAAACTGCTTTCTCCACTTATCAGAGATTTCATTCAGTAGTTATTTATAAATTGTGCTTCTAACATAAAAAGGAAGAATACAAAAAAATTAAGTGAAATGAACAAAACAAGGAATTCAATAAATTAAGTAGTAATTCTGGGAAACAACTTTTTTACTAGATATAAATGTGATTTTATATTTCATATATTATTCCAAATGGTAATCCATTAATAATGGTATGACTGGATCATCTTTGGGGGTTGATCTAAACCAAATCACTACCACGTTAAAGGAAACTATTTGGAATTTTCTTTTTCAAAACATAAATAATACTTAATCCACTTGGTCTCTATCATCTGAATCCTATACATGTTATAAAACAAAAGAATTGTGAGTGAAATGGATGATTTCATTTCAATTTAACTCAGAAAACACATTTTGGAATGTAACATACATAACAATTTCAGAATTGTTATTTATCTAAATTGTTAACAATTTAGAATTTTAGAATATATGTATAGCTATATTTAAAATATTTTCTTTATGAAACAATTACAAATACAAAACCTGAGGAAAATACCATGAGGTAAGAATGAAATAGATTATCAATTCTATTCTTAATTTTCTTTCATCATAAACCAAAATATCAGTAAATGTTTCATTATATTGGTTTTATGTAACTATAGAAAACTAAATTAAGTTACTTGCCCACACTTAAATTAAGCTGTGGATTTAAGCAAAGGGAATAACAATTTTAATAAGAGCTGGCACATACATAGCACTTTAAAAAGGTTGCAAATTCATTGATAAATAATATTATATTTGAACACAAGCAATGGCACTTAGTTCCAATGTTCTGCAATGGCCTCTCAAAAATCCTCTAGTCCTGCTATCAGTACTAAGGCAAGGAAAAGAGAGGTTTGACCAAAAAAAAAAAGAAAATGTACTTGTTAGTGATGGGCACGCATGAATTTTATCACCTCTTCCACTTTCTTTCAGAATGCCCAAGAATACTCTATGTACATGAACATTTATAAATAATAAAATATTCTTTACAGATTTTTCTATTTTTTAAAAATTCTTTTGTGGCAACATGTTGATGTTAAGTAAGTCTGAGGAATTAGGCTCTATTGCTGCAATCTGGTTATGATAATGGTTAAAAATAAAGCAGAAGAGCTTTTTTAATGATAAAGAGAAAGAGAATTCAAAAAATCCTAGAAGACTTCTCTGAACTGATGTGAGTAGAGAATAATAAGAGCCATTGTTAAGTCTATCTACAATGACACTAATGAAAAGTGAAATACCTTTAGGAGACTTAAGAGTCAAGGCTGATTACAATTCCAGAAAAAACATGACAAAACTCAGTCAGCAGAGAGGAAATGCAGACATGCACAATGAGAGAAACTTTCAGACATGATCAGTGGGTCAATCTGTTTTGCTTTATGATACTCATTCTTTTATTCATTCTCCCAGAGAGTTGTAGGGATGAGTGGATAGGTAGCCACAGGAGGAAAAACAAAAAAAGAACAGAAGGACAATTGAACATTAAAAATATACAGAAGAGATTAGGGAGAGATTAGGTTTGGATCAACACCTCATACCCTACACCAAGATAAACTCAGAATGGGTGAATGACCTGAATATAAAGAAGGAAACTATAAGTAAATTATGTGAACACAGAATAATATTTTAAAACCAAGCAAGACTTAGAAAGAGCCACGAAATGTAAAATGAATAATTTTGACTACATAAAATTAAAAAGTTTTTCTACAAACAAAACCAATGTAACTAAAATCAGAAGGGAAATAACAAACTGGGAAACAATCTTCATAACAAAAACCTCTGACAAAGGTCTAATTACTCAAATTTATAAAAAGCTAAACCAGTTGTACAAAAAATCAAGCCATTCTTCAATTGATAAATGGGCAAGGGACATGAATAGGCAATTTTCTGTCAAAGAAATCAAAGCTATCAATAAGCACATGAAAAAGTGTTCTAAATCTCTTATAATCAAGAGAGATGTAAATCAAAACAACTCTGAGGTATCACCTCATGCCTAGTCGATTGGCTAACATGACAGCAATGGAAAGTAACGAATACTGGAGGGGATGTGGCAAAGTGGGGACACTAATTCATTGCTGGTGGAGTTGTGAATTGATCCAGCCATTCTGGAGGGCAATTTGGAACTATGCCCAAAGGGTGAGAAAAGACTGTCTGCCCTTTGATCCAGCCATAGCACTGCTGGGTTTGGACCCCAAAGAGATAATAAGGAAAAAGACTTGTACAAGAATATTCATGGCTGCGCTCTTTGTGGTGGCCAAAAATTTGGAAAATGAGGGGATGCCCATCAATTGGGGAATGGCTGAACACATTGTGGTGTCTGTTGGTGATGGAATACTATTGTGCTCAAAGGAGCAATGAATGGAGGAATTCCATGTGAACTGGAATGACCTCCAGGAACTGATGCAGAGTGAGAGGAGCAGAACCAGGAGAACATTATACAGAGACTGATAACACTGTGGTACAATCGAATGTAATGAACTTCTCCATTAGTGTCAATGCAGTGCCCCTGAACAACTTGGAGGAATCTTCAAGAAAGCCCACTATCCACATTCATAGGAAATACAGTGGGAGTAGAAACACCAAAGAAAAACAGCTGCTTGAATACATGGGTCGAGGGGATATGGCGGGGGATGGAGACTCTAAATGAACATCTTAGTGCAACATCAACAACATGGAAATGGGTTCTGATCAAGGACACAAGTAATACCCAATGAAATTGCTCAGCTGTGGCAAAATGAGGCAGAAAGAAGCAAGGCAATGTTGGTACTACTATTAAATTTAACATACTTTAAAAAATTAAGATTTCCTCAAGGAGATTTATGGTTTCTTATGTAATACTTTTTTCCTGTTCTTTGTGGAAATGTTCATATTTGTTGATTAAATTCATAATAAAAAAGAAAACTTCTATTTAAAAAGGCCTCATAAAACAGGATTACAAATATTAGAATTACTCTCCCACTTGGTGGGTCTATGAATTGGAGACATCCTTCTATAGCTCCTACAACTCTCTTGGGCAACACAGACATTAATGACAACTCTGAAATGGAAGGACACAAGTCAAAATAGCCATGGGGTAGAAGTGAAGAATTCCAAGTCTTTCTATACTTTGGTGGAAATATATGATATCTAACTAACCTTCAGTTCTTATGCTATCAGAACTTCAAAATCAATAGGAAAAGGGAAGCTGGATGGCTCAGTGAAATCAGAGGCAGGTCTAGAAAGGGAAGGTCCTGGGTCCAAGTCACTTAACTCCCATTACCTAGTCCATACCACTTCTAATTTGGAACCAATATTTAGAACTGATTCCAAGATGGATGGTAAGGGTTTGAAATAAGTCAATAAGAAGAGACTCCTAAATCTCCCATCTTACTTTAACAGCTATTGGATAATGCATAACTGATTTTGCTCAATATTCATCCATGGCAAGCTTAGCCAATGAGAATACACTCCAACAAGCCAGAAAATACAAAGCTGGCGGAAGTACAAAAACTCGGGTCTTAGATGAGAATCTGGGTTAAAAATAATTGTAAATGTCTAGAGTAACAGGCCAAGCAAGATAAGACAAAAATATAAGGACACAAATGATATCCTATGCTATGGTACAACTAGAGCTTCTTTTAAAAGAATTTATCCTGAACAGCTAGTGAACACCAGACCTGGAATAAGGAAAACCTGAGCTCAAAATGTGCTTCAGACCCTTAGCTATACTATCCTGGGCAGGTCACTTAATTTCTCTTTGCCTCAATTCCCCCATCTGTAAAATGGGGATAATAATAACATGTGAGGAACAAATGAAATGATAGTTGTAAATCGTTCAGCCCAATGCCTGGCACATAGTAAGCACTATATAAATGTTGGCTATCATCATCAACATCATCATCATCATCATCATCAATTTCTTACTATGTATTTTTTATATTTCAATTTATTTGAGATCAAATGAGAATCATTATAAGGTAGTTACTGATAAACAAAAAGCATTATGTAAATGTTAGCTATTTTTATTATCACTTGTCTCTTACTATTATTTAAACATTTCAACTCATGTATGTTTTGCTGTTTTTCAGTCATATCCATCATGTCCAAGTCTTTGTGACCCCATTTGGGGTCCTTTTGGCAAAGATACTAGAGTGCTTTCCATTGGAAACTGACACAAGTAAAGTTAAGTGACTTTCCCAGGATCACAGAGCTATTAAGTGTCTGAGGCTGGATTTGAATTTATGGAGATGAGTCTTCCCAGCATTCTACCCACTGGGCCACCTAATTGTCCTATATATATCTTCCTTATTTAAAAGTAATCACTTTTAAAGGCAGTAAATTTAATGTGTATTTATTTGTAAAATAACATGAATCCCAAAATGTTAGTCCTCATCTGTTCCAGAAGGAAAGACGCACTGTGTGTGTCTAGAGGAGGTGGCAGAAGAAGGATGCTATGGCCCAAATTCTCTACAGCAATTATTATGCTGGGAGGAAGAGAGCACTTGCTTGGGTGTGGGGTGGGGAAGAAGTTAGGTTCAAGTAAAGACTGAAGAAGGGAAACAGAAAGATAAAGGCAACCAACTGGAGGTCTAGGTAGGAAGTCACGAAATTTGTCAAGAGGGAAGAGTTCCAAGGCTTACAAAGAGGGCTACATTCAAAAAGGTAAGAATTCACCATGAGCAACAGGTTGGGGGAAACATGGCATACTGACATATTGGCAAACATATTAACAGTTTTTTCCATAGAAGGGATCCCCCTAAAATAGAATCTTTTATCACAAAGCCTTAGTACACTTTTCTTTACTCAACTGAAGCTATGAACCTAAACACGATTCATCTACCAAGTCTTTCATCAAATAGGAGTCATGCAAAGGGAGAAATCATTTCATGGCATTTCACAAGCCCCTGGCTCTCCCAACCTATCAATTAGTAGAGACATTCCCATCTCGGGATTCAGAGCTGGGTTTATTTCTTATCTTCCTATTAAGACTTGTAAGCTCTATGACAGTAAAAATTAAGCCTTGTCTAAATTTTATATTTCCAATAATGATCATCTTCTAATTCAAACCTCTAATTTTTCTTTTTGTTTTTAGCTGAATGTTGTTATTTAAATATAACAATTTTTACTTCTTATTAGTAGTGTGTTATTTAGAATGTGTACCCTGGACTGTATACATTTCCCATAATTCCCTTATCCCTTTCTGTGTATGTGTGTCATTTTACTTTGATTGAGGTTTTAGTTTTGGTTTTGGCCACAAAGGCTCTCGCTCTCCCAGGCTAGTTCTGGCTGAATGTACATGGAGGTAGGGAATAGCTGGCTCGGTTTCTCTGGCTTTTACTTTCCCTTTGCTCTAAGTTGATTTCAATTAATATATTTAAATATAATACTTGGAGTATTGAATAGTAATTTAAATCTTTACAATATGCAATAGGTTTCAATATTAGGGTTTCAAAGATTAAGTTACTTGGCAGCATCTTTCAAATGGAAGCTTTTTTAGTATTCATATAATCTTAGTTTAAAATACTGAATTCTTTATTTTTTTCTGAATCTACAGGTTTCTTTCAGATGTGATTGAGGAAAGTGAGATGTGACAAACAGGATAAATTTTAATAGTTCAGTATTAATTGAATGAAAACTTGATCTAAGAAAATATGCTGAAAGTTCTATAAAAGTTTTCCTTTTCTGTCAATCTAAACCATAGATATGAAAATGACACAAGATGATTTTCCTAAAAAAATATACTTGCATATTTATAAAGAGATACTAGATTAGGGGCTGGGAGGGAGGGAGAGAGAAGAGAAAAGAGGGAGGGGGGAGGAAAGAAAGGGAGAAAGACAGACAGACAGAGAGACAAAGAGAGAGAGAGAGAGAGAGAGAGAGAGAGAGAGAGAGAGAGAGAGAGAGAGAGAGAGACAGAGACAGAGAGAGAGAGAGAGAGAGAGAGAGAGAGAGA
This sequence comes from Monodelphis domestica, assembly GCF_027887165.1. NCBI lineage: Eukaryota > Metazoa > Chordata > Mammalia > Didelphimorphia > Didelphidae > Monodelphis > Monodelphis domestica. The sequence continues at coordinate 19,336,838 of NC_077233.1, forward strand.
GAGAGAGAGAGAGAGAGAGAGAGAGAGAGAGAGAGAGCGCATTTGAAGCATGAGGGACCACCAATGTAAAAGAAAAGTCAAGAAATGGAGTATCATGTATAAGGAAGAGTCTATAAGGATTAAGAAAGCTTCAGAGAGGGAGAGCTGGGTAGCTCAGTGGATTGAGGACCAGGCCTAGAGACAGAAGGTCATAGGTTCAAATCTGGCCTCTGACACTTCCTAGCTATGTGACCTTGGGCAAGTTACTTAACTCTCATTGTCTAGCCTGTACCACTCTTCTATCTTGGAACACAGTATTGATTCTAAGATGAAAAGTAAGGGTTTAAAAAAAGAAACAAAGAAAGCTTCACAGGTAAAATCTGATCCTTGAAGATAACAGGATGACAAATGAAAAGAAAAAAAGCAAAATTCAAAAAGGCCTACTGTCCTTTTTTGAGTCTCTTTAGCTTATTAAAGGATGGTGCTAGTGGTAACCAAGGTGACAGAGGATGCTTAGAATCACACAGGTTTAACAAAGTTTATAAAAATTAAGCTGCTGGCATTCTAAATGTGAAATTCATGTCTAGGGATCTCTAAGTAGACACACTACTGGGAAAATTGAACAGTATCAATCTTGACATTTTTGTTGAAAACAAAACCAAAATCAAGAAGGAAGTCACAGCTAAGTAAAAGAATGGCTCATAGGCTTTCCTTGAAAAGGAAAATGTAGGAAGGGTTTGGAATTGGTTACATTATGTGTAGAAAGGCAACTAGAAACATCATTTCATGGGATATTTGGTCGTCTGACATTTCAGTGTTCATGAGAAGTATTCATAAAACTAAGATAATGAAAATAATGGAAGTTTATGCACCAACACTTGTTACAGGAAGAAAATGAAGAGAAATTCTATGAAAAACTTCATGAACATATTAGAACAAAATTTTATCAACATATTTTGATGTTCAGTGACTTCAAAGCAAAGCAGAGGATGGAAAGAGGGTGGAAAAGATGGTAGGAAATATGACCTAGGATAAGCAATGAGGGAAGTTAAAGGTATGTAATCATCATAATTCTTAGCAGATTTTCAAATGACATGAAAACTTAGAAAGGGCTAATTAGATTCTAGAAGATGGAATCCAAAAAATATCTCGACAGGCAAAGTATGATATTCTGCTCAATCTAATAAAATTAAATTCCTATGCTTGTGTTGGAAAAAAATCAACTCCCCCCAAGTATAAGATTATTATGGTAGATGGTACCGTTATACAGTTAGTCAACAAGCATTTCATTAAGCATTTACTATGTGCTGCAGTAGTAAAACAAAGAAAGGCAAAAACATGCCCTAAGAGGAGGTTTAATGTTGGGGACAACAGGAAAATAACTAAACACAAACACACACACACACACACACACACACACACACAGAGGCACACACGCACACAAAGACCATGGTGTAAATGGGAAGTAATTTCAGAAGAAAGGTGCTAGTATCTGGGGCTGGGAAAGACCTACTGAAAAAACTGATGTGAGCTGAATCTTATAGGAAGTAAAGGAATACAGTAAAGAGAGGGGAAGAAAAGCATTCCAGGCACAGAAGATAGCCAGCAAACAACACACAGTTGGGAGACAGAATGGTCCCATGAGGAATGGCGAGCAGCTGGACCAGAGAGGAAGTAGAGAGGAATAAAGCACAGGAAAACTTCAAAGGGAAGAAGGAGATAGAACAGGAAGCTGTTGGAATTAACTAAATGGGGGAGGGAAGTAACCCTGTGAAACCTGGACATCCGGAAAGTCTCCTTGGCAGCTAAGGGGAGGATGGATTGGTGTGACGAAACTTGAAGTAGGTAATTCAAGTGTCTGGGCAAGAGGCAATGAGGACATGTACTAGCACGGGAGCCAGATGAATGGAGAGAACAGGGCATAAAGGAGAATTGTAGAGAAGGGAGAAAGATGAGATGTGACAAACAATTAGATATGTGGGGTGAATAAATGAAGCCCTGAGGAAGACATCAAGGTTGAAATCCTGGGTGACTGGACTACCCTTAACAGTAACAGGAAAGTCGAGAATAAGGGGCAGCAAATAGCATTTGAGACATGATCGTTTTGAGATGTCTGTGGGAAATTCAGTTCCAAATGCCCAAAATATAAGAGGTGGTGTGGGGCTGAAGCTTAGGAGAGAAATTAGTGCTAGATATACTGATCTAGGAATCATTTGCAGAGACGATAACTGAACCAGTGGGAGTTTCTGTGATCACCAAGAAGAAAGTATAGAGAGAAAAGAGGAGTCAGGATAGAGCCTTTGAAGGGTGCCTATACTTAGTGGGCATAACCCAGTTGAAAATACAGCAAAGGGAACTGAGAAAGAGGAAAACCAGAAGAAAATAATGTCATGAAAACCTGGAAAGGAGTTAATATCCAAGAAGAGATGGAGATCAATAGTAGCAAAGTCCAAAAAAAGCCACTTCAGTGGAAGAATTCATGAAAGGAGATGCAGCTTCCTCTGCTGGTCAGACCACATCTGCAGTATTGTACATAGGTTTGTGCACTGAGTTTAAAAGACACTGAGAAGCTGGAAAGCATTCAGAGAATCAGGAGGGTGATGGGCTTCACGTCCATGTCATATGAGGATCAGCTGAAGAATCTAAGGATGCTCATTTATGTCTTCTCCATAAATCACCTGAGTGCAGGGACTGTAGCCATGAAAAATTAATTCCCTGGTGGGGTAGAAAACTGGGGTAGGTTTGAGGTCCAAGATTGAAATTACAGAAGATCTTAAAGAGAAGAAAACTCCAAGCATCAGGGTAGCTAGATAGCTCAGTGAATTGAGAAGCAAGTCTGGAGAGATAAAGTCCTTGGTTCAAATTTGGCTTCAGACATTTCCTAACCTTGTATCCCTGGGCAAGACACTTAACCCCAACAGCCCTTATTGTGTTTCTTCCTTGGAACCACTATTAGTATCGATTCTAAGACAGAAAATAAAGGTTTAAAAAAAACTGAGCAGACACACACATATCAATAGGAAAGCTTTTAATAATAAAAAGTGAAGACAATCCCCAGGACATCTAAATAAGTCCAAATGTATATGAATAAATGCTTCAAAACAAGGGAAAATTAATCAAAAGCTGATAAATCAGAGAGAGAATTCCTATGGGTTCCTAAAAGAGCATAGAACCATAGCAGGATGCTCTCAAATGGTTCAAGAGAGAAACAAAAATCATGAAAGCAAAATTAAAAACCTACACAGCAGAAAGGATTGAAAAAAACAGGCAAACTTGAATCCCTGGGGACAAGGTTCTCCAAAGAAACAAGGAGAAAATAACTAATTGGGAATACAAAAACACAGAAGTTAAGGATAATCTGACAGAAGAGAAGGAAAAAATCAGTTTAAAAATAAACAAAACACAATCTCTATACAAATAAAACACACTGATCTCAAGTCCAGAGACATCTTTAGGATCATAGGTCTCTCAGAAGAACACGATAAATCCAAAAACCTCATCACTTACACCATAGTAAAAAAGAATACATGAAAACTGCCCAGAAATTATAAACAGAAAACAAAGTCAGAAGACTACACTGATAACCTTCAGAAAATTCTTGAATGTTGATTTACGTGTATGTGGTTTTACCCACTAAAATATATGATATGATCTCTAACAACAGGGATTGCTTTTTCTTACTAATTCCAGAGCTCTGCACTGTGCCTGGCACATAGAAAGTGCTGCTTGTGAATTGAATCATTCAAGTATCCATTGAGATAAGATCATAAATCCATTCGGAGTACCATTTCATTTATTACATTTCATATGTAATGAATGTTTTTTAGTGAGACATGAACATTTTTCTTTATATTACATGGCATTTTTAAAGAGCAATGAATTGGACATTCTGTCCATAATAGATACAAAAATCATTATCACTTACCATTCATATTAGGTTCAATAGAAGGAAGTCAAGAAACAAGCAATTTACTGCATCATTTTTTGAAAAGCAACAAGTCATGAAATATGAAAGGAACTGAGAAAAATGTGGCCATGGAGACAGATGTGAGTTTCAAAACTGGTCATCTCAGTGGATAACAAGAAAACTATCATAAATGAATGCAATCTCTTAGAAGGAAAACTTGCAAGATCATCACATCAGACTGAATTAAATGTTTGAGAAGTGTTTGTAGTGTGCTGACAGATGATGTGTAATAAAGTCAGCAAAATATGCAATGAAATCAATGTTCTCACAATGGTTTATAAACTTTAAGCCATGGCTAAGTAAGAATCTATTTTAGGGGGCAGCTAGGTGGCATAGCAGATAGAACCAGGCCTAGAGATGTGAAGGTTCCTAACTCTGTGACCCTGGGCAAGTCACTTAACCCCCAATGCCCAGCCCTTACTGCTCTTTTGCCTTAGAACCAATATATAGTATTGTAGCAGTCCAGCCCATAGGTATTATGGAGAGACAAGGATTGTGAGTGAGCACATGGCTATCCTGCGTATGGCAAAGAGCTCTATTCCCAGCGTGGCTGAAGTTTAGGCCTGAAACCTTGCTTTCCTTTGTCTCACTCTCCCGAGGATAATAACCCCACCTTCACCTTGTCATAAGTTGCAATTATCCAATGGCAAGACGCCAGGTAACTCATCCATATGTATTGAGGTATCATGTAACTGATCAATATGTATTGAGCTCATTTGTATATCAAAGAGAATAAATTTGGGAGACACAGACAGCCCGCCCACTTGGAGGACACCAACAGGTTTGCGAAGGAGCCCCTTCTCCCCTTTCTCTCTCCTCTCTATCTTTCTCCCTGAGGCCTGGTCTTTAGGCCAGGCCTGGCTTCCTTCCTCTCTCTCTTTCCTCGAATGCTAATACCTAGCATTATCTACCTCCTTTAGTTTCTGATCTCCTTTCCTACTGAGCTAGCATTATCCTCTGTTAAATTGAGTGCAGTGTTAAATTGAGATCATTGGGTGGGATAGCCTGGATAGTAATACCCAGTGGTCGGAGAAGGCTGTGGCTCCCGAAAGATAATAATTGATTACTGACTCGATTATTTACATCTCTAAAGTCGGCTCGTTCACGCCCTTCGCAGGATCTAAAACTTCTATCCTGTTTCTATCTTCTCTCCTTGCAACCTCTCGCGGGCCGGGAGGTTGTAAGTATTGATTCTAAAATGGAAGAAAATTTGAAAAACAAAATAATCTATGTAGATTTCTTAAAACAACATTGTTATCTGGAGAACTTGAGCACAATAATTTGAAAATAATTATGTTATTTTGAGTAAAAAGTAATATTGAGTAAACTAGTATGTTTTTCAAGTCTAATTTCAAAAAGTAAGCAACTATATTTCTTCTCTAAAACAGATATCAAAATGTGTCATTGCTTTCCCAAATAATTTATCAGTCCCTAAAGACTCCGACATCCAGTAGCTCTCCCAGAATGAAAATCACTTGCAAGACAAAAAAAAAAATTCAATATTCTTAGTGCTGCATAAAAATTCATCGTCATATCATTGTAAAGAATACTGCATTGTTCCAATTAATTATAAGTTATATATTTTTATAAAAACATAACTTAAGGTTTAAAATGATGATGACATAATAAATAAAAGTAAAATTACAGATAAGTAAAAGAGATATGTGAGATGACCAGTGAGAAAAACCGACACACTCCCAAAGCTAAGAAGCACTCTCTTCAGACTTCCCCCAACTCCAACACCTCACATTGCTCCTGAAGCCTTTCCTCCCAATTCTAAGACCTAGGCGTCCCCTCAAAAGACTTATCCTCATTCTAATAAGCCCCTAAACTGATGAATCTACTGTTATTTAGTGCTTAAGAATTCCCAGACAACTCTATCTACCTCCAAAGCAAGAACTTAAGTCAGATGAATGTGGATGAAAGCATGGATCTTTCACATCAGTATATTTATGGTTTTATTGGGGGGTTTTAGTTTTATGAGTGTGCTCTTATAACAATAACCAAGATGGAAGTGGGTTTTGAATGATAATACATGTAGGGCCCAGATCAAATTGCTTACCATTGCCGAGTGAGGGGAGGGAAGGAGACTATTTGGATCTTATAGTTTTGGAAAACCAATGTTAAAAATTATTACATGTAATTGAGAAAATAAAATATCCTTGAATTAAATTAAAAAAAGAATTCCCAAAGGAAACCCCAAAGTATGCATTATAGTTCCCATTTACAAAATGAAAGAATTAAACCAAAAAAAAAAGGGCTGGTAATTTGTTCAATATCCCCAGAAAATGAAGGAGACCACCCTGGTTTTCAGACCTTTCAAGTTCCTCCCTAGAGTTTCATCCATCAGATCCTAATGCCCATTCTCTTCCCTCCAAGTAGTCCTTGATGCCTATTTCTAAAAATGTAGTGCCACTAAACTGTACTTCAGTGATAAGTGACATAATGACTTTACTATGAATGACAATAACATTTAAAAGGTCTCCCTCATAATATCAAAAATCTTCTGGAGACTAATGAACAGGCTTTCTCTGATAACTCTCCAATTTGATCCCCTTTTTCTCTTCCATTTCCTGTACTCAAGTTGGCACTGAGATACTATCCAACACAACATGTTACTTGTCAGAAGGCCCTTTAAACACTATCCCCAACAAACAAGCCATCCAGGCTTTAGATAAAGACGTCCAATAAATGGTGAATGTTATTACCCCTGGAGTAGCCAATGCCATTTTTCAATAGCTTCAAATGTCCATAAAGTTTCCCTTATGTAAATGTGAAATCTATCTTTGATCTCTACCTATTGTGAGTAATTAGATTGAAACAAGTTGTAAAAAATGGATTTGAACTCTGGACTTCAATCGCCACAATTCCTTGGTCCACTTCCCCAAAATGCTTTGTAATCTCACTGAATTCTCACGTGGGCCAAGATCGAGAAGGTATTTAACCTGATTGCAAAAGCTTTTGGGTCTCTTTTGGACTTCCGGTTTGGAGCAGATGTGGTTCTTTCATGATGTGAGATTATTTTGTCTAGGCCTCTCTGGCCTAGGCAGGTGTTTCTTATCCTGTATTTTCTTTAATCCTAAAATATAATACTCCTTGCAGAGAGAAACTAATTCCTACCTGCCTCAGTTTCCCTACATTTTAATCTTTACAAAGTCTACTTTCTTTTATACAAGAGCCCTTCAGAAATCTGGGGGGCACCAGCGTGCACAGAGGACTCACGTGCAAATGCAACCTCAGGCACTTCTAGCTGTGTGACTCTGCGGTTTGCTTCAGTTTCCTCATCTATGACGCCTGCCTCCCAGGGTTGTTGTGATGATCAAATGGGATAATCCTTGTGAAGAGCTGTGTATCTTAAAAATTCTCAGACCCTACTTCATAAGATTTGGTTAAGACCATTCCCCATTTTAAACAATGAAGGAACTTAGATCAGGAATATGAGACCTCTACTCCACCCCTACTTAAGCCTGCTATAGGGGAAGACACTCTGTGCTGAACAATGAAAAATACTTAAACCCATACTTATAGTAAGGTTTAAGTTCTTAAGCTGTGCCTATTTTTAGATCTAATACAAAAGGGTGCTAAGTACCTATAAAGGTCAGGCAACTTGTGAACTTGCAAAAGGCAAAGAGGTGAGAACTTACTCAGGCATGAATTACTCAAAAGTTTAGCCCTCTTAGGTGTGAATTAAGAATGGTCTGTCCTTTGGAAAACGTCTACTGTGATTGGTAGATGTGAGAACTTAGGGGAGGTGACATAGGAGAAAATTCCCTTTAAAAGGAAAGGAAAAGCTGCCTTGGAGGACAGTCTCAGAGGAACTCTCTCTGGAGATGGCAGCTGGCCAAAGCTGAACTGGTGTCTCTCTGAACACTAAAATCCTTGCTTGGAAAAATCTTGTAGTGAGTGGATAAAAGACTGACTGATCTCTCTCTTAGGACTTGGGCCTGGGCTGGCCTGGGCTGGCCTGAGCCAGCCTATCATTTTTCTCTATTTTTCCTTTTTTTTCTCTCTCTCCCTTTCTTTAATTCCTCATTTGTATTAATTAAAATCTCCATAAAACCCAGTTGACTTGGGTATATTTCATATTTGGGAATTTTTCCCTGGCAACCACTTTATATTTGATTTAAAAACAAGATATTATCTTAAAAAACATATTTTCTGACGTCACAATTTAAGCCATCCTCTCTTTTATCTGCCACAGTTTACAACTCCCACTATTTTAATCATTACAGAGCCCAGCACAGAAGTTGTAGAATTGAGATCTGAAGAAAGCTTTCCTATATTCCTTTCAGCAGAGAAGCTTCCCCTGGAGTTCCAGAGAGCCCTCTTCCCCCTCTTCTGCTGCTGCCTGGCGCTCCCAGCCCTCCCTAAACTGGCCTACTCTTCTGACAGTGGCCTGTGGGCTGTTCCACAAACAAGACCCTCTGTCTCTTGGCGCCGGACAAGGGATGCTCTCCTGCCTTGGCTCTCACGACCGCCTTCGCTGGCTCCCTTTAAGTCCCCATGAAAATCCCACCTTCTCCAGAGCACCTTCCCCAAGCCCCCCATTTCCAGGGCTTTCCCTCTCTTACTTATCTCATGCCCTAACTTGCCGTTTGTCCCCACTATGACTTGTTTGCCTGTTGTCTCTCCCTCTGGAGGAGAAGCTCCGTGAGGGCAGGGACTGTCTTCTGCCTCAGCCCAGAGTCTGGCAGGGAGCAGGCTGAGCAAGACAACGCACCAGGGGGTTCTTGGAACCCTGGGGACGGAGGCAGCCTCCAAAACTCTGGAGTGGCTCCAACCCAGATTCAAATGTCATTTGGAGAAGCCCTCTCTGTGTGACCCTGGACCAGTCACTTATCGTCCCCCCCCCCCCCAGCTGTCTTGCCTTTACCTTCTCTTGCCTTGGAACCCATACACAGAAGTGATTCTGGAAGTACCTGACAAAGAATGGACACCACCCACTGTAAAAAGGAGCTCCCTGCGGCCTCCTGCACCGCCCTGTTGAGGCCGGACGCTTTGCCTCTCTTGGAGCGCCGCCTCCTTCTTTTTCTGCAGAGCCTCTAGCCAGGCTCCCCAAGCCGGTCACAGGCTGCAAGACTTTGGGTTGGTTCCCATGAGATTCTACCTCCCCGCAGGAATGGAGGCCAGGCCGCTGTCATCCAGTTGGCTACCAGCCAGGATCCAAAGAGCCTGCTCTTGTCTCCCCTCCCGGCTGGCATCCCCCCCCCCCCCCCCGAGCTCTGGGCTACCCCAGCTCCTGCTGCTCTGCTTTGCCTCATCTTGAATCAGTGACGCAGCCTTTATGGCCTTTTCCATGGTACTTGTGTCCTAGCTCAGGCACCCTCTGTGCTGCTCCTTCCTCACTGGGGGGTCCCCTGCACACGTGACACATGTGACACACATGACACACGTGACACAGAAACCTGGACACGAGTTATTGCTACAAATGCAAACAGTGAGGAGCTGGCGCCGAGTCTAGAGGCTCACCCCCTGCAGCCCTCGTATCACCCCGACACCGCAGGATGGCCGAAGCTTTCATCCGTCCTTAAACCACTCACCATCCTCTCCCGAAGGACAGCGCTGGCCCCAGCCTTGTCCCAAGCTAAGGAGATCCTCCTGGGGCTCTCCCAGCCCCTGCAGACAGAGAATGAAGGGAGGCTGGCCGGTGGCTCCTCAGAAGTGACCCTGGCTCTCTCTTCAGGGATCCCCGCCTTCTTTAGCCATCATTGGGAATGTTCCCTGGAAGCCATCGGGCCCCCCTGGCCTGGGTGTGTGTGTGTGTGCATGTGTGTGTGTGCGTGTGTGTGCATGCGTGTGTGCAAAACCCAGGCCTTCTGCCCTCGTCCAATGAACCAGAGGATGGAGTTCCTCTGGACCAGGGCTCTGATTGGCCCCAGACCCTCCTCTTCCCTCTTGCCCCTTGGCACTTAGCCACCTGGCCTTCTCCAGGGGCCGTGACGAAGAGCTCTGAAGCTCAGAATAGCCTGCAGCGCAGCCAGGCCCAGAGCCCTTCTCCTTCTGCTTCTTACACAGATGCCAGTGTAAACCGACTGCTGAAAACAAGCCCTTCCTGGACTCGAGCCTGTCCACGTGAACCGCCTGCCTGGGCTCCCTCCCTCCTGCCTCACGGATCGCTCTGGGCACCAGCCCCCCGAAGGCAGGGATTGAAGACGCCTCAGAATCTCGTGTCAAGTGGAGGGAAGGGAGGGGAACAGGCCCTGCTGGTTCACTGCCCTGCTGGCACTGGGCCGAGCTAGCACTTGCATTCTCACAACCATCCTGTGCCTCTGTGGGCAGCGAGGTGGCTCGGAGGATAGGGCTGGGCCTAGAGTCAGCAAGACCTGAGCTCAAATGCCACCTCCCACTAATTTCAAATATTACAATTTTTACAGTTTGGCTGACCAGTTAAGGTTTAACAAGTCCCCACAAAAATTTCCTGAATTTTATTGCCTCTTACTCTACTTCCTCCTCACTCAGTCAGTCCTTTTAATAGCTAACTCGGGTTAAAGACACAATTGCTAGAACAGGTGAGTATAAAACACTTTTTCTCTCTTCTCTTTTCTCCTTAAGTTAAATAGGAATCAGCAGATTTTTCTTTTTACCCTTAAGGGGACAGCTGGGTGGCTCAGTGGATTGAGAGCTAGGCCTAGAAATGGAAGGTCCTAGGTTCAAAATCTGACCTCAGATACTTCCCAGCTGTGTGACTCTGATAGCTATATAGATAGCTAAATCTAATTAGCTGACCCTTGTTGATTAGCAGCAAGGAAATTCTGGGAAAAAGAGCCCTTGCTTCGATCTCTCACAACAAAAACAGCTAGACCACCAGAGTAAAGGTAGTGAGCCAACGTAAAGCCCATTTTCCTACTTTCCAGCCTCTCTAGTTTAAAAAAAAAAAAGCTTTGCTCAAGGAGAATAGCACGTGGTCCTAGCAGTTTTAGCCTGAAGGCTAAAGAAGGATTGATTGGGGACTTCCGGTCAAGATGGCGGCTTAGAGAAAGCTAAAGTTCAGATCTCGGGAAACCCTTCCCTACCGAACTCAAACTATATGCTCCTAAGGCACTGAAATTCAAAACAAACAACAGCATAGACCCTGGGAATCCTCCTCCTGGACCTGGACCTGGATCAAAATGTACGCCCCCCCCCCAAAAGCCATAACATGAGATCACTCAGACCTAAGGGGTACGCAGAAGGAAGGTCCCAGGACCCATCCCCCCAACCCAGAGAGCTGAGTCCGAGGCAGCAGAGGGAACCTGAGATCCTCAGAGCCAGCTATCCTGAAGGCCTCTTCCTGAAAACAACCTGACCCAGTTGAGGGGGCACCCAGACAACAGGGAAATAGAGAGAGAGGGGGAGCCTGTAACCCCCTGACCAGATCCTTCCATCTGAGTCTCACCGAAGGTCCCTGCCTCAGGGCATACTCAGTCCGAGGTTAATCCTATCAGGAGCCTTCTGTGTTCCAGGCAGCCACAGCCCCCCCGCACCCCTCAGAGAGCAGGGTCGTCTGAAACAACAGCAACCCTCAGGGCTGACAAAAGGGCCTCAGAGCTGAAGGCCTCATCCTGAAAACAACCTGACCCAGTCGCGGGGGCACCCAGACAGCAGGGAAACAGAAAGAGACAGGGGAGCCTGCAGCCCCCTGGCCGGATCCTTCCATCCGAGTCTCAAGGTCCCTGCCTCAAAGCATACTCAGTTCAACCCAGAGAAAGTTAATCTTATCAGGAGCCCTCAGAGTTCCGGGAAGCCACGGCCCCTCCCACCTCAGAGTGTGGGCTCTCCTGGCCAGCTAAGGCACAGAAACGAACACCCCGAGGAAAGGGCCGAGCCAGGCTCAGAGCATGGAAGTAAGGCAACAGAGAAGCATCGGGAGGGAACTGAGGAGGGCAGTAACATGGAAACACCAACAAATCCTGGCTTCCCTGGGAAGACAGAACAACAACTGCATAGAACGGACAATCTGCCTAGGGCTAAAACCTCTGAACACCAGACAGAGATAAGAAAAGCTAGTCCTCCCCACTCAGATAGAGATGCAAACTCCACAGAAGCACAAAACCCCAAAATTCCAAAAAAAAGAAAAAAACAAGAAGAAGGGGGCAACTTTGGACACATTTTATGGAGCAAAAATACAAAATACAGAGGAGATAGAAGAGGAAACACAAGCAAATGCTCCAAAACCTTCCAAAGGAAATGGAAACTCTCCACAAACCCATGAAGAATTTGAATCAGAAAGGAGCAAAAAGATGGAAGCCTTCTGGGAGGAAAAGTGGGAAATAATGCAAAAGAAATTCACACATCTACAAAATCTGTTTGACCAAACTGAAAAGGAAGACCAGGCTTTAAAAGTCAGAATTAGGCAACTCGAAGACAACGAGCAGGTAAAAGAGCAAGAATCAATAAAGCAAAGCCAAAGATCAAGAAATTAGAAGAGAACATAAAATATCTCACTGACAAGGTGACAGACTTGGAAAATAGAGGAAGAAGAGATAATTTAAGAATAATTGGACTTCCAGAAAAGCCAGAAATAAACAGCAAACTCGACATCGTAATACAAGATATAATCAAAGAAAATTGCACAGAGATTCTAGAACAAGGGGGCAATACAGCCACTGACAGAGTTCACAGAACATTCTCTACACTAAATCCCCAAAAGACAACTCCCAGGAATGTAATTGCCAAATTCCAAAGCTTTCAAACAAAAGAAAAAATTCTACAAGAAGCCAGAAAAAGACAATTTAGATATAAAGGAATGCCAATCAGGGTCACACAAGACCTTGCAAGTTCCACTCTGAATGATCGTAAGGCATGGAACATGATTTTCAGAAAGGCAAGAGAGCTGGGTCTTCAACCAAGAATCAGCTATCCAGCAAAACTGACTATATACTTCCAAGGGAAAGTATGGGCATTCAACAAAATAGAAGATTTCCAAGTTTTTGCAAAGAAAGGACCCGAGCTCTATGGAAAGTTCAATATCGAAAAACAAAGCATGGAATACGTGAAAAGGGAAATATGAAGGAAAGGGAAAAGGAGAAAAATGTTATCTTCTTCTTTTACCCAAACTCTCTTCTATAAGGACTACATTTATATCAATCTATGTATACTAACATGTGGGGAAAATGTAATGTGTAAATTGGGGGAAAAGAAAGACTAAATAGAATAATCTTTTTCACACAAAGATTCACATGGGAAGGGGAGGGGAAGAATACTCCTATAAGAAGGAAAGGAAGAGAGTTTTTACTTAAACCTTACTCTCAGGGAAATCAACTCTGAGAGGGAAGAACATCCAGATCCATTGGGATCGTGAATTCTATCTTACCCAACAAGGGAAGGGAGAAGAGAAAACCAAGGGGGGAGGTGGGAGGGAACACAAAAAAGGGAGGGAAGAAGAGGGGGGAGGGGGAGGGAACAAAAAGGGAGGGACTAGAAATGGAAACATATCAAGGGAGGGGACAAGGGGGACTGATTTAAAGTAAATCACTGGACTAAAAGGTAGAGCTGAAAAAGAAAGGTTAGAATTAGGGAAGGATATCAAAATGCCAGGGAGTCCACCAGTGACAGTCATAACTTTGAACGTGAATGGGATGAATTCACCCATAAAACGTAGACGAATAGCAGAATAGATTAGAATCCAAAACCCTACCACATGTTGTCTTCAAGAAACACACATGAGGTGGGTTGACACCCACAGGGTCAGAATTAAAGGATGGAGTAAGACCTTCTGGGCCTCAACTGACAGAAAGAAGGCAGGAGTTGCAATCATGATATCTGATAAAGCCAAAGCAAAAATAGACCTGATCAAAAGGGATAGGGAAGGTAATTATATTTTGTTAAAAGGGACTTTAGATAATGAGGAAATATCACTAATCAACATGTATGCACCAAATAATATAGCACCCAAATTTCTAATGGAGAAACTAGGAGAATTGAAGGAAGAAATAGACAATAAAACCATACTAGTGGGAGACTTAAACCAACCATTATCAAATTTAGATAAATCAAATAAAAAAAATAAATAAGAAAGAGGTAAAAGAAGTGAATGAAATCTTAGAAAAATTAGAAGTAATAGACATATGGAGAAAAATAAATAGGGATAAAAAGGAATACACCTTCTTCTCAGCACCACATGGCTCATTCACAAAGATTGACCATACATTAGGTCACAGAAACATGGCACACAAATGCAGAAAAGCAGAAATAATAAATGCAGCCTTCTCAGATCACAAGGTAATAAAAATAATGATCAGTAATGGTACATGGAAAACCAAATCAAAAACTAATTGGAAATTAAACAATATGATACTCCAAAATCGTTTAGTGAGAGAAGAAATCATAGACTCAATAAATAATTTCACCGAGGAAAATTACAATGGCGAGACATCCTTTCAAACCTTTTGGGATGCAGCCAAAGCGGTAATCAGAGGTAAATTCATATCCCTGAATGCTTATATTAACAAACTAGGGAGAGCAGAGATCAATCAATTGGAAATGCAAATGAAAAAACTCGAAAGCGATAAAATTAAAACCCCCCAGCAGAAAACCAAACTAGAAATCCTAAAAATTAAGGGAGAAATTAATAAAATCGAAAGTGATAGAACTATTGATTTAATAAATAAGACAAGAAGCTGGTACTTTGAAAAAACAAACAAAATAGACAAAGTACTGGTCAATCTAATTAAAGAAAGGAAAGAAGAAAAGCAAATTAACAGCATCAAAGATGAAAGGGGGGACATCACCTCCAATGTAGAGGAAATTAAGGCAATCATTAAAAATTACTTTGCCCCATTATATGGCAATAAATACACCAATTTTGGTAATATGGATGAATATATACAAAAATACAAACTGCCTAGACTAACAGAAGAAGAAATAGAATTCTTAAATAATCCCATATCAGAAAATGAAATCCAACAGGCCATCAAAGAACTTCCTAAGAAAAAATCCCCAGGACCCGATGGATTCACCAGTGAATTCTATCAAACATTCAGAGAACAGTTAATCCCAATACTATACAAACTATTTGACATAATAAGCAAAGAGGGAGTTCTACCAAACTCCTTTTATGACACAAACATGGGACTGATTCCAAAACCAGGCAGGTCAAAAACAGAGAAAGAAACTATAGACCAATCTCCCTAATGAATATAGATGGAAAAATCTTAAATAGGATACTAGCAAAAAGACTCCAGCAAGTGATCAGAAGGGTAATCCACCATGATCAATTAGGATTTATACCAGGGATGCAGGGCTGGTTCAATATTAGGAAAACCATCCACATAATTGACCACATCAACAAGCAAACAAACAAGAATCACATGAATATCTCAATAGACGCAGAAAAAGCATTTGATAAAAATACAACACCCGTTCCTATTAAAAACACTAGAAAGCATAGGAATAGAAGGGTCGTTCCCAAAAATAATAAACAGTATATATCTAAAACCATCAGCTAATATCATCTGCAATGGGGATAAACTAGAGGCATTCCCAATAAGATCAGGAGTGAAACAAGGATTCCCATTATCACCTCTACTATTTGACATTGTACTAGAAACACTAGCAGTAGCAATTAGAGAAGAAAAAGAAATTGAAGGCATCAAAATAGGCAAGGAGGAGACCAAGTTATCACTCTTTGCAGATGACATGATGGTCTACTTAAAGAATCCTAGAGATTCAACCAAAAAGCTAATTGAAATAATCAACAACTTTAGCAAAGTTGCAGGATACAAAATAAACCTACATAAGTCATCAGCATTTGTATATATCTCCAACACAGCTCAGCAGCACGAACTAGAAAGAGAAATCCCATTCAAAATCACCTTAGACAAAATAAAATACCTAGGAATCTATCTCCCGAGACAAACACAGGAACTGTATGAACGCAACTACAAAACACTCTCCACACAACTAAAACTAGACTTGAGCAATTGGAAAAACATTAACTGCTCATGGATAGGACGAGCCAATATAATAAAAATGAACATCCTACCCAAACTTATTTATCTATTTAGTGCCATACTCATGGAACTCCCAAAATATTTCTTTACTGATTTAAAAAAAAAAACTATAACAAAGATCATTTGGAATGACAAAAGATCAAGGATATCCAGGGAAATAATGAAAAAAAACCACAAATGATGGGGGCCTTGCAGTCCCAGACTTTAAACTATATTACAAAGCAGCTGTCATCAAAACAATTTGGTAGTGGATAAGAGACAGAAAGGAGGATCAGTGGAATAGACTGGGGGCAAGAGACCTCAGCAAGACAGTATACGATAAACCCAAAGATCCCAGGTTTTGGGACAAAAATCCACTATTCGATAAAAACTGCTGGGAAAATTGGAAGACAGTGTGGGAGAGATTAGGAATTGATCAACACCTCACACCCTATACCAAGATAAATTCAAAATGGGTGAATGACTTAAACATGAAGAAGGAAACCATACGTAAATTGGGTAAACACAGAATAGCATACATGTCAGACCTTTGGGAGGGGAAAGACTTTAAAACCAAGCAAGACATAGAAAGAGTCACAAAATGTAAAATAAATAATTTCGACTACATCAAATTAAAAAGCGTTTGTACAAACAAAACCAATGTAACTAAAATCAGAAGGGAAACAACAAATTGGAAAAAAATCTTCATAAAAACCTCTGACAAAGGTTTAATTACTCAAATTTATAAAGAGCTAAATCTATTGTACAAAAATCCAAGCCATTCTCCAATTGACAAATGGGCAAGGGACATGGATAGGCAGTTCTCAGATAAAGAAATCAAAACTATTAATAAGCACATGAAGAAGTGTTCTAAATCTCTTATAATCAGAGAGATGCAAATCAAAACAACTCTGAAGTATCACCTCACACCTAACAGATTGGCAAACATGATAACAAAGGAAACTAATAAATGCTGGAGGGGATGTGGCAAAGTAGGGACATTAATTCATTGCTGGTGGAGTTGTGAACTGATCCAACCATTCTGGAGGGCAATTTGGAACTATGCCCAAAGGGTGGTAAAAGAATGTCTACCCTTTGATCCAGCCATAGTACTGCTGGGTTTATACCCCAAAGAGATAATGGACAAAAAGACTTGTACAAAAATATTCATAGCTGCGCTCTTTGTGGTGGCCAAAAATTGGAAAACGAGGGGATGCCCTTCAATCGGGGAATGGCTGAACACATTGTAGTATCTGATGTTGATGGAATACTATTGTGCAAAAAGGAATAATAAAGTGGAGGAATTCCATGGAGACTGGAACGACCTCCAGGAAGTGATGCAGAGCGAGAGGAGCAGAACCAGGAGAACATTGTACACAGAGACTAATACACTGTGGTATAATCGAACGTAATGGACTTCTCCATTAATAGCGGTGTAATGTCCTTGAACAATCTGCAGGGATCTAGGAGAACAAACACTATTCATAAGCAGAGGACAAACTGTGGGAGTGGAAACAACGAGGAAAAGCAAATGCCTGACTACAGCGGTTGAGGGGACATAACAGAGGAGAGACTCTAAACGAACACTCTAATGCAAATACTAACAACATGACAATGGGTTCGAATCAAGAACACATGTAATACCCAGTGGAATCACGCATCAGCTATGGGGGGTGGGGGGAGGAGGAAAAGAAAATGATCTTTGTCTTTAATGAATAATGCCTGGAAATGATCAAATAAAATATTATTAAAAAAAAAAAAGAAGGATCGATCACTTGGGACGTCTCCCATACACACTTTTGAAAAGAAGGAGTTAGGGTTAGGGAAAATTTGTTAGATAAATTTTTGACAAAGAGAGAAAAAAAATAATGTCATCTCTCTGGCTAATCAGAAAAGAGGTAAAGGAGCAGACCATTGGCCAACTATAGATCCACACTGGAACCCCAATGTTGCACAAGATCACACAAAACTAGCCCTGGCCAGAGAAGTGTAAACCTCAAAATTTTTCACACTTATGAATGTTAGGGGTTTCCCCATTGGGGTATCTTCTACTTAAAAAAAAAATTCCCTAGCAGATGGTGAGAACTCTACTTGAGTGTGGGGGCTCCTAGCTATGGGAGTGTCCCTGCTCCACCCTACTTAGAACTGCTTGCTAAACAATATAAGTACTTTGATCTATGCTTATGGAAGGGACAGGAAGTTCTTTGAGTCATGACTGTTTTAGAATTGATACAATGGGATACTAAGTACCTATAAAAGTGGGGCAACTTGTAAACTACTTAAACCTAAAAGGGTGATAACTTATTCAGAGGTTTTTTCTAATGAAATTTGTCGACACAGCAGCATTTTTTCCTGACTTACTAAAGAGATTAAAACTACTCAGCTGTGAATTCAAAATGGGTGGCCCTTTAGAAACATCTACAGTGATTGGTAGATGTAAGGACTTAGGGGAGGTGACAGAGGAGATTTTGCCCTTAAAAATAAGAGTTTGGAGCTCATTCAGGGATCTGGATTCTGATTCTCATTCTGAAGGAGAGCTCCTTGAGGAGCTCCTCTGAAGGGCTCTGTCCTCTGGGGTAGAAACTCTGAAGGCTCTTGAGAGAGGTCATTTGAAACAATCTTTGGCTGGAAGACTCTTTGAGGGAGGACACTGGCCTGGTGTCACTAGTATCCTTGTTTATTCAGACCTTGTGGTGAGTGTTAAAAAACTGACTGATTTCTCTTTTAAGACTCAGGGCTAGGCCATATTGGCTTGAGGCCCTTCATACTTATTCCTTTCTTACTCTCTCTTTCTTTCTTTGATTACTCATTGTATTGTTAATTAAAATCTCTATAAAACCCAATTGACTTGGGTATTTGAATAATTGGGAATATTTCCCTGGCGACCACCTTATATTTGATTTTAAACCCAAGACACTGTAGTGAAACATATTTCTGTGGTCAAATTTACTCACCCTCTCTTATATCTATCACAATTTATATCTTCCACTATTTTAATCACTACAGTTTAAGACCTCAACCATTTTAAATCTCACAGAAGCATTATTGAAAGCCATGAGAGATTGCTCTGATAGACCTGAAACATGGGAAAAAATTGAACTGTCCCAACAGGAAATTGATGAGACCCCCTCCCAATTTATGGACAGACTTACTGAAGTAGGAAATACATATATGGACTTTGATTTGACCAGAGCAAGGGACATTAAACATATACGCAGGCATTCGTTAAGAATTGTTGTTCAGAAGTAAAGGACTACTTTAAAACTAGCTGTCCTAATTGGGACTCTATGGACCTCGAAGAACTAAGGAAAGTAGCAAGCTATGTCTATAAGGATCAAGCAAAAAGACCTGAGACTCACAATAAGCCAGTGAATGACTTAATGAAAGAAATTGAAAGGATACAGGAACAATTGAAAAATAAGGGTGAGACCCTAGCCCCTTTGCAGGAATCCACAGATAAATCATTAACATGCTCTTTAATATGCTCTTTCTGTGGGAAGAGAGGCCATGCAATGATGGTCTGTAGGAGCTGGCTACGGGAAAAAAGAAATAATATCAACTTTAGGAATAATAACTATAGGAACCGTAATGCCAATCAAAATAATGACAATGCTCCAAATGCAGAAAATGACAATACCCAACACAATGCCCAACAACAATACATAAAAAATGGAGCTTGACCACACTACACTCAAGGTGAATATCCCCAACAGCGTGGAAGATCCCAAAAAACTGCCCAAGCATCTTCATGAAGGTGTGAAGGGGGAGGAGAGTGAGGGCCTTGGAATCAAAGAATGAAATCTTTGATTTTCTAGACCCTGATATTTTAATGCTAATAATCCCTATACCCCCCCCCCCCAAATAGTAAGGAACCTCATGTCACTTTAAAGGTGGGAAATTCATACTATGATTGTCTTTTGGACACTGAAGCATCTAGGTCAAAGAGCCTCCCACCTTTGAAATACCAAAAGATATGCAGGAGTCTCTTTGGGCCACATCTTCTACTGATGTAGGCTTACTTAAATCAGCTGTTCCTTAAATCCAGCCCACCTCCTTCCATTCCTCAGTATCCTCTCACAAAGGAGGCAACAGAGGGCATTACCCCAATAATAAACTCATTAATTGACCAGAGATTAATAATCCTTTGTAAATCTGAATATAACACACCCATCCTACCTGTTAAAAAATGAAAAAGGGGGCCCGATGGCAAGCACCTCTATAGATTCATACAGGATTTGAGGGCTGTGAACAATCACATTATAAAGAGACACTCCATAGTTTCCAACATTAATACTGTTATTTCCTCTATTCCTAGCACAGCTACATACTTTACAGTAGTAGACTTGTGTTCAGCTTTCTTTTCCATACCTATACATGAGAACTCCAGGCATATTTTTGCTTTCTCCTGGAAGAGCTCCCAATATTCATGGAGTCGTCTGCCACAAAGTTATGTAGAAAGCTCGAGCTTATTTGTACAAATTTTGAGCCAAGATACAGATAATACAAAATTTAAAAACAGCAAATTAATAAAATACGTAGATGATCTACTCATGGCTTCCACAGATGCAGAAGCATGTCAGGAAGATAGTAAACACCTTCTTTTGGAATTGTACAAAAGAGGGCATAAAATCTCGAAGGATAAAGTTCAGTGGTGTCTCCCCAAAGTAGAATATTTGGGGTTCATTCTGACAGCTGGTGCCCTTTCTATTTCTCCCAAGCAAATTGAAAATATTCAAAAATTGAGTGCTCCTACCACTAAGAAACAGGTAAGAGCAATTCTGGGAGCAAAAGGGTTTTGCAGACAATGGATCCCTTGCTATGGGGAAATTACCAAGCCCCTTATAGCACTAATAAGAGATTGAGTCCCTGAACCACTTTTAAGTGTTTACTAGTTTACTAGAGTCAGAATACCTGTCAGCTCTGTCAGACCTGAAACAGGCTATCCTGTTTGCACCTACTCTAGGCATCCCAGATCACAACAAGCCATTTACTTTGTATGTACATGAGTGAAGAGGAGTGGCTTCAGGTGTTTTAAGTCAGACTTTGGGGTCTTCTCAGCACCCTGTTGCTTATTATTCAGCCCAGCTGGACCCAATACCTTCAGGAGCACCACCATGTCTTAGAGGTGTGGCTTCTACAGCTTTACTAGTGACAAAGACCGTTGATCTAGTATTAGGATGCCCATTAACAATTATGTGCCCACATGAGGTAGAAGCATTGTTGCTAAGGCAGAGAACACAGGCATTTTCTGATCAGCGAATTATAAGATATGATTTAATAACCTTGTTAAACAATGAAAATATTACTCTAAAAAGTTATACAACTCTTAACCCTGCCACCTTGTTTCCAGATTTACCAACTTCAAGAGAACCATTACACAGTTGTGAAACACTAGTGTCCATGGCAGAAAATCCTCGAAATGATCTCTTGGACACTCCCTTAAACAACTCAGACCTGGTCCTTTTTACTGATGGTTCTTCTTTTATGAGGGATGGCATATACTACACTGGAGCTGCTGTAGTCACAGAATTTTCCACTGAGTGGTCAGCTTCGCTACCCTCTAACATTAGCGCTCAAGGGGCAGAACTCATAGCTCTAAAACATGCCTGTATAATTGCCAAGGGTAAAAAGGCAACAATTTATATGGATTCTAGATATGCTTTTGGCATTTGTCACTCAGTCAGGATGCTATGGTTCCAGAGAGGATTTTTAACCTCAGTTGGAAAATCCATAGCTAATGCAGAAATTATTAATGAAGTTCTTTCTGCTCTCCAGCTGCCTGAAGTCCTAGCTGTAGTTCATTGCTCTGCCCATACAGGTGGCTCAGACCCTGTCTCTAAGGGAAATGACTGAGCAGATGCTGCTGCAAAGCTAGCAGCCATAGAAGAGCCTGGATTAATTTTAACATTAACAACCACTGATGACTTAAATTTATCACTTTCCTATAACGAAAAGGAAGTGGAAAAATGGAAACAAAAATTCAAAGCAAAACAGATCAATGGGGTATGGGTGTCATCTGAAGGAAAACCCCTGCTCCCTAGAAGTTTCTATCACCAAATTTTCTAATCTGTTCATAAAAATGGCCACTTTGGTACCCAGGACATCGTGGACTCTGTTAAGAGAGTATGGATAGCCCCTACCATAGCCTCTAAAGTGTGTTCAGCCTGTTTTACCTGCCAAGCATATAACCAACACGCCTTTCATGGAAAAACCTTTGGTGGGCATCCTCTGGCTTACACACCTTTTGAGCACCTGCAGATAGATTTTATAACAATGCCAAAGGCTGGACAATATAAATTGTGTCTAATCATAGTAGACCAACTGACCAGATGGCCAGAAGCATTTCCTACAGCCCAAGCTACATTGGCTTTCGTTGCTACAGTGCTTTTAAAAGAAATTATTCCTCGCTTTGGCCTGCCAGCACATATTGATTCTGATAGGGGGAGTCATTTTACTGATTCTATTCTAAATCTATTCTCTTGCTTGGGGATAACTCCAAAATTCTATGTTCCATATCATCCCCAGAGCTCAGGCCAAGTTGAAAGGATGAATAAAGAACTTAAAACTATGATTGGCAAATTATGCACTGAGACACATTTAAAATGGCTTGAAATTCTCCCTCTGGCCCTATTTTATCTTAGAAGCAGGCCTAGAGGAGACCTACACATCTCACCATTTGAGATGCTTTTTGGACATCCGCCTATACTGGCTAAGCCTTTCTCCCCGGCATATACATCGCTATTAGGGGGAGATACTACTATTGTTTCCTATATACAGGAATTACAGCAAACTGCGTGAACTACATGAATGTGAAGCTGCAATACAAGCCGGACCACCAGACTTCTCACTTCATGACCTGAACCCAGGAGACAACATATATATATATATATATATATATATATATATATATATATAAAAGAACTTCCAGCATAAAATACGGGAGTAACTCAGCCTTCCTGGGAAGGACCATTCCAAATATTGTTAACTATTCCAACATATAAAGGTTGGAGAGAAGGACTCTTGGATTCATTGCTCACATGTAAAGAGAGCA
Organism: Monodelphis domestica; assembly: GCF_027887165.1. Taxonomy (NCBI): domain Eukaryota; kingdom Metazoa; phylum Chordata; class Mammalia; order Didelphimorphia; family Didelphidae; genus Monodelphis; species Monodelphis domestica. The sequence continues at coordinate 19,359,744 of NC_077233.1, forward strand.
TCTTCTATGGAGACTGATTAACTTTATCCTCTACATGCATTGGAGATAATTACCCATTGATAAGTGGAAGTTTGGGTTTTTTTTAACACACTGAATTCCTAAATTTATTTTTTTCCCTTTTCTCTTTTTCCTTATTTTATTATTTTTTCTTTTTTCATTAAAATATTTTATTTTTCCCTTTTCTCATTTCTATGTACTCAAGGTACATACAACCAATATTAATTTTTATTCTACGATAAGTTTAAATATATAAACTTGCTATATTATTAATACATACCCAAACAGTTTTAGACTGTGGGGACCTGCCATTTATTGATAATTGTTATTGGACTGTGATTAGTGCTTATGTCTGATTCTAGGAAATGGTTTCAAAAAGGGGCATAGACTTAACCTGAATAGTGCCAAAAGAAGAAGAAGAAGAAGAAGAAGAAGAAGAAGAAGAAGAAGAAGAAACCAATCCAGGTAGGAATGATGCACTTCTAAGCCAATACAAATGACTTGAACAGAGTGTGGGACTCGAGGTTGTGATGCTTGACATACGTTAAGACATAGGCCTTCCTTGTATCCACACTCTTTATCAAAATACTTACAGACAAGGATCAAAGGTTGGCTATCATCCTGGATTCCTCTATCCCTGAGAATGAAGATAAAATCAGACCAGGGAATGACACTTCCCTATCAAAATAAAAATCTGATCCTTTTTTCTTTCCTGTAGTATGGCAACTTCCTGTAGCCTTGGCTGCAAATGGTAAGTGAAATATTACTGCATTCTGCCCTACAGACTTGTAGGATTAGAAATTACTTTACTGGACCCTAATATAGGGGCCTGTGAGAAATTTATTCTTGCTTTCTCAAAATTTTGTATACATAGATTTTTGATATTTTGATACTGATTTTGAATTCTTCTTTTAAAAAAAAAATATATATATATAAAGGATTTAATTTTTCTTTCATTAATTTTTTCTTTTCTTTTTTTAAATTTTGTTTTCATTTTTGTTTTTGTTTTTCTTTTGAATTAACACACACACCCCCATAACTAAACCTTGCATCCTCAGCTGGACTGGGTGTTTTTTCAACACTTTCTTCAGGGGGGATAGTATTTTCATAAAATTCAAGATTTAAATTTGTTTGAGATAGATCTTTAGAGAAGAAGCTTGCTAACTAACTGAATTCAGAGAATGAACTGTTTGCAGAATGATATCTAAACCCTTACACTACAGGAAGATCCCAGAATGAACCTTGGGGTGCAGTTGATTGAAGTGAAAGTTGATTGAACATTTATTTTGAATGTACACTCTTATGCCAAAGGGGACTGCCCCCTAATTGGCTTTTGTCAATGCTCTCAGCAAAACACTGGTTTTGCTGTCTCTCTCTCTTCTCTATTTCCCCTTGTCTACAACTAACTATTGTAGTTTTCCTCTTAGAGGGTAAAATTTTGTATACACCTGCAGTTAGAATTTTTTGAGATGCAGGACACTTATGTTTAGTGATCAATTGGGGAGACTAGTCCCCCAATCATCATCAGGGGGATTGTGATTTTTAAATTTCCTCCATCTTGCTTGGTCTAGTACCCAAGAATGTGCATACCCACACTACACGGGCATGTGCTAGCTAATGACAAATCAGAAACAACTGACTTCCCCCCTGGGCTGCCCTAAGCCAAGCTTGAGCCACCATTGGCAGGTGTGAGGCGCAGGAAGTGAGGTAGAGAACAACCTTGGAGTTCGCTCACTTCCTGTGGACAAGGCTAGACTCAGTTGGATTCTGGATCTCAAGCTGGGAGGAGGCCCGCAGACAACTTTCCTTCAAATTGGTCATGTGAGTGAAAGGACTGATTTCCTTCCTTGCCTTGGCTCCCCAAGGCCTAAAACTCCATCTGGCTCTGCCAGAAGGTTGAGTTAACCTCTTCCTTCTCTCCCTCTTTCTCTCCCTCTAATAATTTCTTACTCCCGTTGTAATTAAATTACCATAAAACTCCATTCTGACTTGAGTGTTTCATTAGGATTTTCATAAGTGAAATCCTTGGCGACCAATAATTAATATAATCAGTCTTTAAAAGAAATTTCAAATATTACAATTTTTACACACCTCAGCCCTGTGACCCTGGGAAAGTCACTTTACTCCTGTTTGCTTCAGTTTCTATATCTATAAAATGGGAATAACAACAGCACCTACTAAACAGAGCTATTGTGAGGACCAAATGAGTTAATAATTGTGAAAGACCTCGTTCACAGTAACACGTGTCCTATGGAAGTGTTAGCTATTCGTTATTATTATTTTATAACTGAGTAAACTGAGGTAGGGGGGGGTTTTGAACTTGGCAGAAATGGAAAAGAGCAAATGCTGGCATATAAATCCATGGCAAGGATTTCTCAAACATTTTCACACTATGCTACAAGTTGCACTTTTCTTAAAAGTACATTAATCCCAAACCAACTTGTTCATCTTTACAAAATGAATGATCAGAGGTTCATTCTTGTATGCATAAGTTATCTCCTGGGTAACAGGTATCACAGATGGCACCATAATTATAAATAACTTTAGGGGAAATCATAACATTATAAAAGACAGCTTCCCTCTGATAATATAAATAACTGGATAAAAGAGGAAATAGGTCTCCCTAATTCAAAATCAATATAATCAGAGTAACATTGAATGTAACTTTTGCTGGATCATACATTTCAATTCCTATCAGAATGTATACACAACTGGGCAAAAAGTCTCTTTTCCATATTTAAAAATCTCTTAGAAATTTGCTTAATTTGTTTTTAAATGATAATCATTTCATGGCAGTTCATTTCTAGATTTCTAACCTAAAAACTCTGTAATAATTTGAAACCATTTACTTTTCTGCTGGCTCAATATCAGTCAGTAATGTAATGAGGCTGTCAAAAATGTTCCTGTGATCTTGGGCTGATTAAGGGGCTCTGGAAAGGTGATAGTCCCCTGTACTCCACTCATCCTTCTTCATCTATATTGATGCCACCAATTTCTGAATGCCATAGTCCAGAACATGGACAAGCTGCAGATTATCTAAAGCAGGGAGAACAGGATGGTGAGGGGCCTTTGGTCCACCTCATATGAGGAATGCCTGAAAGAAGTGGGCACGTTTAGCCTGGAGAAGAGAAGGCTAAAGAGAGAGATAGGATAATTGTCTTCAAGTATTTGAAGGGCTGCCGTATGAAGTGGGCAACAGATTTATTCTCTTGGATCTGAATGTAGAAGCAGGAAAAAGAGAGAGAGAGAAGTTATAAAGGAGTAAATTCAGATGAGATCTCTTTTTAAAAAAACCTTTCTAAGTTTTTAGAAATACCTCAATATATGCTGCCATCAGGCACAGGCTAGATGACCTCTTCTTAGGTGGGTTATGTATTAGAGGTTCCTTCCATGTATGGATTAGACTAAAAGCCCACCGAGATCCCTTCCAACTGTCAGATTCCATGATCCTATAATTCTATAATTTGCAAAAGGTACCAACAAAAAGTATAGACTGAAAAGGCAAGAATGGACCATAGTATTGACTTGTGCAGTAATAATTAATTAAAGACTCTTTTACCCTTAGGGGCATTTAATTTACTACCAGTTATATTCTATAATCCCTCTCAAAATTAGGGCTTAGCTAAAAGGGTTTTTTAAGTAGTTATCAAAATGAGTTACATTTTAAAAACAAAATCCACAATTTTCCGAGGACTGATAACAATGTCAATCCTTGACCAAAATTTTATTTCAGGATCTTAGTCACATCCTAGGATAATCCACACTTGCTGTCATCTCTACAGAGGCAAACAGAAGTGGGTTATTTGTGTAGGCTTATAGCCTGATTTCCACTGGAAAAGAATCTGCAAAATAAACCCTTCCCCAAAAAAATGTAGAATGAAGTTATCCATTTTTGATACTAATCTAAACTCATGACAAAGAAGTTTACTGATATTAAGACAAATGACTGTTATTCTATCTATTTCATATTCCAACAAGAGTGAATACATGTGTATACTTCTTACAAGTCCAAGTTCCAGAAGTACTAGCATCTGCATGTCCTCCATGTCCTAGTGTGCTTACCAGGAATACGATCAGAAGCCAACTGCTGTTTTGCTTCGTGCACAAATATTTTCCAAATATGAAGCTATTTTTGCTACTTCAAAGAGGTAACAAAATCCAAAGAACTAGCCATCTAACAATCGACTACCATATTTACAATAGATGACTATCACAGCAATTACAGACTTGCTGCTAGTGTTTTAATGCAGAAGCAAAAATGGCATAAATTTCATGCTTAGGTACCTTACTCATTTCATTTTGAAGGAAGAATGATTTACCGCATTCTAGTCATTTCAGATATTTTCCAACAAGAGCAATACATTGATTTATCATGAGATAATGCTTAATTCACCCAATTTCCATTTCATATCACCAAACAGAAAGATCAGCTTTCATTTCTACAGAAATTGTTTTACAACAGATAGGACAACTAATTTAAACAGCTGTTTACACATTCAATATTTATGACAAGAATCTTGCATGACTGGCCTAAAGCAGCAGCGAGTTAGAAGGTTTAGCTCAGATGCTGCCTTAGAGTGATGGATGGCCTTAAAAAGCTTCTTGTTTGTTGATCAATCACATAAGAGAATGCAAGGATCAGGCCTGAAACTGCACTTCTAATATTTCCATATGTATGCAAAAATAGGTTGAGAAAAATGTACCATAAAACATAATGTGATACTTTTTTTTAAAGCCACTACTAAAGACAAATGGAAAGACAAAATGACTGGTAACACTTCAACTTTTCCCCAGGATACTCACTATACTAATATGACTTAATTTTTGGACCTCTAAAGTGCACTGTCATCTACTACTACAGCTGATATTTTGATACCGAGTCTGAGAATGATAGAATTTCCGAGTTGGAAGGTTCCTTGGCAGCCATTATTCAGGCCATGCCTTGAAAGGCCAGATTACGAACAAGCTGGAGAGATTCAGAGGGAAGCAGCCAGGGCGAGGTGGGGTCTAGAGACCCCTTGAAATGATGATCACTCAAATAAAGTTTGGTTTGGCCTAGGGAATGGGGACAGGGCTGGAACCACAGAAGAGCCTCTGTAATGGACTTTCAAGGCTGTCATGTGGAAGATGGAATTGGCTTGCTTCCCCTTGGTCATCGGCTTCACAGTTCATTAGATTCTTCAGATCTTTTCCACCCAAACAGTAGGTTAACAAGCCTTTCTCGTTTTGCACTTATTTATTTGATTAGTCCAAGTTTAGAACTTTATCTCTAGGATTCTTTTTCCTCTGGGTAGGTTTGCCTCACTGTTCTATGCTATCAAAATCCTTCTAGATCCTAATTCTGTCATCCAGCTCCCAACTTTTCCAGACTCATATCATTTGGCAAAAAGGAATCCCCACTACAAAGTACTGACAAGGAACCCATTTGGGCTCTCCACTCATGAAAAGAGGGGCGGCCCTACTAGATTTGGAGGCAGCCCAATTAGTTCACTTTTAGATCACTATATTGTAAGAAATTTTCTTTAGATCCAGCCTAAATTCACCTCTTAGCATCTTGTGCCCATTGCTCCATCTCTGCCTTCTGGAGCCACCACAACAAATCTAATCATCTTCTATATGAAAAGTCTGATGCAACAGCCAGAAAAGGTAACTAAGAGAGGAACAGTATCTGGACAGAGGGAGTAGTACACCATGTACTCTCCTTGAACAGACCACACATGAGCATTCTGTTCAGTTCTGGTCACTATGATTTAAGAAGGGCTCTGCCAACCTGGACAGCAGCAAGAGAAAAGAAACCAAGATGGTGAAGGGTTTGGAAGCTATGAGGTATGATGAGTTGTTGAAGGAACTGCTTATTTAGCTTGGAGAAGAGAAGACTTGGGGAAGGAGGCAAGGCCTATGAGAAGCCTTCCACTCTCTGAAGGGTTACTATTACGTGAAGAGTAAACTCCCTGAAGATAAGGACTCTTTCGTTGTTTTTGCATCTCCAGCACCCGACACAGGGTCAGGAACATAGCTGGTGCTTAAAAATGCTGACTGACTAGGAGAAAAGGGTAGCAACTGCAATGGGAAAATTGAGGGCAAGGAGGCATTTCCTAATAATTAGTTCTCCCTGGAAGTGAAATGGGGTGTTTCCGGAGGTGAACCCATTAAAAGTCTTCAAGCAAAGCCAGTTTGGCCATTTGGCCCATATGTTATCAATAATATATAAGGTTTTTGGTTTGTTTTGGATTTTTTAATATAGTGTTTTGCTGACCTGTTAATTTTTCCTCATCTTAAAAATCTTGTTAAAGGAATAGCTTCCTGGGAGTGTGAGGAGGGAAATCATGGTGACAAAAATCATATTGACAAAACTTACTTTTTTAAAAACGAAAATTATTTCAAATAATGCCTTTGGAAGATAGCAGCTTAGGAACAGCAAAAGCCCAAACCTCTCTGACTATCCTTCCATACCAATCTTTTATAAAGTGCTTCAAAAGAGAAATCCCAACCACAAGGAGCCACAAGACTCTCCTGCTGAACACAACCTGACAGGTAGGCAGAAAGAGTTGTTTTCCACAGTATAAGGGAAAGACCTGAAATAAGACTGGGCTCACTGAACCCCACTCCCCCACCTACTGTGCTGAAACCTGTGATTAGAGGCAGGATAACTGTGGCTACAACCACAGGGCTATAACCACAACGGAGCACCTCAGACCCACCATGTGAGGTTAAAGGCTCTGACAGTGTCTGGCAGGGAGGAACTGGGGGAAGGTGGGAGGGCATCTGGTTGGGCACACTCCATTTTCATGGCAGCTGGCTATGGTGAAGATTTGGCCTCAGGGCAGATTAGTACTAGCAGGTCAGCTCAATTGGTCTAATCCAGTTTGTCGAGAGAGGAGAGAGAAGACTGAAGATTCCCTCTAGGGCAGAGCAGCTCAAATGCCCTGTTCCAGTAAACCAAAGAGGGATGAGTTGACAGTCTATGAGAAAAAAAAAAAAGGAGGTAATAATTGAAAGCTTCTATGGAGATAAAGATCAAAGACAGAACAACACAGAATGAAGAAATCCAAGGAACTTCAAGCTTCAAAAAATCCAGGGAATTGCACTCAGGCTCTGGAAGATCTCAAAAAGGAATTTAAAAAATCAAATAAGGCAGGTTGAAGAAAAACTGGAAAAGAAAAACAACAGCTTAAACAGCAAAATAGGTCACCTTGAAACAGAGGTACATAAATTAAAATAAGAAAATACTGTCTTAACAGCCAGAACTGACCAACTGGAAAATAAGGCAAAAAAAGCCAAATAAGGCCTTTGCTTCACCATATTGGTTACTTTCCTAACATTTTATTGGTCAAATGTTCATTCGATAAATATCATTAACACAGATATTAATTTGCAGAGATTTTTGAAGCTTTTTCTCTCCTCAGCCTTAGCAGGTTTTTAGTTTCAGGTATTTCTTGACTTATAATAACTGTTGTTTAAGCATGGTCCTATAGAAAGCCAAGATGTTTGTACCCAAACTGAAATTACTGCATATTAGATATCCTGATATGCAAACTGCATGATATTTATAATTTATAAAACATGTAAAAACAAAAAGGCAATCAAAAGATATGTGCCAAGTGGAATTGATTTCTAGTTGTCTTAGGAATACACTCTAGATCCAGCAACTGAATATTTTCCCCATTTATCCATCTCTTCATCTTCTTTCAACCTTTCCTTATTCAAAAATATTTTTGTTTCTGACTACAGCCTCCCTAAGTTCACCAGCCCTTTTGACTATTCTTCCTTTTGTTGTTTCCCCTCTCCTTCTTGCTTTCCTTTGAGTAAGATGAGTTTCTTTAGCTAACTGCATGCAGATGTTATTCCTGTTCTGCATCAATTCCAACAAAAGTAAGATTCAAGCACTACCAACCAATCCCATTTTCCCTTTCACTGAATTGATTCTTACATGCCCCCTCATGTGAAATAATTTTCTCCTAATTTTTCTCTCCTATTCTCTTTTTCTACTGTATTCCTCTTTTTTATCCCATTTGTTTTGTTTTTATTGCTCTTTAAAATGAATTAATTATATTCTGTTATGTTCATTTGGGGGGAATATCATCTTACCACATTCAACTTACTCCCTGTTTGCAGGGAGCCTAAAATTCCCACTGGTTGACAAAGTCACAGTTTGGGAGATGCCCCCGCCCCCCAATGATCTCCCTCTGTAACTTCTCTCTCTCCTCAACTTCCCTTACTAATGAACTTGTTATTACTATCTCTTCCCCAATACAGGAGAAATAATATGAGAGGAAATACTTATCAGGTTAACACATATATATCCCACTTTAATCCCCCTAGATTATTACCCTAAAAAGATTGCATTCATAGAATTAAAGCCTAAAGATCATTACCCATTACCCCTCCTTTCTCTTTCAAGCACAGATACACTTCAAGATCCTATAATCAACACTGGCCAAATGCTTGAGCACCGTAATAAATCTTTCCTTACAGTTACCACACTGTGAATTTGTTTGGTGGACAGAAACCAGGCAACATTGCCAGGTGCTTTAAAGTACTACAAGAAAAACAGAACTTGTAAATTGAGGAAAACCCCAAATATGGTCTGTCATTAAATTGCCCTCTAACCTTGTGCCTAGCTATGAAATGTTTTGTTGCCCATCTGCTAAGTAATTGTGATTGATGGTGAAAGTTGAACAAAAGTAACGATTCTCCTAGGTCAAGGCTCCTAGGTCAAGGAGAACTAACCTCTAGATCAACCTTGTTTATGTCATTCATCTATAGCAACAATGTTTCATTGACCATCTCCTTAGGCGACACGTCTGTTAAGTTCCATGGAAACATATGTGTAGAAAACTAATTGTGTGCCAAAGAAGTATGTAATCACTAACCTATATAATAAACAAGCCTCTGTGCAGTGGCTTAACGCTATGTGACACCTACACATGTGGGACTGAGCACATAGTGTCTCTCATCTCCATTACTCGCCTGGATCATCACACTTAGACAGAGTACATTCTCACCCTCTGAGAGACAGTTAGTTCTCAAAGTACTGGCGCCCAAACCAAGGAAGCTCTGCCTAGGTAAACACTTTTCCCCCCAAAGCAAAAGGAACCCAGAGATAAGAAAGCACCCCTCAGACCTGGACAATCTCAATATCCTGCCCTCGAGAGGACTGCAGCCTCCTATTAGCTGAAAATAGTGGAGAGGATGGGGAATCCAGACCAAAGAACTTTTGAGAAGCTTAAAAAGGATCATGGGCCATAGTGAATCTAAAGAAAGAAAGCTATTTACTGAAATAATTCAGCACACCCCTTTAAAAAGGGATGAAAAAGCAAGCAGACCACGGCTGGCTGAGTTCTTGGAACTTGTTTAGGTCTATGGTCAGTGGTTCCCTGATGGAGGGACAACTAGTCTTGTGCAGACTTTTTTTAAACTGTCTGCAACTGAAAGGACACTTCGTTGTTCAAACAGAATTTTAGAGCTGGAGTCTGTGAAATTTCAATGTCAAATCCAGATCCTGATGAAGACAGACTCCCCAGGGGAGAGGAGGCTGTATTAGAAGGTGAGGCAGCTAGGTGTAACAATTCTCAGGTTAAGCAACCACCAGCAGCTCCTCCTTCTCCTCCTCTCCCACCTCCTCAGAGGAATTTTCCTCCACTTGGGGAAGGGGAGTGAATAGACGGAGGTGGAAGGTCCTCATTTTCCAACTTCGTGACCCTTGGGACTTTGGTTCTAGCAGGGAGGATCCCCTCTTTCAATCCCTTGTCCCTCGCCTTTTCAAATGTTTACACTCGAGGTTCTCCAGCCAAAACTTTTCTTCGCTTCTTACAATTTTTAAAGAGAGAGTACCTAGGAAACAACAAGGTGGATTTTTCATTCCCTCTCCCTTTTTCTTCCTCAAGATCTTGAGTAAACACCTTAATTCTTAAAAGCATGCTTCCCTTAGTCTGTGTTTAATGTTTGTTTTGTGTGTCTCTTTGTGAGTCTGCATTACAAGTCCTTGTCTCAGTGTCTTCTTAAGTGGGCATTAAGAAATTATGATCAGAGTCCTCCTGAAAGGAGGTAATTAATTTTGGCCTTTAAAGTTGACAGGATATTCCGTAAATCTTCCTCTTTCTTATTTTGGGAAGGACCCCCCAGGAAAAGAAAAAGGGATTGATTTGGAACACACAAAGGGAAATTTTATCCCATAAATTGGCTATTTCCTAAGATTTAATATTAAAAACTTACATATGTAACTTTGGAAAAAAGCTAGTTAGTCTGAAAATGTACCATGATATAGTGTGATTTTATGGTGATAAATGTGTATCAATCAAAGGTGAAAAGTTAGCTAAATTCGATTCTGCACAAAACCTATACTAGAGAAATGTTTATTGTCACTAAGAAATTTCAGAACTGTTTGAATGTAATTTATAGCCAACTTGACACCAAGAGGGAATTTTTCCTTTTCAAAGGCAAAAGACCATACAGGTTAATAATAATGTGCAAAATTCAGTCAAAGGTTATGGTATATTGTGGAGAATCTTTTCTAAGATTGAAATTTGGGGTTTTATATGGGATGTCTTTTGGTTACATGTACTACGTGTTAGCATTGAGATTTTAGAAGTTTAATTTGATAATCAATAAATGTGTATTTGCAGAGGTATTAAGAATTTGGTATATGACTTAAATTGGAATTTTTAATCAGTGTTGTACTTGATTGTACTGAGAAATTGTTTTTATCTATTTAAATATAATCTGTTATAATGTCATAATGAATATACACAAAATTTGTATGAATTTGTGCTGTGAAGAAAATTATTATGCAAACTACATATAATGCTATTGGCAAAGGAAATTTGATCAATCCAGAAATCAAGTAAGATTCATTATTAGGCTATTAAATATAGGTAAAAGGTAGTCAACTCTCCCCTATTTGTAGTAAGAGGAAAAAACTGAAGGTTTTATTCAGCTTGGAGCAGAAGTTTGAAAGGAAAACTGGAATCTTAAGGAAACATTGTTAGGGAACTTTAATCAAAGTCAATTTGGAAGTTGTTAAGTTTTTAATTAATATATTAGGAGTGATTTAATATCAAAGTTTATATTTTTTTTCCTTTAGCAAGGTACCTTTACTGGGAAAAATAGACAAGTGCAGCCATGCGGCCACTGTCTTAGACCTTTTCCAAAAGTAATTTAACCTCTTTCTCAGGCACAGGAAGGAGATCAAAGTGTTTGCAATTACTTAACATTTATATGTTAAAGGATCAATACAACAAAACATTTTAAACAGGTAAAAGTTCTTAGTTACCTTATCTAAATTTTAGAGAAAGAATTTGAAAGCCCCGAGGAGTAAAATGATAGCTAGAATAGATCTTAATTTGATAATAAGATATATTAACAGGAATTTTAATAGTTTATTTGATCATGTCCAAGTACCACAGTTTTTATATACTAACATTAAGTAAAAATATAAGCTTTTCTAGAAACAATACAACAACAACAACAACAACAAAAGGGATTTTTAGTCAAAACTGTACAATTTGGCTAAGTGATAAAACTGCAAAAGTCCAAACTACAGATTAAAAATTCTAAAGAAGCTCATGTTAAAGAACAGATTTCCCCCTTAATCACGACAACTGATATGCTAAAGTTAGTTAGGTCAAACAATACAATAACATGAATAATTGGATCAACTGTTTAAGATGCTAATGAGAATATATCAGAATTGAAAGATGCATGGTTCTTCCCATGGTTAGATTCTTTCCAGGTGGTTAGGTTAAAATTTTTTGAGAAAATATCTAGATTATCTTTGTACATCTATATATCAGTCTTTCCTGTGAATGCTTCTGTGTGGGCCAGTGTGTCCACAGTGTGGATTTGGGATCGCATTTTGAGAAGTTGAGTGTGTTAACCCCTCAAAGGAGATTGTTTGGAGTTGCCAGGATATAAACTTGATGAAATCATTCCCTCAATCCCCCTCCTACTCTTTCTCCTCTCAGCTAGAATTAAACAAACATACACTGGCTAAGAACCAGAAGCAGGTTTTTTGACTACAAATAAATTCACTGATTACTGGGAAAAGGATTCCATTATCCACCTTTATGTATGGAAATCCACATATATTTTTGAAAGGTGGTCCCCGTACCTATTCTCTGTCTATAATACTTCTATTCAGTGCCCTAATTGTGATAAAGTTCTTATGTATCTTCCATATTTTAAGTATCCTAAGTAATTAGGGTACCTTAGACACATCAAGTATCATAGATATTTTAAGTATCTTAGTTATCATCTTAAGTAGTAATGCAATCAGTTTAACCTTACTGTTTCCCTTGATTAAGTATCCTATGTGCCTTAAATATCTCTTATGTCAAAGATATCTTAAATATCTTAGTTAGCAGTCTCCCAAGTAGGAATTTAATCAGTTTAACCCCATTGAGTCCCTCTTCTTTTTAACTGTTTAGGCTTCTTTTGAATGTTGAATTCATTCATCAGATTTTCTTTTCAGCTCTGGTTGTTTCATCAGGAATGACTAAAAATTCTCTAGTTCATTAAATATATATTTCTTCCCATAGAATATTATGATCAGTTTTACTGGACAGATGATTCTTGGTTGTAGTCTGAGATCATTTGTCTTGTGAAATATCATATTCCATGTATTTTAGTCCTTTAATATAAAAGTTTCTAGGTCCTATGTAATCCTGACTATGACTCCATAATATTTGGATATTTTTTCTGGTTGCTAGCATTATTGTCTTCTTAACTTGGGAGTTCTGGCATTTGGCTATAATTGTCCCAAGATTATTTGAGATCTCTTTCAGGTGGTGATCAATGGAGTCTTACATTTTCTATTTTTCCCTTTTGTCTGGGAACATTAGGGCAATTCTCCCTGATAATTTCTTGCAATATGGTTTCAGGTTCTTTTTTTTTTTCTTTTGATCATTGCTTTCAGGCAGTTTTAGGTTATCTCTCCTAGGTCTATTTTCCAGGTCAGCTGTTTTTCCAATGAGATATTTCAGATTTTTCTCCTATTTTTTCATTCTTTTAAATTTGCTTTATTATTTCCTGTTGTATTATGGAGTCATTAGCTTCCATGTTTCCAGTTTTAATTTTTAGGCAGTAATTTTCTTCTTTGAGGCTTTGTATTTCTTTTTTAAGAGTTATTTTTCTGTTTGAGGTTTTGTATTTCCTTTTTTAGAGATCTGTTTTCTTCAGTGATTTTTTGTATCATTTTCTTTTCTAATTTTTCTTTGGATTCTCTTATCACTTGTTTCTTGATCATCTTTTGCAGTTCTCCCAGGAAGTCATTTTGGGCCTCACATTCTTTCATATTTGCCCTTGAGGGTTCATACATTTCTATTTTGGCATTGCTGTTCTCTTCTGAGTTTACATTTTGGTCTTCCCATTTGTCAAAATAGATTCCTAAGGTCATGCCTTTTATTTGTCTTTCTTTCATTTAGGGGAGTTTTTTCATGATCTTGCCTATATATGTTGAGGTTCAGTTCCACTTCTGGGGTTCCCACAGGTGCCATGTGCAGTAGAGCTATCTGGATTATAAACTCCTCAGCTGCCAGTTCCCCCTGGTGTTGCTAGTACCAAGGTTGTTCCTTTTGCTGAGGGTTTCCCCAGGTGTGCTTCACCAGGTAGATTCTTAAGCACCTCAATGTGTACTTACATCGGGCCACTTATCTAATTGTTGTTTCTACTGCTCTAATCTCTTACCCCACAGAGACAGGTCCTTCCTACTTCTCCTCCGTTTTCTTTGACTGAAACCCTGTTTCACTCTGTCTTTTGTTGGTTCTGCCTCTCCAAAATTTGTTTTGAGGCATTTTTTTCTCTTATGGTTCTTTTGAGGTGGGTTCAGGCAAACTCAAAATATTCCTTACTCTATTATGTTGGCTACCAGCAGTGACTTTCTTATCTTTTGGTAACAGCCTTAAATTAGGAAAGATGGAATTATAATCATGTTCTGGAGTAGGAGACTGGCAGAGTCCACTCTGGGAATTCATATGCCACTATCAAGTGTTTTGGCTGATAATTATCAATCATCCCTGATGTTGGTGCCTTCCAGTTTTGCAAAGAAATGAGAGTTTTCAGTCACTTCATTTAATATAAACATTCTGTCATTCATTAAAAGTGAATACACTTTTAATTTCTAATGTAATCCAATTGGCATTTTATTGTGTTGAGCTTTTTATGATTATAGAAAGAATGTATTTTCCACATTCTATGCCTCTTACCTATTTCTTCTTATCTCTGATTTCTTTACTTTTTATAGCGCTCTGTAGGTAATTTTCTGACTAGTGCTGAACTGGTCATTTGGTCTGGCTGCTTGGACTTCTTGGATGGTCTTAATTTGGGGACACCTTTCAAAAGCTGATGAAAGGGACTGAGGACTACAAACACTTTTGTTTTCAAGAGTCTTTTCTGCATATTTGTCTTTTGCATGTATTTTACTTGTATTTATCAATGTCTTGGTCTCCCTCCTTAAAATATAAGGCCTTCATGATAGCAACTGATTTGATTGACTTTTTATGCCTCCCTGCTACCACAGTACCAGGCATAGAGTAAGCGCTTAAAAAATGTTTTTGATTGTTTTTCTCTTAATGGGTATTATAGTGTTCAAGTTATTTTTTTCCACATGTAACAGCTAGATATATCTGAGATCATCTTCCTATCATTATTCTTATCAACAATCTCTGTCCAACTAAAAAAACTCTGAGGACATTGAAATGAACATTTTAAATATTTGGCTAGGGTCAATTATGAAAAATAAGAATAAACCTATAAAGAAATTTCAAATGACTATTCTTTGTGGTAGTAATTACAGAATATTTTAAATAATGTCAAATGTATTCTAATTCCCTAATTACAAATCAGTAGCAATGAACCTTAGGGAGAGTTTAATAATAATATCTATGGATGTGAAAAGGCTGAGCAGCTGGTCTTTTCCCTAGAGAACTGCAATGTGCTAAACATAGAACTTAACTAAATCTTACATAATTGTCATCACTGCCGTTTATTATAATAGCTTTTTAAGCATGAAGTAGATATAAATGTGAGATCACTAATGTGTTCCAATAAAAGTGGGCAGATTACTTTGTTTTAATTGCTTTATTTGATAGAGTTCATTTTGAGACCTGTAATCAAAAGTTTTCATCCAAGAATAAAAAGTATTCAACATTAACTCAGCCTCAAAAATAATTAGTTTTATGTTTCTCCTTCCATATTACTCTTACTTGAACTCAACTCTGTCTATCTGTCTCTCTTCCCACCAAATTGGAAAATTCTCCAACTAAATGCTGTAAAAGAAAGAACATTGGAATTGCATGGAGATCTCAATTTTAATTCCCCTTTTGCTACAAACTGCCACAAAAAATTGTAGCAAATTACATAATGTATTTAGAAATCAGAACTGTAGAATATGAATATTGTAGTTCAAAAATCCCATCCTGACCAGAAGGTTCCTAGCATTGTGTTGGATCCCTATAAAACCTGAGTAAACCTAGGCATTGAGGCTCACTGCAGTCTCTGTCTGTCTGTCTCTCCTCCCTTTTTTCTCTCTCTTCCTCTCTTGTTCTCTCCCTCCCCTTCCTCTCTCTCTCATTCTCTCCCTCCTTCCCTCCCCCACCCCTCTCTCTGCCCCATACCTTGTGAGGAATACTGGCTATACTCAGATACCCAGTCAGTATTCTCTCACCCTTTCCACCCCACCCACCTTGTGAGGACATTGTCTAGAGCCCAGGCAGTGACCCACACCCTATGTCTCCCCACGCCTCTGAATAAAGCCATGTGAACTCTGCCATCATCAAGTCTCCTGTCTGCTCATGAGAGTACGAGTCCCACCCAAGAATTTCACTCCACACACCAATCTTACAGCTGAGGAGGTTGGATGAGAAAATGCCCAAGATATCTTCCTCAGAAACTACTCTTAAGAAATGACCTCTAAACTAAGGTTTCTTTCAGCTCTATGATTCACAATTACTTTTCTGCTTTAAGACACAGAATCAAAAAGAGAACTCAAAGGCTAGCTATTCTGCACTTGTGATCATCCATCCAATAAACAGCTCAATAAAAATCTAAAAATATACTCTTGAATGCTCTTCTTTCTCTCAATCTTTCAGAATCCTTGGCTTCCTTTAAGACTAAACAACGTTCTACATGTGGCCTTTCCTCTAAAATTACCCTCCATCTGAGTCTAGTAAGTAGCTGCTTATTGATATGTGTTCTCCTCCATTCAAAATGTAAACTCCTTGACAGAGTTTCTAGCACTTAGCATAGTTTTCATTATTTTTCACAGTCCTATTGTCAGGGGTTAGTAACTGGTAGGGTCTGGAGAAAGAATTAAAGCGAAGAATAGTGCAAATCTGAGTGACTGGAAGAATGGTGGTGGAACTCCAGTCAGAAGTGGAGAAGTTAGGAGGAACAACTGAATCTGAGATGTGGGTCATGAGAGAGAGAATAGTTGGAGGGGTAGGTCTGAGAGTCATTTTCACAGAAATCATGGTTTGAAGTCATTGAGAGAGCATAGAGAGAGATGAGGAGAGGGTACAAGACAAAGCCCTTTGTACAAAATTGAGCATAGAGGACAGGTCAGGATGAGGAGGATAATACTACAAAGGAGACCAAGAAGCCTTAGATGGCAGGTAAGAAAATCATCAGAGCAGAGCCATGAAAACCAGGGAGGATAAAGTATCTGCAAGGAGAATGGGGCCAAGAGTCTCAAATGCCCCTGAGGGAACACGGATCATAAGGCCTAAGGGAAGGTAGCTATTACTGATGACTCTGATGAGGGCAGCTCTTGTCACCTGTGAAGACACAAGCCAGACCTCAGGAAGAGGGATGTGAGAAAGAAGGCGTAACCAGGAGAGAGAGCTCTTTCCCACTCGTTTGCTGTTGAAAGGAAGAGGGACAGCACTTTAGGAAACAGGAGAGTCAAACGAAGGGTTGGGGGGTTTTATTTGCTTTATTTTGTTTAATGGTTTATCTTCTACCTAGAGAAAATCTGGGCAGGTCTATAAGAATCAGGGAAAGACCTAGCAGATAAGGAAAAGCTAGAGATTAGAGAGAAAAAGAGGATCCTCAAAGATGAGATGCTGAAGAAGATAGAAGGGGATGAGGTAAAGAGCCAGTGACAAGGAAGACTTCCACTGACAATGGAGCAAACAGAGATGGAAACGGTCTCATGTTGGTTCAATGAGGTACACTTCCCTGAAGATGTCTCCAGTGCACAAGACCCAAACCTTCCCTTTCTGGTTCACCTTCTCCACTGCCAGAGAAGGGCAGGTCTGGGCAGGGGCTCTGGGTCACTCTGGAGATGGCTCAAGGGAGTGAAGCTGCCTGTGGCAGTGAGAGTCCAGAAAGGACTGGCCACTCCACTTCTAGTGGGCTCGGCCAGCAGGGCCAGGATTTCCTCCAGCAGCCTGTTGGTAAAATTGGAACAAATTGAAGAAGAGAAGAATCACGACTGGGATCTGGAAGCGGCTAAGGTCAAAAAGCCAAGGAGGCCAAAGAGTCAAGGAAATGGGCTTACTAAAGGGTTTAGATTTTGAAAGGACTTGGAAAGGCAAGCTGGGATGGGGTATATGGAAAAGCAAGCATGGGCCAAGTGCCTGGAGGCTGCAGAGAGAACAGAGAAGAGGCTAAGGAAAGGTGAAACACAGGGTGCTCGAAGCGCTGTTTGGTGAATTCAGACAGAAGAGCTCCAAGGCTATGAGCTGGCCCGTGTCACCGCTTGGGCTCTGACAAGGCCAACACTGACCATTCCTACATGGGGCTTGTGAGGGGAGGGTGCACCAAACAGTAAGGGAGGGGGTCTTAAACACCAGAAAGCCTTTGAGGATGCGATAGCTTTCTTCCTATGGGTCAGAATCAGATCAAAGTTAGCTCTTTTCTTGCCACTTCCTCTACCTTCTGAGACTGAAATATCATTGAATGTGCAGGCCTGCCCCCAGCTCCTAAAATCAGTGGACTGAAGACAAAGGGGACCCTCAGGAGACAAGCGTTGCAGGGGGCATTTAGCAACAAAGTATTCTAAATGAAAGATGTCCTTGCACACAGTCCAGATCAAGATGCAGCCTGCCCATCATAGGTTACTGAGAGGCTGGGTCTCCCCTCTCTGTCCCTCCACCCCCCAGGAACAGATCTAAAGAGGAGACCCAACATGCAAGGGCAATGAGAAGTCCCAGAACTGTATGGCTGATGGCTGGACAACTAGAACATGTGTCAGGACAGGCGTGGGAAGCAGGGGCAATGGGAGACAACAGATGGGACTTTCTCACTAGGAAGAAGTGGTATGACTAGAGCCTGCCTTTTAGGCTAATCAGAAGGGATTCTCAGAGCCTGGGTACAAGGGGCTTAAAACCCAGGAGAGAAAGGGGAAGACGGGCTCTTTCCCCACTAATTCCTTCACTTCTAGTTTAGAATCCAGTGGAATGAAAGATTTTCAAACCAACATGTTTATTCTTCCTTGCCAAAAAGGTACATGACAAAACCAAAAATTTCCTCACACTTGGGAAGATACAATCCATCTCAGGGCAGTGAGGGGGTAGCATGTATAGAGCTCTGGGTCTGGAATCAGGAAGACCTGAGTTCAGATCTAACACTGGACACTAACTAACTGTATGACCCTGAGCAAACCATTAAACCTGCCTACCTCAGTTTTCTCTACTGTCAGGATTAAATGACAATATTAAGAGGGTGCTTAGCACTGTGCCTCACATAGAGTAGGTACTTAATAAATGCTTGTTTCCTTCCTTCCATCTTCTCAGAGGAACAGCAATGTAAAAATGTCAAGCCCTACAAGAAGTAGCAACTAGAGCTGGAGGATTCGCCATCAAATATGCCCTCATTTCTCTTCAAGAGACAATGAGTTAAAAATTAAAACTAAAAAGTTTTGAGAAAATAAGTAAGAAAATATTTCTATAGAACTTATGCAGGGTAGCTAAGTTTCATGCCAAATGAAGCAGCACATTCTGTCGAAGGATTACCTGAATTCCCTACATAAAAGCCTATTTTAAGGTATGCAAATTTGATATATTATAAAAGTCAATATGCAAAGGTTTTAAAACTCTTTTTACTAATGCATGTAATAAAATATACTGATTATGCACATTCATTTAATTGGATACAATTAAGGTAATGAGATTGAAATACCGAATATTTTAAAAATAAAAGAAGTTGCATATGAATTTAATGTTCATGAAATTTTTAATGCCATTATTAAATAAGAGGCGGTGTGATACAGTAAAGAGGGATTTGGCTTTAGAGCCAGGGTGACATGGGTTCAAGAGACCAGTTGGAAACAGAGCAATACAATTCATTCAGGAAGTGTTACCATAAATAAAAGTAGATCAGCCAAGATGGCCATCTAAACAGGAAGCAGGTCACCCAATTCCTAAATACTTAGTTCAACAAAACCCTGACGTTCACACCAGACCAAATAATAAACAAGAAATCCAATTTGAACTTGAGAGTGTGTTCTTCCACCTGTGAACTGCACAAAAACTGGGCCTGGCTTACCCCCAGCACCTCAGTAAACCCAGGGTCAGTAGCAGATAGCCTTCTAGAGTGACCAGAGTCCACCAAAGCCACAAGTAACCTTCAAGCTTCCATGTCCAGAGGCAACAAGAGCAGAGGATACCCTAGGGCAGCATTGGTGAAGACACAGCAGGGGTACAGAGCTGGCAAAAAGGGAGTTGATTCTTTCCCCTCTTCCCAGTGCCCCAGGCCATTTTTTGCAAGCCCACCCCCTCTGTCCACCAGCACAAAGCAAGCACTTTCTCCCTCAACTCTCTCCAGGGGCTCAAAGACAGCCTGAATTTGCCTTCTGGGCACTCAAATTTGGAAAAAGTTTCACAACAAGGCCCTACTGAGATCAGAAAGTCCAGGAACTGGCAACAGGCAACAACCAACAAGGTGCTGAACAGACCAGAATGGTGCCACAATGGTCAGATAGGACAGCACAAGCCCAAGGACACTGAAGTCCCTAATACTCTGGTCCAAGAGATCAGAGGGGGCCCTGAAGAACCAGTATTCTGAACCTCAAAGACCAGGAAGGGGGGATAATTCCCAGAAGGATGATGTTGGAGTAAGAATGTAGGAAATTCAAAGTAAGACCAAGCTAGGCCAAGGACTCTAACAAAAAATATTAGGGGGAAGGGAAAGCCCAGCCCTGACACAAAGCTCAATTTAGAAAAGCTATGGAGATTAATAAATCAGAGTAAATCCCACCTAAATATCAAAAATTATTGCAAATCTAACCCCATAAGAACTATAGGCAAACACCACAAGGACTATGTGAATACCTAAAAGACATTAAACAACAGATAAAAAATAAAAACTAGAGGAAATATCTAGAAGGAGAATAAGCAAAACATTATATGTTATAATGTATATAAATACAAATATACACATACATACTAAAATAACTCCTTTCAGGGACTTCCAAGTAAGCGTGGTGGCAGTGTAGACCCAGAACTCTTCGTCTCTTCACCACCTACCGATATAGACTACCTCAAAAGGCCAAAAAAACCAAATTCATATGAACAAAGGGACTCTACAGTAGGGTACAGCATTAAAGATACATGGGATTTGGGCATTTCCATATTGTAGGGGGGTGAAATAGCTTCCACCAAAATACAACCTGATCAACCCTCCCCCACTCCACCTATGGAGCCAGAGTCAGAACCAGTGCGCTAGAATCAGTGAGTGAGCCAGGGGCACCTCTAGAGCAAGCAAGACCACAAAAGAACTACCCCTGAGAGAAGCTAGACCTGAGACCCCAGCAGGCTAAAGAGTGCAGACCTTGGGTGCCCTCACAGAGAGAGCACAGAGAAGGGCAGTAAACAGTAGAAGTTGAAGAGACTTGAGAGGTGGCCTCAGGAAAAAACAGTACTCCTTAGCTCCATACACAGAGAGCCTGCCCTCCTCACTCAGACTTCTGACTAAATAGGGAAGGAAAAACCACTATAGTGATGGCAAACAATGCCCAGGAAAAACAACTTACCAACAACACCAAGAAAAAAAAGAAGGCATTGACCCTGGGTGATTTTTATGAAGGAAAAATCCAGACTACGGAGGAAATAGCAGAAGAGGACATACAAATAAATGTACCAAAACCTTCCCCCCAAAATGGAAAATGGTCACAAGCTACTGAAGAATTTAAATTGGAGCTTATAAAAAGATGGAAGGATTTTGGCAAGAAAAGTGGAAAATGCTTTTAAAAGAAAATAACAGTTTAAAGGACAGGGACTCTCAAATGGAGAAATAGCTAGGAGCCACGAAAAGGAGGATAGACCAAATTGAAAAGGAAAATCAAAAGATTCTAGAGGAAAACCAGACCTTAAAGACCAGAATTAGGCAATTGGAAGCCAATGATCTTGCAAAACAGCAAGAGTTAATAAAGCAAGGGGACAGCTGGGTGGTTCAGTGGATTGAGAGTCAGACCTAGAGACGGGAGATCCTGGGTTCAAATCTGACCTCAGACACTTCCCAGCTGTGTGAACCTAGGCAAGTCACTTAACCCCCATTGCCTAGCCCTTACCACTCTACTGCCTTGGAACCAATACACAGTATTGACTCCAAGATGGAAGGTAAGGGTTTAAAAAAAAAAAAGAATTAATAAAGCAAAGTTAAAAGACTGACAAAATAGAAGAAAACATAAAATATCTCACTGAAAAGATGATAGATCAAGAAAAACAGTCTCGAAGAGACAATTTAAGAATCATTGGTCTACCTGAAAACCCAGAAATAAACAGAAATCTTGACATCATACTACAAAAAATAATCCAAGAAAACAGCCCTGATAAGGGGGCAAAATAGACACTGAAAGAGTTGATAGAACATCCTCTACACTAAATCCTCAAAAGACAACCCCCAGGAATGTAATTCCCAAATTCAAGAGCTTCCAAGATAAGGAGAAAATTTTACAAGAAGCCAAAAAGAGACAATTCAGATATCAAGGAGCACAAATCAGGATTACAGATGATCTGGCAGCTTCCACACTGAAGGACAGCAAGGCTTGGGATATGATATTCAGAAAGGGAAGAGAATTGGGTCTTTAACCAAGGATCATTTAACCATCAAAATTGACTATATATTTTCAGGGGAAAGTATGGGCATCCAACAAAATAGGAGATTTCCAAGTATTTGTAAAGAAAAGATCAGAACTAAGTGGAAAGTTTGATATCCAAACACAAAAATCAAGAGAAAACATGAAAATGTAAATAAGAAAGAGAGGGAGGGGAAAGGGGAAAAATGATTTTTTAATTTAAATTTTCTTCTTTAGGGGCTTCAATAAGATCAAATTGTTTATATTAATATATGGAAAAATGTTATTTGTAACTCTCAAAAATTATATTCACTATTATAGGAATTAGAAGAATTCACGGGTAGAGACTGGGGTAATAAGTGGTATAAGATGATATAAAAAAAAGAAAAAAATTGGGGGGACTAGAAGATGGCACCAAGAGAAACTTGAAAGAATAAGATAAAAAGGATAATCTATATCACACAAGGAAGCACATGGGAAGGAGAGGGGGGAAATACTATTATAAGAAGGAGAGGAAGAGAGTGCTAATAAGAAATATTTAAACCTTACTATCAGTGAAATCAATTCTAAGAGGGAAGAGCATCCAAATCCATTGGGGTATCGAATTCTATCTTACTCTAAAAGGAAACCAAGAAAGGAAAAACCAAGAGAGAGAAAGGGGGTGGGAGGGAACTTAATAGATTGTAAAAAATAGATTGTAAAAAAAAAATAAGAAGGGAACAAAAAAAGGGAGGGGGCCAAAAGGGAAGCATAATAAGGGTGTTGATTAAGGGTACTGATTAAAAGAAAACCACTAGCTTAAAAGGATATGGAAAAAGAAGATAGGGCACAACTAGGAGAAGATATCAAAATATTGGGCAATACACAAGTGGCAATCATAATTCTGAACACAAATGGGATGAACTCACCCATAAAACGAAAGCAAATAGCAGTGTGGATTAGAAAACAAAATCTGAACATGTGTTATCTACAAGAAACACAAAAGGTTAGAATTAAAGGTTGGAACAAAATCTCTTTGGCCTCAACTGAGAAAAAGAAGGCAGGAGTTGCAATCATGATATCTGACAAAGCCAAAATAAAAATAGATCTGATTAAAAGAGATAGGGAAGGTAATTACATCCCAATAAAAGGCAATATAGACAATGAGGAAATATCAGTAATCAACATATATGCACCAAATTTTATAGCATCCAAATTTTTAAAGGAGAAACAAGTGGAGTTGAAGGAGTAAAACTATACTAGTGGGAGACCTGAACTTTCCTCTATCAAATCTAGATAAATCAAACCAAAAAAATAAATAAGAGGCAAGAAATGTAAATGAAATCTTAGAAAAGTTAGAGTTAATAGATATATGGAGAAAAATAAATAGGGGGGAAAAAGGAATACACCTTCTTTTCAGAAGCACCTGGCACATTCACAAAGATTGACCAAGTACTATGGCATAAAAACATGGCAAACAAGTGCAAAAAAGCAGGAATAATAAATACAACCTTTCCAGATCATAATGCAATAAAAATAATAATTAGCAAAGGTACATGGAGAGCCAAAGCAAAGTTTAATTGGAAAATAAATATTATGACTCTCCAAAATCAGTTAAAGAATAAATCATAGAAACAATAATTTCATTGAAGAAAATGACAATAATGAGACATCCTTTCAAAATCTATGGGAAGCAGCAAAAGCAATACTCAAGAGGGAATTTATATCCTTGAGTTCATATACTAACAAAAGCATGCAAAAAAAACCTCATATGCAAATCAAAAAATTTGCAAGTGAACAAATAAAAATCCCCAGATGAAAACTAAATTAAGAGATCCTAAAAATTAAAGGAGAAATAAATAAAATTAAAAGTGAAAGCACTATTGAAATAATAAATAAGACTAGAAGCTGTTATTTTGAAAAAACAAATAAAATAGACAAAGTAATGGTCAATCTAATTTAAAAAACTAAAGAAGAAAACTAAATTAACAGTAGCCAAGATGAAAAGGAAGACCTCATCTCT